>NC_142249.1:3260961-3628022 GCF_052056855.1 Sturnus vulgaris
TTTAGGATACCCCATTTCCGCATCCAAATTCCCATAGAATAACGGCCTTCCGGCTATCAGGAATTTCGAATCATCCATACGGTCTCCCATATTCCCATGGAATAAAGCATACCCAAGCATGGGGAATTGAGTTTCATCTAGTTCCATACCCCAATTCCCATGGAATAACAGCATTCTGGGAGCTGAGTATTTGGAATCTGCCTGTTTCCCTCCCAAATGCTTAGGGAATAATGGCATTCTGGGCATTGGGAACGTTGAATCCTCATGTTCCCCTTGCAAATTCCCATGAAATAACCAATTTAATGTGTTGGGAATTTCGAATGCTCCAGTTCCTCGCCCAAATTCCAATCAACCTGTAACGAAATCATGACACTATGTGTGTGCGAAATTTAGAATCCTCCACTTCCCCTTCCAAATTCCCAACAAAACCATGGAATAAGAGCAGTTCACTCATTGCTAATTTCAACTCCTCCTCTTCCTCTCCCAAATTTCCACCAAACTCGAATGGAAGAACGGCATTTTGTGTGTGCGAAATTTAGAATCCTCCACTTCCCCTTCCAAATTCCCATAGAATAGCTGCATTCCGGGTATGGGGATTTCCAAAACATCCATATGCTCACTTAAATTCCCACGACAACCTTGGAAAAACAGCATTCATGGTGTTGGGAATATGGTATCCGCCATTTGCACTATCCAATTCCCAGCAAAACCATGCAATTACAGCGCTCTGGGCATTGGGAATTTGGAATCCTCCGGTTCCACTCCCAAATTCCAATAGAATAACAGCCTTGCAGGCATGGGGATATTGGAATCCTCGAGTTCCCTTCCAAAAAGCCCATGGAATAATGACATTCTGGGTATTGAGAATTGAGAATTTGCCCATTTCCCTCCCAGATCCCTAGGGAATAAGACAATTCCGGGTGTCAGGCATTTGGAATATTTTAGCTCCGCACCATAACTGGCATGGAATAACAGAATTCAAGGTGTCAGGAATTGAGCATCCTCCACTTCCCCTTCGAATTTCCCATGGAATCATGACATTCTGGCTGTTGGCACTTCAGAATCTCCCATGCACCCTCCCAAATACCCAAAAATTCACAAGGAATAACAGAATTCCAGATATCAGGAATGTATTATCCGCCAGCTCTCCACGCAATTTCCCTTGGAATCATGGCATTCCTGGTGCAGGGAATCTTGACTCCTCCAGTTATCCTCCCAAATCGCCATAGAAAAATGGCATTCTGCGTGTTGGGAATTAACAATCCCCCAGAAACCCACCCCAAATCCCACCACATTCCCAAAGAAAAGCAACTTTCCAGATGTCTGCAATTTGAAATATTCCAGTTCCCCACTCAAATTCCGATGGAACAACAGCATCCCAAGTGTCAGGAATTGGGAATCCTCCAGCTCCCTGAAAAAAATTCCCATGGAATCATGGGATTCCAGGTGTGAGGAATTGAGAATGCCCCGTACAGCCTCCCAGATTCCCACCACATTCCCATGGAATAACAACATTCCAGATTTCACGAACTGAGAATCATCCTCTTCCCCTCCCAAATTCCCATGGAAACATTGCATTCGGTTTTTCCACAATTTGGAACCCCCCAGAAGCTGTCCCAAAATCCCACCAAATTCCCATGCAATAGCGGCATTCCAAGTGTCAGGAATTTAGGATACCCCATTTCCGCATCCAAATTCCCATAGAATAACGGCCTTCCGGCTATCAGGAATTTCGAATCATCCATACGGTCTCCCATATTCCCATGGAATAAAGCATACCCAAGCATGGGGAATTGAGTTTCATCTAGTTCCATACCCCAATTCCCATGGAATAACAGCATTCTGGGAGCTGAGTATTTGGAATCTGCCTGTTTCCCTCCCAAATGCTTAGGGAATAATGGCATTCTGGGCATTGGGAACGTTGAATCCTCATGTTCCCCTTGCAAATTCCCATGAAATAACCAATTTAATGTGTTGGGAATTTCGAATGCTCCAGTTCCTCGCCCAAATTCCAATCAACCTGTAACGAAATCATGACACTATGTGTGTGCGAAATTTAGAATCCTCCACTTCCCCTTCCAAATTCCCAACAAAACCATGGAATAAGAGCAGTTCACTCATTGCTAATTTCAACTCCTCCTCTTCCTCTCCCAAATTTCCACCAAACTCGAATGGAAGAACGGCATTTTGTGTGTGCGAAATTTAGAATCCTCCACTTCCCCTTCCAAATTCCCATAGAATAGCTGCATTCCGGGTATGGGGATTTCCAAAACATCCATATGCCCACTTAAATTCCCATGACAACCTCGGAAAAAACAGCATTCATGGTGTTGGGAATATGGTATCCGCCATTTGCACTATCCAATTCCCAGCAAAACCATGCAATTACAGCGCTCTGAGCATTGGGAATTTGGAATCCTCCGGTTCCACTCCCAAATTCCAATAGAATAACAGCCTTGCAGGCATGGGGATATTGGAATCCTCGAGTTCCCTTCCAAAAAGCCCATGGAATAATGACATTCTGGGTATTGAGAATTGAGAATTTGCCCATTTCCCTCCCAGATCCCTAGGGAATAAGACAATTCCGGGTGTCAGGCATTTGGAATATTTTAGCTCCGCACCATAACTGGCATGGAATAACAGAATTCAAGGTGTCAGGAATTGAGCATCCTCCACTTCCCCTTCGAATTTCCCATGGAATCATGACATTCTGGCTGTTGGCACTTTAGAATCTCCCATGCACCCTCCCAAATACCCAAAAATTCACAAGGAATAACAGAATTCCAGATATCAGGAATGTATTATCCGCCAGCTCTCCACGCAATTTCCCTTGGAATCATGGCATTCCTGGTGCAGGGAATCTTGACTCCTGCAGTTATCCTCCCAAATCGCCATAGAAAAATGGCATTCTGCGTGTTGGGAATTAACAATCCCCCAGAAACCCACCCCAAATCCCACCACATTCCCAAAGAAAAGCAACTTTCCAGATGTCTGCAATTTGAAATATTCCAGTTCCCCACTCAAATTCCGATGGAACAACAGCATCCCAAGTGTCAGGAATTGGGAATCCTCCAGCTCCCTGAAAAAAATTCCCATGGAATCATGGGATTCCAGGTGTGAGGAATTGAGAATGCCCCACACAGCCTCCCAGATTCCCACCACATTCCCATGGAATAACAACATTCCAGATTTCAGGAACTGAGAATCATCCTCTTCCCCTCCCAAATTCCCATGGAAACATTGCATTCGGTTTTTCCACAATTTGGAACCCCCCAGAAGCTGTCCCAAAATCCCACCAAATTCCCATGCAATAGCGGCATTCCAAGTGTCAGGAATTTAGGATACCCCATTTCCGCATCCAAATTCCCATAGAATAACGGCCTTCCGGCTATCAGGAATTTTGAATCGTCCATACGGTCTCCCATATTCCCATGGAATAACGCATACCCAAGCATGGGGAATTGAGTTTCATCTAGTTCCATACCCCAATTCCCATGGAATAACAGCATTCTGGGAGCTGTGTACTTGGAAACTGCCTATTTCCCTCCCAAATGTTTACGGAATAATGGCATTCTGGGCATTGGGAACGTTGAATCCTCATGTTCCCCTTGCAAATTCCCATGAAATAACCAATTTAATGTGTTGGGAATTTCGAATGCTCCAGTTCCTCGCCCAAATTCCAATCAACCTGTAACGAAATCATGACACTATGTGTGTGCGAAATTTAGAATCCTCCACTTCCCCTTCCAAATTCCCAACAAAACCATGGAATAAGAGCAGTTCACTCATTGCTAATTTCAACTCCTCCTCTTCCTCTCCCAAATTTCCACCAAACTCGAATGGAAGAACGGCATTTTGTGTGTGCGAAATTTAGAATCCTCCACTTCCCCTTCCAAATTCCCATAGAATAGCTGCATTCCGGGTATGGGGATTTCCAAAACATCCATATGCCCACTTAAATTCCCACGACAACCTCGGAAAAACAGCATTCATGGTGTTGGGAATATGGTATCCGCCATTTGCACTATCCAATTCCCAGCAAAACCATGCAATTACAGCACTCTGGGCATTGGGAATTTGGAATCCTCCGGTTCCACTCCCAAATTCCAATAGAATAACAGCCTTGCAGGCATGGGGATATTGGAATCCTCGAGTTCCCTTCCAAAAAGCCCATGGAATAATGACATTCTGGGTATTGAGAATTGAGAATTTGCCCATTTCCCTCCCAGATCCCTAGGGAATAAGACAATTCCGGGTGTCAGGCATTTGGAATATTTTAGCTCCGCACCATAACTGGCATGGAATAACAGAATTCAAGGTGTCAGGAATTGAGCATCCTCCACTTCCCCTTCGAATTTCCCATGGAATCATGACATTCTGGCTGTTGGCACTTTAGAATCTCCCATGCACCCTCCCAAATACCCAAAAATTCACAAGGAATAACAGAATTCCAGATATCAGGAATGTGTTATCCGCCAGCTCTCCACGCAATTTCCCTTGGAATCATGGCATTCCTGGTGCAGGGAATCTTGACTCCTCCAGTTATCCTCCCAAATCGCCATAGAAAAATGGCATTCTGCGTGTTGGGAATTAACAATCCCCCAGAAACCCACCCCAAATCCCACCACATTCCCAAAGAAAAGCAACTTTCCAGATGTCTGCAATTTGAAATATTCCAGTTCCCCACTCAAATTCCGATGGAACAACAGCATCCCAAGTGTCAGGAATTGGGAATCCTCCAGCTCCCTGAAAAAAATTCCCATGGAATCATGGGATTCCAGGTGTGAGGAATTGAGAATGCCCCGTACAGCCTCCCAGATTCCCACCACATTCCCATGGAATAACAACATTCCAGATTTCACGAACTGAGAATCATCCTCTTCCCCTCCCAAATTCCCATGGAAACATTGCATTCCGTTTTTCCACAATTTGGAACCCCCCAGAAGCTGTCCCAAAATCCCACCAAATTCCCATGCAATAGCGGCATTCCAAGTGTCAGGAATTTAGGATACCCCATTTCCGCATCCAAATTCCCATAGAATAACGGCCTTCCGGCTATCAGGAATTTCGAATCATCCATACGGTCTCCCATATTCCCATGGAATAAAGCATACCCAAGCATGGGGAATTGAGTTTCATCTAGTTCCATACCCCAATTCCCATGGAATAACAGCATTCTGGGAGCTGAGTATTTGGAATCTGCCTGTTTCCCTCCCAAATGCTTAGGGAATAATGGCATTCTGGGCATTGGGAACGTTGAATCCTCATGTTCCCCTTGCAAATTCCCATGAAATAACCAATTTAATGTGTTGGGAATTTCGAATGCTCCAGTTCCTCGCCCAAATTCCAATCAACCTGTAACGAAATCATGACACTATGTGTGTGCGAAATTTAGAATCCTCCACTTCCCCTTCCAAATTCCCAACAAAACCATGGAATAAGAGAAGTTCACTCATTGCTAATTTCAACTCCTCCTCTTCCTCTCCCAAATTTCCACCAAACTCGAATGGAAGAACGGCATTTTGTGTGTGCGAAATTTAGAATCCTCCACTTCCCCTTCCAAATTCCCATAGAATAGCTGCATTCCGGGTATGGGGATTTCCAAAACATCCATATGCCCACTTAAATTCCCATGACAACCTCGGAAAAAACAGCATTCATGGTGTTGGGAATATGGTATCCGCCATTTGCACTATCCAATTCCCAGCAAAACCATGCAATTACAGTGCTCTGGGCATTGGGAATTTGGAATCCTCCGGTTCCACTCCCAAATTCCAATAGAATAACAGCCTTGCAGGCATGGGGATATTGGAATCCTCGAGTTCCCTTCCAAAAAGCCCATGGAATAACGACATTCTGGGTATTGAGAATTGAGAAGTTGCCCATTTCCCTCCCAGATCCCTAGGGAATAAGACAATTCCGGGTGTCAGGCATTTGGAATACTTCAGCTCTGCACCATAACTGGCATGGAATAACAGAATTCCAGGTGTCAGGAATTGAGCATCCTCCACTTCCCCTTCGAATTTCCCATGGAATCATGGCATTCTGGCTGTTGGCACTTTAGAATCTCCCATACACCCTCCCAAATACCCAAAAATTCACAAGGAATAACAGAATTCCAGATATCAGGAATGTATTATCCGCCAGCTCTCCACGCAATTACCCTTGGAATCATGGCATTCCTGGTGCAGGGAATCTTGACTCCTCCAGTTATCCTCCCAAATCGCCATAGAAAAATGGCATTCTGCGTGTTGGGAATTAACAATCCCCCAGAAACCCACCCCAAATCCCACCACATTCCCAAAGAAAAGCAACTTTCCAGATGTCTGCAATTTGAAATATTCCAGTTCCCCACTCAAATTCCGATGGAACAACAGCATCCCAAGTGTCAGGAATTGGGAATCCTCCAGCTCCCTGAAAAAAATTCCCATGGAATCATGGGATTCCAGGTGTGAGCAATTGAGAATGCCCCGTACAGCCTCCCAGATTCCCACCACATTCCCATGGAATAACAACATTCCAGATTTCAGGAAGTGAGAATCATCCTCTTCCCCTCCCAAATTCCCATGGAAACATTGCATTCCGTTTTTCTGCAATTTGGAACCCCCCAGAAGCTGTCCCAAAATCCCACCAAATTCCCATGCAATAGCGGCATTCCAAGTATCAGGAATTTAGGATACCCCATTTCTGCATCCAAATTCCCATAGAATAACGGCCTTCCAGCTATCAGGAATTTTGAATCGTCCATACGGTCTCCCATATTCCCATGGAATAACGCATACCCAAGCATGGGGAATTGAGTTTCATCTAGTTCCATACCCCAATTCCCATGGAATAACAGCATTCTGGGAGCTGTGTACTTGGAATCTGCCTATTTCCCTCCCAAATGTTTACGGAATAATGGCATTCTGGGCATTGGGAACGTTGAATCCTCATGTTCCCCTTGCAAATTCCCATGAAATTACCAATTTAATGTGTTGGGAATTTCGAATGCTCCAGTTCCTCGCCCAAATTCCAATCAACCTGTAACGAAATCATGACACTATGTGTGTTGAGAATTTAGAATCCTCCACTTCCCCTTCCAAATTCCCAACAAAACCATGGAATAAGAGCAGTTCACTCATTGCTAATTTCAACTCCTCCTCTTCCTCTCCCAAATTTCCACCAAACTCGAATGGAAGAACGGCATTTTGTGTGTGCGAAATTTAGAATCCTCCACTTCCCCTTCCAAATTCCCATAGAATAGCTGCATTCCGGGTATGGGGATTTCCAAAACATCCATATGCCCACTTAAATTCCCACGACAACCTCGGAAAAACAGCATTCATGGTGTTGGGAATATGGTATCCGCCATTTGCACTATCCAATTCCCAGCAAAACCATGCAATGACAGCACTCTGGGCATTGGGAATTTGGAATCCTCCGGTTCCACTCCCAAATTCCAATAGAATAACAGCCTTGCAGGCATGGGGATATTGGAATCCTCGAGTTCCCTTCCAAAAAGCCCATGGAATAATGACATTCTGGGTATTGAGAATTGAGAATTTGCCCATTTCCCTCCCAGATCCCTAGGGAATAAGACAATTCCGGGTGTCAGGCATTTGGAATATTTTAGCTCCGCACCATAACTGGCATGGAATAACAGAATTCAAGGTGTCAGGAATTGAGCATCCTCCACTTCCCCTTCGAATTTCCCATGGAATCATGACATTCTGGCTGTTGGCACTTTAGAATCTCCCATGCACCCTCCCAAATACCCAAAAATTCACAAGGAATAACAGAATTCCAGATATCAGGAATGTGTTATCCGCCAGCTCTCCACGCAATTTCCCTTGGAATCATGGCATTCCTGGTGCAGGGAATCTTGACTCCTCCAGTTATCCTCCCAAATCGCCATAGAAAAATGGCATTCTGCGTGTTGGGAATTAACAATCCCCCAGAAACCCACCCCAAATCCCACCACATTCCCAAAGAAAAGCAACTTTCCAGATGTCTGCAATTTGAAATATTCCAGTTCCCCACTCAAATTCCGATGGAACAACAGCATCCCAAGTGTCAGGAATTGGGAATCCTCCAGCTCCCTGAAAAAAATTCCCATGGAATCATGGGATTCCAGGTGTGAGGAATTGAGAATGCCCCGTACAGCCTCCCAGATTCCCACCACATTCCCATGGAATAACAACATTCCAGATTTCAGGAACTGAGAATCATCCTCTTCCCCTCCCAAATTCCCATGGAAACATTGCATTCGGTTTTTCCACAATTTGGAACCCCCCAGAAGCTGTCCCAAAATCCCACCAAGTTCCCATGCAATAGCGGCATTCCAAGTGTCAGGAATTTAGGATACCCCATTTCCGCATCCAAATTCCCATAGAATAACGGCCTTCCGGCTATCAGGAATTTCAAATCATCCATACGGTCTCCTATATTCCCATGGAATAAAGCATACCCAAGCATGGGGAATTGAGTTTCATCTAGTTCCATACCCCAATTCCCATGGAATAACAGCATTCTGGGAGCTGAGTATTTGGAATCTGCCTATTTCCCTCCCAAATGCTTAGGGAATAATGGCATTCTGGGCATTGGGAACATTGAATCCTCATGTTCCCCTTGCAAATTCCCATGAAATAACCAATTTAATGTGTTGGGAATTTCGAATGCTCCAGTTCCTCGCCCAAATTCCAATCAACCTGTAACGAAATCATGACACTATGTGTGTTGAGAATTTAGAATCCTCCACTACCCCTTCCAAATTCCCAACAAAACCATGGAATAAGAGCAGTTCACTCATTGCTAATTTCAACTCCTCCTCTTCCTCTCCCAAATTTCCACCAAACTCGAATGGAAGAACGGCATTTTGTGTGTGCAAAATTTAGAATCCTCCACTTCCCCTTCCAAATTCCCATAGAATAGCTGCATTCCCGGTATGGGGATTTTCAAAACATCCATATGCTCACTTAAATTCCCACGACAACCTTGGAAAAACAGCATTCATGGTGTTGGGAATATGGTATCCGCCATTTGCACTATCCAATTCCCAGCAAAACCATGCAATTACAGCACTCTGGGCATTGGGAATTTGGAATCCTCCGGTTCCACTCCCAAATTCCAATAGAATAACAGCTTTGCAGGCATGGGGATATTGGAATCCTCGAGTTCCCTTCCAAAAAGCCCATGGAATAACGACATTCTGGGTATTGAGAATTGAGAAGTTGCCCATTTCCCTCCCAGATCCCTAGGGAATAAGACAATTCCGGGTGTCAGGCATTTGGAATACTTCAGCTCTGCACCATAACTGGCATGGAATAACAGAATTCCAGGTGTCAGGAATTGAGCATCCTCCACTTCCCCTTCGAATTTCCCATGGAATCATGGCATTCTGGCTGTTGGCACTTTAGAATCTCCCATACACCCTCCCAAATACCCAAAAATTCACAAGGAATAACAGAATTCCAGATATCAGGAATGTATTATCCGCCAGCTCTCCACGCAATTACCCTTGGAATCATGGCATTCCTGGTGCAGGGAATCTTGACTCCTCCAGTTATCCTCCCAAATCGCCATAGAAAAATGGCATTCTGCGTGTTGGGAATTAACAATCCCCCAGAAACCCACCCCAAATCCCACCACATTCCCAAAGAAAAGCAACTTTCCAGATGTCTGCAATTTGAAATATTCCAGTTCCCCACTCAAATTCCGATGGAACAACAGCATCCCAAGTGTCAGGAATTGGGAATCCTCCAGCTCCCTGAAAAAAATTCCCATGGAATCATGGGATTCCAGGTGTGAGCAATTGAGAATGCCCCGTACAGCCTCCCAGATTCCCACCACATTCCCATGGAATAACAACATTCCAGATTTCAGGAACTGAGAATCATCCTCTTCCCCTCCCAAATTCCCATGGAAACATTGCATTCGGTTTTTCCACAATTTGGAACCCCCCAGAAGCTGTCCCAAAATCCCACCAAATTCCCATGCAATAGCGGCATTCCAAGTGTCAGGAATTTAGGATACCCCATTTCCGCATCCAAATTCCCATAGAATAACGGCCTTCCGGCTATCAGGAATTTCGAATCGTCCGTACGGTCTCCCATATTCCCATGGAATAACGCATACCCAAGCATGGGGAATTGAGTTTCATCTAGTTCCATACCCCAATTCCCATGGAATAACAGCATTCTGGGAGCTGTGTACTTGGAATCTGCCTATTTCCCTCCCAAATGTTTACGGAATAATGGCATTCTGGGCATTGGGAACGTTGAATCCTCATGTTCCCCTTGCAAATTCCCATGAAATAACCAATTTAATGTGTTGGGAATTTCGAATGCTCCAGTTCCTCGCCCAAATTCCAATCAACCTGTAACGAAATCATGACACTATGTGTGTGCGAAATTTAGAATCCTCCACTTCCCCTTCCAAATTCCCAACAAAACCATGGAATAAGAGCAGTTCACTCATTGCTAATTTCAACTCCTCCTCTTCCTCTCCCAAATTTCCACCAAACTCGAATGGAAGAACGGCATTTTGTGTGTGCAAAATTTAGAATCCTCCACTTCCCCTTCCAAATTCCCATAGAATAGCTGCATTCCGGGTATGGGGATTTCCAAAACATCCATATGCCCACTTAAATTCCCATGACAACCTCGGAAAAACAGCATTCATGGTGTTGGGAATATGGTATCCGCCATTTGCACTATCCAATTCCCAGCAAAACCATGCAATTACAGCACTCTGGGCATTGGGAATTTGGAATCCTCCGGTTCCACTCCCAAATTCCAATAGAATAACAGCCTTGCAGGCATGGGGATATTGGAATCCTCGAGTTCCCTTCCAAAAAGCCCATGGAATAACGACATTCTGGGTATTGAGAATTGAGAAGTTGCCCATTTCCCTCCCAGATCCCTAGGGAGTAAGACACTTCCGGGTGTCAGGCATTTGGAATATTTTAGCTCCGCACCATAACTGGCATGGAATAACAGAATTCAAGGTGTCAGGAATTGAGCATCCTCCACTTCCCCTTCGAATTTCCCATGGAATCATGACATTCTGGCTGTTGGCACTTTAGAATCTCCCATGCACCCTCCCAAATACCCAAAAATTCACAAGGAATAACAGAATTCCAGATATCAGGAATGTGTTATCCGCCAGCTCTCCACGCAATTTCCCTTGGAATCATGGCATTCCTGGTTCAGGGAATCTTGACTCCTCCAGTTATCCTCCCAAATCGCCATAGAAAAATGGCATTCTGCGTGTTGGGAATTAACAATCCCCCAGAAACCCACCCCAAATCCCACCACATTCCCAAAGAAAAGCAACTTTCCAGATGTCTGCAATTTGAAATATTCCAGTTCCCCACTCAAATTCCGATGGAACAACAGCATCCCAAGTGTCAGGAATTGGGAATCCTCCAGCTCCCTGAAAAAAATTCCCATGGAATCATGGGATTCCAGGTGTGAGGAATTGAGAATGCCCCGTACAGCCTCCCAGATTCCCACCACATTCCCATGGAATAACAACATTCCAGATTTCAGGAACTGAGAATCATCCTCTTCCCCTCCCAAATTCCCATGGAAACATTGCATTCGGTTTTTCCACAATTTGGAACCCCCCAGAAGCTGTCCCAAAATCCCACCAAGTTCCCATGCAATAGCGGCATTCCAAGTGTCAGGAATTTAGGATACCCCATTTCCGCATCCAAATTCCCATAGAATAACGGCCTTCCGGCTATCAGGAATTTCAAATCATCCATACGGTCTCCCATATTCCCATGGAATAAAGCATACCCAAGCATGGGGAATTGAGTTTCATCTAGTTCCATACCCCAATTCCCATGGAATAACAGCATTCTGGGAGCTGAGTATTTGGAATCTGCCTGTTTCCCTCCCAAATGCTTAGGGAATAATGGCATTCTGGGCATTGGGAACATTGAATCCTCATGTTCCCCTTGCAAATTCCCATGAAATAACCAATTTAATGTGTTGGGAATTTCGAATGCTCCAGTTCCTCGCCCAAATTCCAATCAACCTGTAACGAAATCATGACACTATGTGTGTTGAGAATTTAGAATCCTCCACTACCCCTTCCAAATTCCCAACAAAACCATGGAATAAGAGCAGTTCACTCATTGCTAATTTCAACTCCTCCTCTTCCTCTCCCAAATTTCCACCAAACTCGAATGGAAGAACGGCATTTTGTGTGTGCAAAATTTAGAATCCTCCACTTCCCCTTCCAAATTCCCATAGAATAGCTGCATTCCCGGTATGGGGATTTTCAAAACATCCATATGCTCACTTAAATTCCCACGACAACCTTGGAAAAACAGCATTCATGGTGTTGGGAATATGGTATCCGCCATTTGCACTATCCAATTCCCAGCAAAACCATGCAATTACAGCACTCTGGGCATTGGGAATTTGGAATCCTCCGGTTCCACTCCCAAATTCCAATAGAATAACAGCCTTGCAGGCATGGGGATATTGGAATCCTCGAGTTCCCTTCCAAAAAGCCCATGGAATAACGACATTCTGGGTATTGAGAATTGAGAATTTGCCCATTTCCCTCCCAGATCCCTAGGGAATAAGACAATTCCGGGTGTCAGGCATTTGGAATACTTCAGCTCTGCACCATAACTGGCATGGAATAACAGAATTCCAGGTGTCAGGAATTGAGCATCCTCCACTTCCCCTTCGAATTTCCCATGGAATCATGGCATTCTGGCTGTTGGCACTTTAGAATCTCCCATACACCCTCCCAAATACCCAAAAATTCACAAGGAATAACAGAATTCCAGATATCAGGAATGTATTATCCGCCAGCTCTCCACGCAATTACCCTTGGAATCATGGCATTCCTGGTGCAGGGAATCTTGACTCCTCCAGTTATCCTCCCAAATCGCCATAGAAAAATGGCATTCTGCGTGTTGGGAATTAACAATCCCCCAGAAACCCACCCCAAATCCCACCACATTCCCAAAGAAAAGCAACTTTCCAGATGTCTGCAATTTGAAATATTCCAGTTCCCCACTCAAATTCCGATGGAACAACAGCATCCCAAGTGTCAGGAATTGGGAATCCTCCAGCTCCCTGAAAAAAATTCCCATGGAATCATGGGATTCCAGGTGTGAGGAATTGAGAATGCCCCGTACAGCCTCCCAGATTCCCACCACATTCCCATGGAATAACAACATTCCAGATTTCAGGAACTGAGAATCATCCTCTTCCCCTCCCAATTTCCCATGGAAACATTGCATTCGGTTTTTCCACAATTTGGAACCCCCCAGAAGCTGTCCCAAAATCCCACCAAATTCCCATGCAATAGCGGCATTCCAAGTGTCAGGAATTTAGGATACCCCATTTCCGCATCCAAATTCCCATAGAATAACGGCCTTCCGGCTATCAGGAATTTCGAATCGTCCGTACGGTCTCCCATATTCCCATGGAATAACGCATACCCAAGCATGGGGAATTGAGTTTCATCTAGTTCCATACCCCAATTCCCATGGAATAACAGCATTCTGGGAGCTGAGTATTTGGAATCTGCCTGTTTCCCTCCCAAATGCTTAGGGAATAATGGCATTCTGGGCATTGGGAACGTTGAATCCTCATGTTCCCCTTGCAAATTCCCATGAAATAACCAATTTAATGTGTTGGGAATTTCGAATGCTCCAGTTCCTCGCCCAAATTCCAATCAACCTGTAACGAAATCATGACACTATGTGTGTGCGAAATTTAGAATCCTCCACTTCCCCTTCCAAATTCCCAACAAAACCATGGAATAAGAGAAGTTCACTCATTGCTAATTTCAACTCCTCCTCTTCCTCTCCCAAATTTCCACCAAACTCGAATGGAAGAACGGCATTTTGTGTGTGCGAAATTTAGAATCCTCCACTTCCCCTTCCAAATTCCCATAGAATAGCTGCATTCCGGGTATGGGGATTTCCAAAACATCCATATGCCCACTTAAATTCCCATGACAACCTCGGAAAAAACAGCATTCATGGTGTTGGGAATATGGTATCCGCCATTTGCACTATCCAATTCCCAGCAAAACCATGCAATTACAGTGCTCTGGGCATTGGGAATTTGGAATCCTCCAGTTCCACTCCCAAATTCCAATAGAATAACAGCCTTGCAGGCATGGGGATATTGGAATCCTCGAGTTCCCTTCCAAAAAGCCCATGGAATAATGACATTCTGGGTATTGAGAATTGAGAATTTGCCCATTTCCCTCCCAGATCCCTAGGGAATAAGACAATTCCGGGTGTCAGGCATTTGGAATATTTTAGCTCCGCACCATAACTGGCATGGAATAACAGAATTCAAGGTGTCAGGAATTGAGCATCCTCCACTTCCCCTTCGAATTTCCCATGGAATCATGACATTCTGGCTGTTGGCACTTTAGAATCTCCCATGCACCCTCCCAAATACCCAAAAATTCACAAGGAATAACAGAATTCCAGATATCAGGAATGTATTATCCGCCAGCTCTCCACGCAATTTCCCTTGGAATCATGGCATTCCTGGTTCAGGGAATCTTGACTCCTCCAGTTATCCTCCCAAATCGCCATAGAAAAATGGCATTCTGCGTGTTGGGAATTAACAATCCCCCAGAAACCCACCCCAAATCCCACCACATTCCCAAAGAAAAGCAACTTTCCAGATGTCTGCAATTTGAAATATTCCAGTTCCCCACTCAAATTCCGATGGAACAACAGCATCCCAAGTGTCAGGAATTGGGAATCCTCCAGCTCCCTGAAAAAAATTCCCATGGAATCATGGGATTCCAGGTGTGAGGAATTGAGAATGCCCCGTACAGCCTCCCAGATTCCCACCACATTCCCATGGAATAACAACATTCCAGATTTCAGGAACTGAGAATCATCCTCTTCCCCTCCCAAATTCCCATGGAAACATTGCATTCGGTTTTTCCACAATTTGGAACCCCCCAGAAGCTGTCCCAAAATCCCACCAAATTCCCATGCAATAGCGGCATTCCAAGTGTCAGGAATTTAGGATACCCCATTTCCGCATCCAAATTCCCATAGAATAACGGCCTTCCGGCTATCAGGAATTTCAAATCATCCATACGGTCTCCCATATTCCCATGGAATAAAGCATACCCAAGCATGGGGAATTGAGTTTCATCTAGTTCCATACCCCAATTCCCATGGAATAACAGCATTCTGGGAGCTGAGTATTTGGAATCTGCCTGTTTCCCTCCCAAATGCTTAGGGAATAATGGCATTCTGGGCATTGGGAACATTGAATCCTCATGTTCCCCTTGCAAATTCCCATGAAATAACCAATTTAATGTGTTGGGAATTTCGAATGCTCCAGTTCCTCGCCCAAATTCCAATCAACCTGTAACGAAATCATGACACTATGTGTGTTGAGAATTTAGAATCCTCCACTACCCCTTCCAAATTCCCAACAAAACCATGGAATAAGAGCAGTTCACTCATTGCTAATTTCAACTCCTCCTCTTCCTCTCCCAAATTTCCACCAAACTCGAATGGAAGAACGGCATTTTGTGTGTGCAAAATTTAGAATCCTCCACTTCCCCTTCCAAATTCCCATAGAATAGCTGCATTCCCGGTATGGGGATTTTCAAAACATCCATATGCTCACTTAAATTCCCATGACAACCTCGGAAAAACAGCATTCATGGTGTTGGGAATATGGTATCCGCCATTTGCACTATCCAATTCCCAGCAAAACCATGCAATTACAGCACTCTGGGCATTGGGAATTTGGAATCCTCCGGTTCCACTCCCAAATTCCAATAGAATAACAGCCTTGCAGGCATGGGGATATTGGAATCCTCGAGTTCCCTTCCAAAAAGCCCATGGAATAACGACATTCTGGGTATTGAGAATTGAGAAGTTGCCCATTTCCCTCCCAGATCCCTAGGGAATAAGACAATTCCGGGTGTCAGGCATTTGGAATACTTCAGCTCTGCACCATAACTGGCATGGAATAACAGAATTCCAGGTGTCAGGAATTGAGCATCCTCCACTTCCCCTTCGAATTTCCCATGGAATCATGGCATTCTGGCTGTTGGCACTTTAGAATCTCCCATACACCCTCCCAAATACCCAAAAATTCACAAGGAATAACAGAATTCCAGATATCAGGAATGTATTATCCGCCAGCTCTCCACGCAATTACCCTTGGAATCATGGCATTCCTGGTGCAGGGAATCTTGACTCCTCCAGTTATCCTCCCAAATCGCCATAGAAAAATGGCATTCTGCGTGTTGGGAATTAACAATCCCCCAGAAACCCACCCCAAATCCCACCACATTCCCAAAGAAAAGCAACTTTCCAGATGTCTGCAATTTGAAATATTCCAGTTCCCCACTCAAATTCCGATGGAACAACAGCATCCCAAGTGTCAGGAATTGGGAATCCTCCAGCTCCCTGAAAAAAATTCCCATGGAATCATGGGATTCCAGGTGTGAGCAATTGAGAATGCCCCGTACAGCCTCCCAGATTCCCACCACATTCCCATGGAATAACAACATTCCAGATTTCAGGAAGTGAGAATCATCCTCTTCCCCTCCCAAATTCCCATGGAAACATTGCATTCCGTTTTTCTGCAATTTGGAACCCCCCAGAAGCTGTCCCAAAATCCCACCAAATTCCCATGCAATAGCGGCATTCCAAGTATCAGGAATTTAGGATACCCCATTTCTGCATCCAAATTCCCATAGAATAACGGCCTTCCAGCTATCAGGAATTTTGAATCGTCCATACGGTCTCCCATATTCCCATGGAATAACGCATACCCAAGCATGGGGAATTGAGTTTCATCTAGTTCCATACCCCAATTCCCATGGAATAACAGCATTCTGGGAGCTGTGTACTTGGAATCTGCCTATTTCCCTCCCAAATGTTTACGGAATAATGGCATTCTGGGCATTGGGAACGTTGAATCCTCATGTTCCCCTTGCAAATTCCCATGAAATTACCAATTTAATGTGTTGGGAATTTCGAATGCTCCAGTTCCTCGCCCAAATTCCAATCAACCTGTAACGAAATCATGACACTATGTGTGTTGAGAATTTAGAATCCTCCACTTCCCCTTCCAAATTCCCAACAAAACCATGGAATAAGAGCAGTTCACTCATTGCTAATTTCAACTCCTCCTCTTCCTCTCCCAAATTTCCACCAAACTCGAATGGAAGAACGGCATTTTGTGTGTGCGAAATTTAGAATCCTCCACTTCCCCTTCCAAATTCCCATAGAATAGCTGCATTCCGGGTATGGGGATTTCCAAAACATCCATATGCCCACTTAAATTCCCACGACAACCTCGGAAAAACAGCATTCATGGTGTTGGGAATATGGTATCCGCCATTTGCACTATCCAATTCCCAGCAAAACCATGCAATGACAGCACTCTGGGCATTGGGAATTTGGAATCCTCCGGTTCCACTCCCAAATTCCAATAGAATAACAGCCTTGCAGGCATGGGGATATTGGAATCCTCGAGTTCCCTTCCAAAAAGCCCATGGAATAATGACATTCTGGGTATTGAGAATTGAGAATTTGCCCATTTCCCTCCCAGATCCCTAGGGAATAAGACAATTCCGGGTGTCAGGCATTTGGAATATTTTAGCTCCGCACCATAACTGGCATGGAATAACAGAATTCAAGGTGTCAGGAATTGAGCATCCTCCACTTCCCCTTCGAATTTCCCATGGAATCATGACATTCTGGCTGTTGGCACTTTAGAATCTCCCATGCACCCTCCCAAATACCCAAAAATTCACAAGGAATAACAGAATTCCAGATATCAGGAATGTGTTATCCGCCAGCTCTCCACGCAATTTCCCTTGGAATCATGGCATTCCTGGTGCAGGGAATCTTGACTCCTCCAGTTATCCTCCCAAATCGCCATAGAAAAATGGCATTCTGCGTGTTGGGAATTAACAATCCCCCAGAAACCCACCCCAAATCCCACCACATTCCCAAAGAAAAGCAACTTTCCAGATGTCTGCAATTTGAAATATTCCAGTTCCCCACTCAAATTCCGATGGAACAACAGCATCCCAAGTGTCAGGAATTGGGAATCCTCCAGCTCCCTGAAAAAAATTCCCATGGAATCATGGGATTCCAGGTGTGAGGAATTGAGAATGCCCCGTACAGCCTCCCAGATTCCCACCACATTCCCATGGAATAACAACATTCCAGATTTCAGGAACTGAGAATCATCCTCTTCCCCTCCCAAATTCCCATGGAAACATTGCATTCGGTTTTTCCACAATTTGGAACCCCCCAGAAGCTGTCCCAAAATCCCACCAAGTTCCCATGCAATAGCGGCATTCCAAGTGTCAGGAATTTAGGATACCCCATTTCCGCATCCAAATTCCCATAGAATAACGGCCTTCCGGCTATCAGGAATTTCAAATCATCCATACGGTCTCCTATATTCCCATGGAATAAAGCATACCCAAGCATGGGGAATTGAGTTTCATCTAGTTCCATACCCCAATTCCCATGGAATAACAGCATTCTGGGAGCTGAGTATTTGGAATCTGCCTATTTCCCTCCCAAATGCTTAGGGAATAATGGCATTCTGGGCATTGGGAACATTGAATCCTCATGTTCCCCTTGCAAATTCCCATGAAATAACCAATTTAATGTGTTGGGAATTTCGAATGCTCCAGTTCCTCGCCCAAATTCCAATCAACCTGTAACGAAATCATGACACTATGTGTGTTGAGAATTTAGAATCCTCCACTACCCCTTCCAAATTCCCAACAAAACCATGGAATAAGAGCAGTTCACTCATTGCTAATTTCAACTCCTCCTCTTCCTCTCCCAAATTTCCACCAAACTCGAATGGAAGAACGGCATTTTGTGTGTGCAAAATTTAGAATCCTCCACTTCCCCTTCCAAATTCCCATAGAATAGCTGCATTCCCGGTATGGGGATTTTCAAAACATCCATATGCTCACTTAAATTCCCACGACAACCTTGGAAAAACAGCATTCATGGTGTTGGGAATATGGTATCCGCCATTTGCACTATCCAATTCCCAGCAAAACCATGCAATTACAGCACTCTGGGCATTGGGAATTTGGAATCCTCCGGTTCCACTCCCAAATTCCAATAGAATAACAGCTTTGCAGGCATGGGGATATTGGAATCCTCGAGTTCCCTTCCAAAAAGCCCATGGAATAACGACATTCTGGGTATTGAGAATTGAGAAGTTGCCCATTTCCCTCCCAGATCCCTAGGGAATAAGACAATTCCGGGTGTCAGGCATTTGGAATACTTCAGCTCTGCACCATAACTGGCATGGAATAACAGAATTCCAGGTGTCAGGAATTGAGCATCCTCCACTTCCCCTTCGAATTTCCCATGGAATCATGGCATTCTGGCTGTTGGCACTTTAGAATCTCCCATACACCCTCCCAAATACCCAAAAATTCACAAGGAATAACAGAATTCCAGATATCAGGAATGTATTATCCGCCAGCTCTCCACGCAATTACCCTTGGAATCATGGCATTCCTGGTGCAGGGAATCTTGACTCCTCCAGTTATCCTCCCAAATCGCCATAGAAAAATGGCATTCTGCGTGTTGGGAATTAACAATCCCCCAGAAACCCACCCCAAATCCCACCACATTCCCAAAGAAAAGCAACTTTCCAGATGTCTGCAATTTGAAATATTCCAGTTCCCCACTCAAATTCCGATGGAACAACAGCATCCCAAGTGTCAGGAATTGGGAATCCTCCAGCTCCCTGAAAAAAATTCCCATGGAATCATGGGATTCCAGGTGTGAGCAATTGAGAATGCCCCGTACAGCCTCCCAGATTCCCACCACATTCCCATGGAATAACAACATTCCAGATTTCAGGAACTGAGAATCATCCTCTTCCCCTCCCAAATTCCCATGGAAACATTGCATTCGGTTTTTCCACAATTTGGAACCCCCCAGAAGCTGTCCCAAAATCCCACCAAATTCCCATGCAATAGCGGCATTCCAAGTGTCAGGAATTTAGGATACCCCATTTCCGCATCCAAATTCCCATAGAATAACGGCCTTCCGGCTATCAGGAATTTCGAATCGTCCGTACGGTCTCCCATATTCCCATGGAATAACGCATACCCAAGCATGGGGAATTGAGTTTCATCTAGTTCCATACCCCAATTCCCATGGAATAACAGCATTCTGGGAGCTGTGTACTTGGAATCTGCCTATTTCCCTCCCAAATGTTTACGGAATAATGGCATTCTGGGCATTGGGAACGTTGAATCCTCATGTTCCCCTTGCAAATTCCCATGAAATAACCAATTTAATGTGTTGGGAATTTCGAATGCTCCAGTTCCTCGCCCAAATTCCAATCAACCTGTAACGAAATCATGACACTATGTGTGTGCGAAATTTAGAATCCTCCACTTCCCCTTCCAAATTCCCAACAAAACCATGGAATAAGAGCAGTTCACTCATTGCTAATTTCAACTCCTCCTCTTCCTCTCCCAAATTTCCACCAAACTCGAATGGAAGAACGGCATTTTGTGTGTGCAAAATTTAGAATCCTCCACTTCCCCTTCCAAATTCCCATAGAATAGCTGCATTCCGGGTATGGGGATTTCCAAAACATCCATATGCCCACTTAAATTCCCATGACAACCTCGGAAAAACAGCATTCATGGTGTTGGGAATATGGTATCCGCCATTTGCACTATCCAATTCCCAGCAAAACCATGCAATTACAGCACTCTGGGCATTGGGAATTTGGAATCCTCCGGTTCCACTCCCAAATTCCAATAGAATAACAGCCTTGCAGGCATGGGGATATTGGAATCCTCGAGTTCCCTTCCAAAAAGCCCATGGAATAACGACATTCTGGGTATTGAGAATTGAGAATTTGCCCATTTCCCTCCAAGATCCCTAGGGAGTAAGACACTTCCGGGTGTCAGGCATTTGGAATATTTTAGCTCCGCACCATAACTGGCATGGAATAACAGAATTCAAGGTGTCAGGAATTGAGCATCCTCCACTTCCCCTTCGAATTTCCCATGGAATCATGACATTCTGGCTGTTGGCACTTTAGAATCTCCCATGCACCCTCCCAAATACCCAAAAATTCACAAGGAATAACAGAATTCCAGATATCAGGAATGTGTTATCCGCCAGCTCTCCACGCAATTTCCCTTGGAATCATGGCATTCCTGGTTCAGGGAATCTTGACTCCTCCAGTTATCCTCCCAAATCGCCATAGAAAAATGGCATTCTGCGTGTTGGGAATTAACAATCCCCCAGAAACCCACCCCAAATCCCACCACATTCCCAAAGAAAAGCAACTTTCCAGATGTCTGCAATTTGAAATATTCCAGTTCCCCACTCAAATTCCGATGGAACAACAGCATCCCAAGTGTCAGGAATTGGGAATCCTCCAGCTCCCTGAAAAAAATTCCCATGGAATCATGGGATTCCAGGTGTGAGGAATTGAGAATGCCCCGTACAGCCTCCCAGATTCCCACCACATTCCCATGGAATAACAACATTCCAGATTTCAGGAACTGAGAATCATCCTCTTCCCCTCCCAAATTCCCATGGAAACATTGCATTCGGTTTTTCCACAATTTGGAACCCCCCAGAAGCTGTCCCAAAATCCCACCAAGTTCCCATGCAATAGCGGCATTCCAAGTGTCAGGAATTTAGGATACCCCATTTCCGCATCCAAATTCCCATAGAATAACGGCCTTCCGGCTATCAGGAATTTCAAATCATCCATACGGTCTCCCATATTCCCATGGAATAAAGCATACCCAAGCATGGGGAATTGAGTTTCATCTAGTTCCATACCCCAATTCCCATGGAATAACAGCATTCTGGGAGCTGAGTATTTGGAATCTGCCTGTTTCCCTCCCAAATGCTTAGGGAATAATGGCATTCTGGGCATTGGGAACATTGAATCCTCATGTTCCCCTTGCAAATTCCCATGAAATAACCAATTTAATGTGTTGGGAATTTCGAATGCTCCAGTTCCTCGCCCAAATTCCAATCAACCTGTAACGAAATCATGACACTATGTGTGTTGAGAATTTAGAATCCTCCACTACCCCTTCCAAATTCCCAACAAAACCATGGAATAAGAGCAGTTCACTCATTGCTAATTTCAACTCCTCCTCTTCCTCTCCCAAATTTCCACCAAACTCGAATGGAAGAACGGCATTTTGTGTGTGCAAAATTTAGAATCCTCCACTTCCCCTTCCAAATTCCCATAGAATAGCTGCATTCCCGGTATGGGGATTTTCAAAACATCCATATGCTCACTTAAATTCCCACGACAACCTTGGAAAAACAGCATTCATGGTGTTGGGAATATGGTATCCGCCATTTGCACTATCCAATTCCCAGCAAAACCATGCAATTACAGCACTCTGGGCATTGGGAATTTGGAATCCTCCGGTTCCACTCCCAAATTCCAATAGAATAACAGCCTTGCAGGCATGGGGATATTGGAATCCTCGAGTTCCCTTCCAAAAAGCCCATGGAATAACGACATTCTGGGTATTGAGAATTGAGAATTTGCCCATTTCCCTCCCAGATCCCTAGGGAATAAGACAATTCCGGGTGTCAGGCATTTGGAATACTTCAGCTCTGCACCATAACTGGCATGGAATAACAGAATTCCAGGTGTCAGGAATTGAGCATCCTCCACTTCCCCTTCGAATTTCCCATGGAATCATGGCATTCTGGCTGTTGGCACTTTAGAATCTCCCATACACCCTCCCAAATACCCAAAAATTCACAAGGAATAACAGAATTCCAGATATCAGGAATGTATTATCCGCCAGCTCTCCACGCAATTACCCTTGGAATCATGGCATTCCTGGTGCAGGGAATCTTGACTCCTCCAGTTATCCTCCCAAATCGCCATAGAAAAATGGCATTCTGCGTGTTGGGAATTAACAATCCCCCAGAAACCCACCCCAAATCCCACCACATTCCCAAAGAAAAGCAACTTTCCAGATGTCTGCAATTTGAAATATTCCAGTTCCCCACTCAAATTCCGATGGAACAACAGCATCCCAAGTGTCAGGAATTGGGAATCCTCCAGCTCCCTGAAAAAAATTCCCATGGAATCATGGGATTCCAGGTGTGAGGAATTGAGAATGCCCCGTACAGCCTCCCAGATTCCCACCACATTCCCATGGAATAACAACATTCCAGATTTCAGGAACTGAGAATCATCCTCTTCCCCTCCCAATTTCCCATGGAAACATTGCATTCGGTTTTTCCACAATTTGGAACCCCCCAGAAGCTGTCCCAAAATCCCACCAAATTCCCATGCAATAGCGGCATTCCAAGTGTCAGGAATTTAGGATACCCCATTTCCGCATCCAAATTCCCATAGAATAACGGCCTTCCGGCTATCAGGAATTTCGAATCGTCCGTACGGTCTCCCATATTCCCATGGAATAACGCATACCCAAGCATGGGGAATTGAGTTTCATCTAGTTCCATACCCCAATTCCCATGGAATAACAGCATTCTGGGAGCTGTGTACTTGGAATCTGCCTATTTCCCTCCCAAATGTTTACGGAATAATGGCATTCTGGGCATTGGGAACGTTGAATCCTCATGTTCCCCTTGCAAATTCCCATGAAATAACCAATTTAATGTGTTGGGAATTTCGAATGCTCCAGTTCCTCGCCCAAATTCCAATCAACCTGTAACGAAATCATGACACTATGTGTGTGCGAAATTTAGAATCCTCCACTTCCCCTTCCAAATTCCCAACAAAACCATGGAATAAGAGCAGTTCACTCATTGCTAATTTCAACTCCTCCTCTTCCTCTCCCAAATTTCCACCAAACTCGAATGGAAGAACGGCATTTTGTGTGTGCAAAATTTAGAATCCTCCACTTCCCCTTCCAAATTCCCATAGAATAGCTGCATTCCGGGTATGGGGATTTCCAAAACATCCATATGCCCACTTAAATTCCCATGACAACCTCGGAAAAACAGCATTCATGGTGTTGGGAATATGGTATCCGCCATTTGCACTATCCAATTCCCAGCAAAACCATGCAATTACAGCACTCTGGGCATTGGGAATTTGGAATCCTCCGGTTCCACTCCCAAATTCCAATAGAATAACAGCCTTGCAGGCATGGGGATATTGGAATCCTCGAGTTCCCTTCCAAAAAGCCCATGGAATAACGACATTCTGGGTATTGAGAATTGAGAATTTGCCCATTTCCCTCCCAGATCCCTAGGGAGTAAGACACTTCCGGGTGTCAGGCATTTGGAATATTTTAGCTCCGCACCATAACTGGCATGGAATAACAGAATTCAAGGTGTCAGGAATTGAGCATCCTCCACTTCCCCTTCGAATTTCCCATGGAATCATGACATTCTGGCTGTTGGCACTTTAGAATCTCCCATGCACCCTCCCAAATACCCAAAAATTCACAAGGAATAACAGAATTCCAGATATCAGGAATGTATTATCCGCCAGCTCTCCACGCAATTTCCCTTGGAATCATGGCATTCCTGGTTCAGGGAATCTTGACTCCTCCAGTTATCCTCCCAAATCGCCATAGAAAAATGGCATTCTGCGTGTTGGGAATTAACAATCCCCCAGAAACCCACCCCAAATCCCACCACATTCCCAAAGAAAAGCAACTTTCCAGATGTCTGCAATTTGAAATATTCCAGTTCCCCACTCAAATTCCGATGGAACAACAGCATCCCAAGTGTCAGGAATTGGGAATCCTCCAGCTCCCTGAAAAAAATTCCCATGGAATCATGGGATTCCAGGTGTGAGCAATTGAGAATGCCCCGTACAGCCTCCCAGATTCCCACCACATTCCCATGGAATAACAACATTCCAGATTTCAGGAACTGAGAATCATCCTCTTCCCCTCCCAAATTCCCATGGAAACATTGCATTTGGTTTTTCCACAATTTGGAACCCCCCAGAAGCTGTCCCAAAATCCCACCAAATTCCCATGCAATAGCGGCATTCCAAGTGTCAGGACTTTAGGATACCCCATTTCTGCATCCAAATTCCCATAGAATAACGGCCTTCCGGCTATCAGGAATTTCGAATCATCCATACGGTCTCCCATATTCCCATGGAATAACGCATACCCAAGCATGGGGAATTGAGTTTCATCTAGTTCCATACCCCAATTCCCATGGAATAACAGCATTCTGGGAGCTGAGTATTTGGAATCTGCCTGTTTCCCTCCCAAATGCTTAGGGAATAATGGCATTCTGGGCATTGGGAACGTTGAATCCTCATGTTCCCCTTGCAAATTCCCATGAAATAACCAATTTAATGTGTTGGGAATTTCGAATGCTCCAGTTCCTCGCCCAAATTCCAATCAACCTGTAACGAAATCATGACACTATGTGTGTGCGAAATTTAGAATCCTCCACTTCCCCTTCCAAATTCCCAACAAAACCATGGAATAAGAGCAGTTCACTCATTGCTAATTTCAACTCCTCCTCTTCCTCTCCCAAATTTCCACCAAACTCGAATGGAAGAACGGCATTTTGTGTGTGCAAAATTTAGAATCCTCCACTTCCCCTTCCAAATTCCCATAGAATAGCTGCATTCCGGGTATGGGGATTTCCAAAACATCCATATGCCCACTTAAATTCCCACGACAACCTCGGAAAAAAAGCATTCATGGTGTTGGGAATATGGTATCCGCCATTTGCACTATCCAATTCCCAGCAAAACCATGCAATTACAGCACTCTGGGCATTGGGAATTTGGAATCCTCCGGTTCCACTCCCAAATTCCAATAGAATAACAGCCTTGCAGGCATGGGGATATTGGAATCCTCGAGTTCCCTTCCAAAAAGCCCATGGAATAACGACATTCTGGGTATTGAGAATTGAGAATTTGCCCATTTCCCTCCCAGATCCCTAGGGAGTAAGACACTTCCGGGTGTCACGTATTTCGAATCCTTCAAATCCGCACCATAATAGCCATGGAATAACAGAATTCCAGGTGTCAGGAATTGAGCATCCTCCACTTCCCCTTCGAATTTCCCATGGAATCATGGCATTCTGGCTGTTGGCACTTTAGAATCTCCCATACACCCTCCCAAATACCCAGGAAATTCACAAGGAATAACAGAATTCCAGATATCAGGAATGGATTATCTGCCAGCTCTCCACACAGTTTCCCATGGAATCATGGCATTCCTGGTGCAGTGAATCTTGACTCCTCCAGTTACCCTCCCAAATCCCCATGGAATAATGGCATTCTGGGTGTCGGGAATTTAACATGCCCATGAACCCACCCCAAGTCCAACCACATTCCCAAAGAAAAGCAACTTTCCAGATGTCTGCAATTTGGAATATTCCAGTTTGCCACCCAAATTCCGATGGAACAACAGCATTCCAAGTGTCAGAAATACAGAATCCTCCAGCTCCCAGAAAAAGTTCTTGTGGAATCATGGGATTCCAGGTGTGAGGAATTGAGAATGCCCCGTACAGCCTCCCAGATTCCCACCACATTCCCATGGAATAACAACATTCCAGATTTCAGGAACTGAGAATCATCCTCTTCCCCTCCCAAATTCCCATGGAAAAATGGCATTCGGTTATCCAGCATTTGGAACCCGCCATAAGCTTTTGCAAAATCCCACCAAATTCCCATGCAATAGCGGCATTCCGAGTGTCAGGAATTTAGGATACCCCATTTCCGCATCCAAATTCCCACAGAATAATGGCATTCCGGCTATCAGGAATTTCAAATCATCCATACGGCCTCCCATATTCCCATGGAATAACACATTCCCAAGCATGGGGAATTGAGTTTCATCGAGTTCTCCAACCAACTTCCCATGGAATAACAGCATTCTGGGAGCGGAGGACTTGGAATCTGCCTGTTTCCCTCCCAAATGTTTAAGGAATAACAGCATTCCGGGCATTGGGAATGTAGAATCCTCATGTTCCCCTTGCAAATTCCCATTAAATAACCAATTTAATGTGTTGGGAATTTCAAATGCTCCACTTCCTCTCCCAAATTAAAATCAACCTGTAACGATATAATGACACTATGTGTGTTGAGAATTTAGAATCCTCCACTTCCCCTTCCAAATTCCCAACAAAACCATGGAATAAGAGCAGTTCACTCATTGCTAATTTCAACTCCTCCTCTTCCTCTCCCAAATTTCCACCAAACTCGAATGGAAGAACGGCATTTTGTGTGTGCAAAATTTAGAATCCTCCACTTCCCCTTCCAAATTCCCATAGAATAGCTGCATTCCGGGTATGGGGATTTCCAAAACATCCATATGCCCACTTAAATTCCCATGACAACCTCGGAAAAAACAGCATTCATGGTGTTGGGAATATGGTATCCGCCATTTGCACTATCCAATTCCCAGCAAAACCATGCAATTACAGCGCTCTGGGCATTGGGAATTTGGAATCCTCCGGTTCCACTCCCAAATTCCAATAGAATAACAGCCTTGCAGGCATGGGGATATTGGAATCCTCGAGTTCCCTTCCAAAAAGCCCATGGAATAATGACATTCTGGGTATTGAGAATTGAGAATTTGCCCATTTCCCTCCCAGATCCCTAGGGAATAAGACAATTCCGGGTGTCAGGCATTTGGAATACTTCAGCTCCGCAGCATAACTGCCATGGAATAACAGAATTCCAGGTGTTAGGAATTGAGCATCCTCCACTTCCCCTTCGAATTTCCCATGGAATCATGGCATTCTGGCTGTTGGCACTTTAGAATCTCCCATACACCCTCCCAAATAACCACGAAATTCACAAGGAATAACAGAATTCCAGATATCAGGAATGTATTATCCGCCAGCTCTCCACGCAATTTCCCTTGGAATCATGGCATTCCTGGTGCAGGGAATCTTGACTCCTCCAGTTATCCTCCCAAATCGCCATAGAAAAATGGCATTCTGTGTGTTGGGAATTAACAATCCCCCAGAAACCCACCCCAAATCCCACCACATTCCCAAAGAAAAGCAACTTTCCAGATGTCTGCAATTTGAAATATTCCAGTTCCCCACTCAAATTCCGATGGAACAACAGCATCCCAAGTGTCAGGAATTGGGAATCCTCCAGCTCCCTGAAAAAAATTCCCATGGAATCATGGGATTCCAGGTGTGAGGAATTGAGAATGCCCCGTACAGCCTCCCAGATTCCCACCACATTCCCATGGAATAACAACATTCCAGATTTCAGGAACTGAGAATCATCCTCTTCCCCTCCCAAATTCCCATGGAAACATTGCATTCGGTTTTTCCGCAATTTGGAACCCCCCAGAAGCTGTCCCAAAATCCCACCAAATTCCCATGCAATAGCGGCATTCCAAGTGTCAGGAATTTAGGATACCCCATTTCCGCATCCAAATTCCCATAGAATAACGGCCTTCCGGCTATCAGGAATTTCAAATCGTCCGTACGGTCTCCCATATTCCCATGGAATAAAGCATACCCAAGCATGGGGAATTGAGTTTCATCTAGTTCCATACCCCAATTCCCATGGAATAACAGCATTCTGGGAGCTGAGGACTTGGAATCTGCCTATTTCCCTCCCAAATGTTTACGGAATAATGGCATTCTGGGCATTGGGAACGTTGAATCCTCATGTTCCCCTTGCAAATTCCCATGAAATAACCAATTTAATGTGTTGGGAATTTCGAATGCTCCAGTTCCTCGCCCAAATTCCAATCAACCTGTAACGAAATCATGACAGTATGTGTGTTGAGAATTTAGAATCCTCCACTTCCCCTTCCAAATTCCCAACAAAACCATGGAATAAGAGCAGTTCACTCATTGCTAATTTCAACTCCTCCTCTTCCTCTCCCAAATTTCCACCAAACTCGAATGGAAGAACGGCATTTTGTGTGTGCGAAATTTAGAATCCTCCACTTCCCCTTCCAAATTCCCATAGAATAGCTGCATTCCGGGTATGGGGATTTCCAAAACATCCATATGCCCACTTAAATTCCCACGACAACCTCGGAAAAACAGCATTCATGGTGTTGGGAATATGGTATCCGCCATTTGCACTATCCAATTCCCAGCAAAACCATGCAATTACAGCACTCTGGGCATTGGGAATTTGGAATCCTCCGGTTCCACTCCCAAATTCCAATAGAATAACAGCCTTGCAGGCATGGGGATATTGGAATCCTCGAGTTCCCTTCCAAAAAGCCCATGGAATAATGACATTCTGGGTATTGAGAATTGAGAATTTGCCCATTTCCCTCCCAGATCCCTAGGGAATAAGACAATTCCGGGTGTCAGGCATTTGGAATATTTTAGCTCCGCACCATAACTGGCATGGAATAACAGAATTCAAGGTGTCAGGAATTGAGCATCCTCCACTTCCCCTTCGAATTTCCCATGGAATCATGACATTCTGGCTGTTGGCACTTTAGAATCTCCCATGCACCCTCCCAAATACCCAAAAATTCACAAGGAATAACAGAATTCCAGATATCAGGAATGTATTATCCGCCAGCTCTCCACGCAATTTCCCTTGGAATCATGGCATTCCTGGTGCAGGGAATCTTGACTCCTCCAGTTATCCTCCCAAATCGCCATAGAAAAATGGCATTCTGCGTGTTGGGAATTAACAATCCCCCAGAAACCCACCCCAAATCCCACCACATTCCCAAAGAAAAGCAACTTTCCAGATGTCTGCAATTTGAAATATTCCAGTTCCCCACTCAAATTCCGATGGAACAACAGCATCCCAAGTGTCAGGAATTGGGAATCCTCCAGCTCCCTGAAAAAAATTCCCATGGAATCATGGGATTCCAGGTGTGAGCAATTGAGAATGCCCCGTACAGCCTCCCAGATTCCCACCACATTCCCATGGAATAACAACATTCCAGATTTCACGAACTGAGAATCATCCTCTTCCCCTCCCAAATTCCCATGGAAACATTGCATTCGGTTTTTCCACAATTTGGAACCCCCCAGAAGCTGTCCCAAAATCCCACCAAATTCCCATGCAATAGCAGCATTCCAAGTGTCAGGAATTTAGGATACCCCATTTCCGCATCCAAATTCCCATAGAATAACGGCCTTCCGGCTATCAGGAATTTCAAATCGTCCGTACGGTCTCCCATATTCCCATGGAATAAAGCATACCCAAGCATGGGGAATTGAGTTTCATCTAGTTCCATACCCCAATTCCCATGGAATAACAGCATTCTGGGAGCTGAGTATTTGGAATCTGCCTGTTTCCCTCCCAAAAGCTATGGGAATAATGGCATTCTGGGCATTGGGAACGTTGAATCCTCATGTTCCCCTTGCAAATTCCCATGAAATAACCAATTTAATGTGTCGGGAATTTCGAATGCTCCAGTTCCTCGCCCAAATTCCAATCAACCTGTAACGAAATCATGACACTATGTGTGTTGAGAATTTAGAATCCTCCACTACCCCTTCCAAATTCCCAACAAAACCATGGAATAAGAGCAGTTCACTCATTGCTAATTTCAACTCCTCCTCTTCCTCTCCCAAATTTCCACCAAACTCGAATGGAAGAACGACATTTTGTGTGTGCAAAATTTAGAATCCTCCACTTCCCCTTCCAAATTCCCATAGAATAGCTGCATTCCCGGTATGGGGATTTTCAAAACATCCATATGCTCACTTAAATTCCCACGACAACCTTGGAAAAACAGCATTCATGGTGTTGGGAATATGGTATCCGCCATTTGCACTATCCAATTCCCAGCAAAACCATGCAATTACAGCACTCTGGGCATTGGGAATTTGGAATCCTCCGGTTCCACTCCCAAATTCCAATAGAATAACAGCCTTGCAGGCATGGGGATATTGGAATCCTCGAGTTCCCTTCCAAAAAGCCCATGGAATAACGACATTCTGGGTATTGAGAATTGAGAAGTTGCCCATTTCCCTCCCAGATCCCTAGGGAATAAGACAATTCCGGGTGTCAGGCATTTGGAATACTTCAGCTCTGCACCATAACTGGCATGGAATAACAGAATTCCAGGTGTCAGGAATTGAGCATCCTCCACTTCCCCTTCGAATTTCCCATGGAATCATGGCATTCTGGCTGTTGGCACTTTAGAATCTCCCATACACCCTCCCAAATACCCAAAAATTCACAAGGAATAACAGAATTCCAGATATCAGGAATGTATTATCCGCCAGCTCTCCACGCAATTTCCCTTGGAATCATGGCATTCCTGGTGCAGGGAATCTTGACTCCTCCAGTTATCCTCCCAAATCGCCATAGAAAAATGGCATTCTGCGTGTTGGGAATTAACAATCCCCCAGAAACCCACCCCAAATCCCACCACATTCCCAAAGAAAAGCAACTTTCCAGATGTCTGCAATTTGAAATATTCCAGTTCCCCACTCAAATTCCGATGGAACAACAGCATCCCAAGTGTCAGGAATTGGGAATCCTCCAGCTCCCTGAAAAAAATTCCCATGGAATCATGGGATTCCAGGTGTGAGCAATTGAGAATGCCCCGTACAGCCTCCCAGATTCCCACCACATTCCCATGGAATAACAACATTCCAGATTTCAGGAACTGAGAATCATCCTCTTCCCCTCCCAAATTCCCATGGAAACATTGCATTCGGTTTTTCCGCAATTTGGAACCCCCCAGAAGCTGTCCCAAAATCCCACCAAATTCCCATGCAATAGCGGCATTCCAAGTGTCAGGAATTTAGGATACCCCATTTCCGCATCCAAATTCCCATAGAATAACGGCCTTCCGGCTATCAGGAATTTCAAATCGTCCGTACGGTCTCCCATATTCCCATGGAATAAAGCATACCCAAGCATGGGGAATTGAGTTTCATCTAGTTCCATACCCCAATTCCCATGGAATAACAGCATTCTGGGAGCTGAGTATTTGGAATCTGCCTGTTTCCCTCCCAAAAGCTATGGGAATAATGGCATTCTGGGCATTGGGAACGTTGAATCCTCATGTTCCCCTTGCAAATTCCCATGAAATAACCAATTTAATGTGTCGGGAATTTCGAATGCTCCAGTTCCTCGCCCAAATTCCAATCAACCTGTAACGAAATCATGACACTATGTGTGTTGAGAATTTAGAATCCTCCACTACCCCTTCCAAATTCCCAACAAAACCATGGAATAAGAGCAGTTCACTCATTGCTAATTTCAACTCCTCCTCTTCCTCTCCCAAATTTCCACCAAACTCGAATGGAAGAACGGCATTTTGTGTGTGCAAAATTTAGAATCCTCCACTTCCCCTTCCAAATTCCCATAGAATAGCTGCATTCCCGGTATGGGGATTTTCAAAACATCCATATGCTCACTTAAATTCCCACGACAACCTTGGAAAAACAGCATTCATGGTGTTGGGAATATGGTATCCGCCATTTGCACTATCCAATTCCCAGCAAAACCATGCAATTACAGCACTCTGGGCATTGGGAATTTGGAATCCTCCGGTTCCACTCCCAAATTCCAATAGAATAACAGCCTTGCAGGCATGGGGATATTGGAATCCTCGAGTTCCCTTCCAAAAAGCCCATGGAATAACGACATTCTGGGTATTGAGAATTGAGAAGTTGCCCATTTCCCTCCCAGATCCCTAGGGAATAAGACAATTCCGGGTGTCAGGCATTTGGAATACTTCAGCTCCGCACCATAACTGCCATGGAATAACAGAATTCAAGGTGTCAGGAATTGAGCATCCTCCACTTCCCCTTCGAATTTCCCATGGAATCATGGCATTCTGGCTGTTGGCACTTTAGAATCTCCCATACACCCTCCCAAATACCCAAAAATTCACAAGGAATAACAGAATTCCAGATATCAGGAATGTATTATCCGCCAGCTCTCCACGCAATTTCCCTTGGAATCATGGCATTCCTGGTGCAGGGAATCTTGACTCCTCCAGTTATCCTCCCAAATCGCCATAGAAAAATGGCATTCTGCGTGTTGGGAATTAACAATCCCCCAGAAACCCACCCCAAATCCCACCACATTCCCAAAGAAAAGCAACTTTCCAGATGTCTGCAATTTGAAATATTCCAGTTCCCCACTCAAATTCCGATGGAACAACAGCATCCCAAGTGTCAGGAATTGGGAATCCTCCAGCTCCCTGAAAAAAATTCCCATGGAATCATGGGATTCCAGGTGTGAGCAATTGAGAATGCCCCGTACAGCCTCCCAGATTCCCACCACATTCCCATGGAATAACAACATTCCAGATTTCAGGAACTGAGAATCATCCTCTTCCCCTCCCAAATTCCCATGGAAACATTGCATTCGGTTTTTCCACAATTTGGAACCCCCCAGAAGCTGTCCCAAAATCCCACCAAATTCCCATGCAATAGCGGCATTCCAAGTGTCAGGAATTTAGGATACCCCATTTCCGCATCCAAATTCCCATAGAATAACGGCCTTCCGGCTATCAGGAATTTCAAATCGTCCGTACGGTCTCCCATATTCCCATGGAATAAAGCATACCCAAGCATGGGGAATTGAGTTTCATCTAGTTCCATACCCCAATTCCCATGGAATAACAGCATTCTGGGAGCTGAGGACTTGGAAGCTGCCTGTTTCCCTCCCAAATGCTTAGGGAATAATGGCATTCTGGGCATTGGGAACGTTGAATCCTCATGTTCCCCTTGCAAATTCCCATGAAATAACCAATTTAATGTGTTGGGAATTTCGAATGCTCCAGTTCCTCGCCCAAATTCCAATCAACCTGTAACGAAATCATGACACTATGTGTGTTGAGAATTTAGAATCCTCCACTACCCCTTCCAAATTCCCAACAAAACCATGGAATAAGAGCAGTTCACTCATTGCTAATTTCAACTCCTCCTCTTCCTCTCCCAAATTTCCACCAAACTCGAATGGAAGAACGGCATTTTGTGTGTGCAAAATTTAGAATCCTCCACTTCCCCTTCCAAATTCCCATAGAATAGCTGCATTCCCGGTATGGGGATTTTCAAAACATCCATATGCTCACTTAAATTCCCACAACAACCTCGGAAAAACAGCATTCATGGTGTTGGGAATATGGTATCCGCCATTTGCACTATCCAATTCCCAGCAAAACCATGCAATTACAGCACTCTGGGCATTGGGAATTTGGAATCCTCCGGTTCCACTCCCAAATTCCAATAGAATAACAGCCTTGCAGGCATGGGGATATTGGAATCCTCGAGTTCCCTTCCAAAAAGCCCATGGAATAACGACATTCTGGGTATTGAGAATTGAGAAGTTGCCCATTTCCCTCCCAGATCCCTAGGGAATAAGACAATTCCGGGTGTCAGGCATTTGGAATATTTTAGCTCCGCACCATAACTGCCATGGAATAACAGAATTCAAGGTGTCAGGAATTGAGCATCCTCCACTTCCCCTTCGAATTTCCCATGGAATCATGACATTCTGGCTGTTGGCACTTTAGAATCTCCCATGCACCCTCCCAAATACCCAAAAATTCACAAGGAATAACAGAATTCCAGATATCAGGAATGTATTATCCGCCAGCTCTCCACGCAATTTCCCTTGGAATCATGGCATTCCTGGTGCAGGGAATCTTGACTCCTCCAGTTATCCTCCCAAATCGCCATAGAAAAATGGCATTCTGCGTGTTGGGAATTAACAATCCCCCAGAAACCCACCCCAAATCCCACCACATTCCCAAAGAAAAGCAACTTTCCAGATGTCTGCAATTTGAAATATTCCAGTTCCCCACTCAAATTCCGATGGAACAACAGCATCCCAAGTGTCAGGAATTGGGAATCCTCCAGCTCCCTGAAAAAAATTCCCATGGAATCATGGGATTCCAGGTGTGAGCAATTGAGAATGCCCCGTACAGCCTCCCAGATTCCCACCACATTCCCATGGAATAACAACATTCCAGATTTCAGGAACTGAGAATCATCCTCTTCCCCTCCCAAATTCCCATGGAAACATTGCATTCGGTTTTTCCACAATTTGGAACCCCCCAGAAGCTGTCCCAAAATCCCACCAAATTCCCATGCAATAGCGGCATTCCAAGTGTCAGGAATTTAGGATACCCCATTTCCGCATCCAAATTCCCATAGAATAACGGCCTTCCGGCTATCAGGAATTTCAAATCGTCCGTACGGTCTCCCATATTCCCATGGAATAAAGCATACCCAAGCATGGGGAATTGAGTTTCATCTAGTTCCATACCCCAATTCCCATGGAATAACAGCATTCTGGGAGCTGAGGACTTGGAAGCTGCCTGTTTCCCTCCCAAAAGCTTAGGGAATAATGGCATTCTGGGCATTGGGAACGTTGAATCCTCATGTTCCCCTTGCAAATTCCCATGAAATAACCAATTTAATGTGTTGGGAATTTCGAATGCTCCAGTTCCTCGCCCAAATTCCAATCAACCTGTAACGAAATCATGACACTATGTGTGTTGAGAATTTAGAATCCTCCACTACCCCTTCCAAATTCCCAACAAAACCATGGAATAAGAGCAGTTCACTCATTGCTAATTTCAACTCCTCCTCTTCCTCTCCCAAATTTCCACCAAACTCGAATGGAAGAACGGCATTTTGTGTGTGCAAAATTTAGAATCCTCCACTTCCCCTTCCAAATTCCCATAGAATAGCTGCATTCCCGGTATGGGGATTTTCAAAACATCCATATGCTCACTTAAATTCCCACAACAACCTCGGAAAAACAGCATTCATGGTGTTGGGAATATGGTATCCGCCATTTGCACTATCCAATTCCCAGCAAAACCATGCAATTACAGCACTCTGGGCATTGGGAATTTGGAATCCTCCGGTTCCACTCCCAAATTCCAATAGAATAACAGCCTTGCAGGCATGGGGATATTGGAATCCTCGAGTTCCCTTCCAAAAAGCCCATGGAATAACGACATTCTGGGTATTGAGAATTGAGAAGTTGCCCATTTCCCTCCCAGATCCCTAGGGAATAAGACAATTCCGGGTGTCAGGCATTTGGAATACTTCAGCTCTGCACCATAACTGCCATGGAATAACAGAATTCCAGGTGTCAGGAATTGAGCATCCTCCACTTCCCCTTCGAATTTCCCATGGAATCATGGCATTCTGGCTGTTGGCACTTTAGAATCTCCCATACACCCTCCCAAATACCCAAAAATTCACAAGGAATAACAGAATTCCAGATACCAGGAATGTATTATCCGCCAGCTCTCCACGCAATTTCCCATGGAATCATGGCATTCCTGGTGCAGGGAATCTTGACTCCTCCAGTTATCCTCCCAAATCGCCATAGAAAAATGGCATTCTGCGTGTTGGGAATTAACAATCCCCCAGAAACCCACCCCAAATCCCACCACATTCCCAAAGAAAAGCAACTTTCCAGATGTCTGCAATTTGAAATATTCCAGTTCCCCACTCAAATTCCGATGGAACAACAGCATCCCAAGTGTCAGGAATTGGGAATCCTCCAGCTCCCTGAAAAAAATTCCCATGGAATCATGGGATTCCAGGTGTGAGCAATTGAGAATGCCCCGTACAGCCTCCCAGATTCCCACCACATTCCCATGGAATAACAACATTCCAGATTTCAGGAACTGAGAATCATCCTCTTCCCCTCCCAAATTCCCATGGAAACATTGCATTCGGTTTTTCCACAATTTGGAACCCCCCAGAAGCTGTCCCAAAATCCCACCAAATTCCCATGCAATAGCGGCATTCCAAGTGTCAGGAATTTAGGATACCCCATTTCCGCATCCAAATTCCCATAGAATAACGGCCTTCCGGCTATCAGGAATTTCAAATCGTCCGTACGGTCTCCCATATTCCCATGGAATAACGCATACCCAAGCATGGGGAATTGAGTTTCATCTAGTTCCATACCCCAATTCCCATGGAATAACAGCATTCTGGGAGCTGTGTACTTGGAATCTGCCTATTTCCCTCCCAAATGTTTACGGAATAATGGCATTCTGGGCATTGGGAACGTTGAATCCTCATGTTCCCCTTGCAAATTCCCATGAAATAACCAATTTAATGTGTTGGGAATTTCGAATGCTCCAGTTCCTCGCCCAAATTCCAATCAACCTGTAACGAAATCATGACACTATGTGTGTGCGAAATTTAGAATCCTCCACTTCCCCTTCCAAATTCCCAACAAAACCATGGAATAAGAGCAGTTCACTCATTGCTAATTTCAACTCCTCCTCTTCCTCTCCCAAATTTCCACCAAACTCGAATGGAAGAACGGCATTTTGTGTGTGCAAAATTTAGAATCCTCCACTTCCCCTTCCAAATTCCCATAGAATAGCTGCATTCCGGGTATGGGGATTTTCAAAACATCCATATGCCCACTTAAATTCCCACGACAACCTCGGAAAAACAGCATTCATGGTGTTGGGAATATGGTATCCGCCATTTGCACTATCCAATTCCCAGCAAAACCATGCAATTACAGCTCTCTGGGCATTGGGAATTTGGAATCCTCCGGTTCCACTCCCAAATTCCAATAGAATAACAGCCTTGCAGGCATGGGGATATTGGAATCCTCGAGTTCCCTTCCAAAAAGCCCATGGAATAATGACATTCTGGGTATTGAGAATTGAGAATTTGCCCATTTCCCTCCCAGATCCCTAGGGAATAAGACAATTCCGGGTGTCAGGCATTTGGAATATTTTAGCTCCGCACCATAACTGGCATGGAATAACAGAATTCAAGGTGTCAGGAATTGAGCATCCTCCACTTCCCCTTCGAATTTCCCATGGAATCATGGCATTCTGGCTGTTGGCACTTTAGAATCTCCCATACACCCTCCCAAATACCCAAAAATTCACAAGGAATAACAGAATTCCAGATACCAGGAATGTATTATCCGCCAGCTCTCCACGCAATTTCCCTTGGAATCATGGCATTCCTGGTGCAGGGAATCTTGACTCCTCCAGTTATCCTCCCAAATCGCCATAGAAAAATGGCATTCTGCGTGTTGGGAATTAACAATCCCCCAGAAACCCACCCCAAATCCCACCACATTCCCAAAGAAAAGCAACTTTCCAGATGTCTGCAATTTGAAATATTCCAGTTCCCCACTCAAATTCCGATGGAACAACAGCATCCCAAGTGTCAGGAATTGGGAATCCTCCAGCTCCCTGAAAAAAATTCCCATGGAATCATGGGATTCCAGGTGTGAGCAATTGAGAATGCCCCGTACAGCCTCCCAGATTCCCACCACATTCCCATGGAATAACAACATTCCAGATTTCACGAACTGAGAATCATCCTCTTCCCCTCCCAAATTCCCATGGAAACATTGCATTCGGTTTTTCCACAATTTGGAACCCCCCAGAAGCTGTCCCAAAATCCCACCAAATTCCCATGCAATAGCGGCATTCCAAGTGTCAGGAATTTAGGATACCCCATTTCCGCATCCAAATTCCCATAGAATAACGGCCTTCCGGCTATCAGGAATTTCAAATCGTCCGTACGGTCTCCCATATTCCCATGGAATAACGCATACCCAAGCATGGGGAATTGAGTTTCATCTAGTTCCATACCCCAATTCCCATGGAATAACAGCATTCTGGGAGCTGTGTACTTGGAATCTGCCTATTTCCCTCCCAAATGTTTACGGAATAATGGCATTCTGGGCATTGGGAACGTTGAATCCTCATGTTCCCCTTGCAAATTCCCATGAAATTACCAATTTAATGTGTTGGGAATTTCGAATGCTCCAGTTCCTCGCCCAAATTCCAATCAACCTGTAACGAAATCATGACACTATGTGTGTGCGAAATTTAGAATCCTCCACTTCCCCTTCCAAATTCCCAACAAAACCATGGAATAAGAGCAGTTCACTCATTGCTAATTTCAACTCCTCCTCTTCCTCTCCCAAATTTCCACCAAACTCGAATGGAAGAACGGCATTTTGTGTGTGCGAAATTTAGAATCCTCCACTTCCCCTTCCAAATTCCCATAGAATAGCTGCATTCCCGGTATGGGGATTTTCAAAACATCCATATGCTCACTTAAATTCCCACAACAACCTCGGAAAAACAGCATTCATGGTGTTGGGAATATGGTATCCGCCATTTGCACTATCCAATTCCCAGCAAAACCATGCAATTACAGCACTCTGGGCATTGGGAATTTGGAATCCTCCGGTTCCACTCCCAAATTCCAATAGAATAACAGCCTTGCAGGCATGGGGATATTGGAATCCTCGAGTTCCCTTCCAAAAAGCCCATGGAATAACGACATTCTGGGTATTGAGAATTGAGAAGTTGCCCATTTCCCTCCCAGATCCCTAGGGAATAAGACAATTCCGGGTGTCAGGCATTTGGAATACTTCAGCTCTGCACCATAACTGCCATGGAATAACAGAATTCCAGGTGTCAGGAATTGAGCATCCTCCACTTCCCCTTCGAATTTCCCATGGAATCATGGCATTCTGGCTGTTGGCACTTTAGAATCTCCCATACACCCTCCCAAATACCCAAAAATTCACAAGGAATAACAGAATTCCAGATATCAGGAATGTATTATCCGCCAGCTCTCCACGCAATTTCCCTTGGAATCATGGCATTCCTGGTGCAGGGAATCTTGACTCCTCCAGTTATCCTCCCAAATCGCCATAGAAAAATGGCATTCTGCGTGTTGGGAATTAACAATCCCCCAGAAACCCACCCCAAATCCCACCACATTCCCAAAGAAAAGCAACTTTCCAGATGTCTGCAATTTGAAATATTCCAGTTCCCCACTCAAATTCCGATGGAACAACAGCATCCCAAGTGTCAGGAATTGGGAATCCTCCAGCTCCCTGAAAAAAATTCCCATGGAATCATGGGATTCCAGGTGTGAGCAATTGAGAATGCCCCGTACAGCCTCCCAGATTCCCACCACATTCCCATGGAATAACAACATTCCAGATTTCAGGAACTGAGAATCATCCTCTTCCCCTCCCAAATTCCCATGGAAACATTGCATTCGGTTTTTCCACAATTTGGAACCCCCCAGAAGCTGTCCCAAAATCCCACCAAATTCCCATGCAATAGCGGCATTCCAAGTGTCAGGAATTTAGGATACCCCATTTCCGCATCCAAATTCCCATAGAATAACGGCCTTCCGGCTATCAGGAATTTCAAATCGTCCGTACGGTCTCCCATATTCCCATGGAATAAAGCATACCCAAGCATGGGGAATTGAGTTTCATCTAGTTCCATACCCCAATTCCCATGGAATAACAGCATTCTGGGAGCTGAGGACTTGGAAGCTGCCTGTTTCCCTCCCAAATGCTTAGGGAATAATGGCATTCTGGGCATTGGGAACGTTGAATCCTCATGTTCCCCTTGCAAATTCCCATGAAATAACCAATTTAATGTGTTGGGAATTTCGAATGCTCCAGTTCCTCGCCCAAATTCCAATCAACCTGTAACGAAATCATGACACTATGTGTGTTGAGAATTTAGAATCCTCCACTACCCCTTCCAAATTCCCAACAAAACCATGGAATAAGAGCAGTTCACTCATTGCTAATTTCAACTCCTCCTCTTCCTCTCCCAAATTTCCACCAAACTCGAATGGAAGAACGGCATTTTGTGTGTGCAAAATTTAGAATCCTCCACTTCCCCTTCCAAATTCCCATAGAATAGCTGCATTCCCGGTATGGGGATTTTCAAAACATCCATATGCTCACTTAAATTCCCACAACAACCTCGGAAAAACAGCATTCATGGTGTTGGGAATATGGTATCCGCCATTTGCACTATCCAATTCCCAGCAAAACCATGCAATTACAGCACTCTGGGCATTGGGAATTTGGAATCCTCCGGTTCCACTCCCAAATTCCAATAGAATAACAGCCTTGCAGGCATGGGGATATTGGAATCCTCGAGTTCCCTTCCAAAAAGCCCATGGAATAACGACATTCTGGGTATTGAGAATTGAGAAGTTGCCCATTTCCCTCCCAGATCCCTAGGGAATAAGACAATTCCGGGTGTCAGGCATTTGGAATACTTCAGCTCTGCACCATAACTGCCATGGAATAACAGAATTCCAGGTGTCAGGAATTGAGCATCCTCCACTTCCCCTTCGAATTTCCCATGGAATCATGGCATTCTGGCTGTTGGCACTTTAGAATCTCCCATGCACCCTCCCAAATACCCAAAAATTCACAAGGAATAACAGAATTCCAGATATCAGGAATGTATTATCCGCCAGCTCTCCACGCAATTTCCCTTGGAATCATGGCATTCCTGGTGCAGGGAATCTTGACTCCTCCAGTTATCCTCCCAAATCGCCATAGAAAAATGGCATTCTGCGTGTTGGGAATTAACAATCCCCCAGAAACCCACCCCAAATCCCACCAGATTCCCCCAAAAAAGCAACTGTCCAGATGTCTGCAATTTGAAATAGTCCAGTTCCCCACTCAAATTCCGATGGAACAACAGCATCCCAAGTGTCAGGAATTGGGAATCCTCCAGCTCCCTGAAAAAAATTCCCATGGAATCATGGGATTCCAGGTGTGAGCAATTGAGAATGCCCCGTACAGCCTCCCAGATTCCCACCACATTCCCATGGAATAACAACATTCCAGATTTCACGAACTGAGAATCATCCTCTTCCCCTCCCAAATTCCCATGGAAACATTGCATTCGGTTTTTCCACAATTTGGAACCCCCCAGAAGCTGTCCCAAAATCCCACCAAATTCCCATGCAATAGCGGCATTCCAAGTGTCAGGAATTTAGGATACCCCATTTCCGCATCCAAATTCCCATAGAATAACGGCCTTCCGGCTATCAGGAATTTCAAATCGTCCGTACGGTCTCCCATATTCCCATGGAATAACGCATACCCAAGCATGGGGAATTGAGTTTCATCTAGTTCCATACCCCAATTCCCATGGAATAACAGCATTCTGGGAGCTGTGTACTTGGAATCTGCCTATTTCACTCCCAAATGCTTAGGGAATAATGGCATTCTGGGCATTGGGAACGTTGAATCCTCATGTTCCCCTTGCAAATTCCCATGAAATTACCAATTTAATGTGTTGGGAATTTCGAATGCTCCAGTTCCTCGCCCAAATTCCAATCAACCTGTAACGAAATCATGACACTATGTGTGTGCGAAATTTAGAATCCTCCACTACCCCTTCCAAATTCCCAACAAAACCATGGAATAAGAGCAGTTCACTCATTGCTAATTTCAACTCCTCCTCTTCCTCTCCCAAATTTCCACCAAACTCGAATGGAAGAACGGCATTTTGTGTGTGCAAAATTTAGAATCCTCCACTTCCCCTTCCAAATTCCCATAGAATAGCTGCATTCCCGGTATGGGGATTTTCAAAACATCCATATGCTCACTTAAATTCCCACAACAACCTCGGAAAAACAGCATTCATGGTGTTGGGAATATGGTATCCGCCATTTGCACTATCCAATTCCCAGCAAAACCATGCAATTACAGCACTCTGGGCATTGGGAATTTGGAATCCTCCGGTTCCACTCCCAAATTCCAATAGAATAACAGCCTTGCAGGCATGGGGATATTGGAATCCTCGAGTTCCCTTCCAAAAAGCCCATGGAATAACGACATTCTGGGTATTGAGAATTGAGAAGTTGCCCATTTCCCTCCCAGATCCCTAGGGAATAAGACAATTCCGGGTGTCAGGCATTTGGAATACTTCAGCTCTGCACCATAACTGCCATGGAATAACAGAATTCCAGGTGTCAGGAATTGAGCATCCTCCACTTCCCCTTCGAATTTCCCATGGAATCATGGCATTCTGGCTGTTGGCACTTTAGAATCTCCCATGCACCCTCCCAAATACCCAAAAATTCACAAGGAATAACAGAATTCCAGATATCAGGAATGTATTATCCGCCAGCTCTCCACGCAATTTCCCTTGGAATCATGGCATTCCTGGTGCAGGGAATCTTGACTCCTCCAGTTATCCTCCCAAATCGCCATAGAAAAATGGCATTCTGCGTGTTGGGAATTAACAATCCCCCAGAAACCCACCCCAAATCCCACCAGATTCCCCCAAAAAAGCAACTGTCCAGATGTCTGCAATTTGAAATAGTCCAGTTCCCCACTCAAATTCCGATGGAACAACAGCATCCCAAGTGTCAGGAATTGGGAATCCTCCAGCTCCCTGAAAAAAATTCCCATGGAATCATGGGATTCCAGGTGTGAGCAATTGAGAATGCCCCGTACAGCCTCCCAGATTCCCACCACATTCCCATGGAATAACAACATTCCAGATTTCAGGAACTGAGAATCATCCTCTTCCCCTCCCAAATTCCCATGGAAACATTGCATTCGGTTTTTCCACAATTTGGAACCCCCCAGAAGCTGTCCCAAAATCCCACCAAATTCCCATGCAATAGCGGCATTCCAAGTGTCAGGAATTTAGGATACCCCATTTCCGCATCCAAATTCCCATAGAATAACGGCCTTCCGGCTATCAGGAATTTCAAATCGTCCGTACGGTCTCCCATATTCCCATGGAATAACGCATACCCAAGCATGGGGAATTGAGTTTCATCTAGTTCCATACCCCAATTCCCATGGAATAACAGCATTCTGGGAGCTGTGTACTTGGAATCTGCCTATTTCACTCCCAAATGCTTAGGGAATAATGGCATTCTGGGCATTGGGAACGTTGAATCCTCATGTTCCCCTTGCAAATTCCCATGAAATAACCAATTTAATGTGTTGGGAATTTCGAATGCTCCAGTTCCTCGCCCAAATTCCAATCAACCTGTAACGAAATCATGACACTATGTGTGTTGAGAATTTAGAATCCTCCACTACCCCTTCCAAATTCCCAACAAAACCATGGAATAAGAGCAGTTCACTCATTGCTAATTTCAACTCCTCCTCTTCCTCTCCCAAATTTCCACCAAACTCGAATGGAAGAACGGCATTTTGTGTGTGCAAAATTTAGAATCCTCCACTTCCCCTTCCAAATTCCCATAGAATAGCTGCATTCCCGGTATGGGGATTTTCAAAACATCCATATGCTCACTTAAATTCCCACAACAACCTCGGAAAAACAGCATTCATGGTGTTGGGAATATGGTATCCGCCATTTGCACTATCCAATTCCCAGCAAAACCATGCAATTACAGCACTCTGGGCATTGGGAATTTGGAATCCTCCGGTTCCACTCCCAAATTCCAATAGAATAACAGCCTTGCAGGCATGGGGATATTGGAATCCTCGAGTTCCCTTCCAAAAAGCCCATGGAATAACGACATTCTGGGTATTGAGAATTGAGAAGTTGCCCATTTCCCTCCCAGATCCCTAGGGAATAAGACAATTCCGGGTGTCAGGCATTTGGAATACTTCAGCTCTGCACCATAACTGCCATGGAATAACAGAATTCCAGGTGTCAGGAATTGAGCATCCTCCACTTCCCCTTCGAATTTCCCATGGAATCATGGCATTCTGGCTGTTGGCACTTTAGAATCTCCCATACACCCTCCCAAATACCCAAAAATTCACAAGGAATAACAGAATTCCAGATACCAGGAATGTATTATCCGCCAGCTCTCCACGCAATTTCCCATGGAATCATGGCATTCCTGGTGCAGGGAATCTTGACTCCTCCAGTTATCCTCCCAAATCGCCATAGAAAAATGGCATTCTGCGTGTTGGGAATTAACAATCCCCCAGAAACCCACCCCAAATCCCACCACATTCCCAAAGAAAAGCAACTTTCCAGATGTCTGCAATTTGAAATATTCCAGTTCCCCACTCAAATTCCGATGGAACAACAGCATCCCAAGTGTCAGGAATTGGGAATCCTCCAGCTCCCTGAAAAAAATTCCCATGGAATCATGGGATTCCAGGTGTGAGCAATTGAGAATGCCCCGTACAGCCTCCCAGATTCCCACCACATTCCCATGGAATAACAACATTCCAGATTTCACGAACTGAGAATCATCCTCTTCCCCTCCCAAATTCCCATGGAAACATTGCATTCGGTTTTTCCACAATTTGGAACCCCCCAGAAGCTGTCCCAAAATCCCACCAAATTCCCATGCAATAGCGGCATTCCAAGTGTCAGGAATTTAGGATACCCCATTTCCGCATCCAAATTCCCATAGAATAACGGCCTTCCGGCTATCAGGAATTTCAAATCGTCCGTACGGTCTCCCATATTCCCATGGAATAACGCATACCCAAGCATGGGGAATTGAGTTTCATCTAGTTCCATACCCCAATTCCCATGGAATAACAGCATTCTGGGAGCTGTGTACTTGGAATCTGCCTATTTCCCTCCCAAATGTTTACGGAATAATGGCATTCTGGGCATTGGGAACGTTGAATCCTCATGTTCCCCTTGCAAATTCCCATGAAATAACCAATTTAATGTGTTGGGAATTTCGAATGCTCCAGTTCCTCGCCCAAATTCCAATCAACCTGTAACGAAATCATGACACTATGTGTGTGCGAAATTTAGAATCCTCCACTTCCCCTTCCAAATTCCCAACAAAACCATGGAATAAGAGCAGTTCACTCATTGCTAATTTCAACTCCTCCTCTTCCTCTCCCAAATTTCCACCAAACTCGAATGGAAGAACGGCATTTTGTGTGTGCGAAATTTAGAATCCTCCACTTCCCCTTCCAAATTCCCATAGAATAGCTGCATTCCGGGTATGGGGATTTCCAAAACATCCATATGCCCACTTAAATTCCCACGACAACCTCGGAAAAACAGCATTCATGGTGTTGGGAATATGGTATCCGCCATTTGCACTATCCAATTCCCAGCAAAACCATGCAATTACAGCTCTCTGGGCATTGGGAATTTGGAATCCTCCGGTTCCACTCCCAAATTCCAATAGAATAACAGCCTTGCAGGCATGGGGATATTGGAATCCTCGAGTTCCCTTCCAAAAAGCCCATGGAATAATGACATTCTGGGTATTGAGAATTGAGAATTTGCCCATTTCCCTCCCAGATCCCTAGGGAATAAGACAATTCCGGGTGTCAGGCATTTGGAATATTTTAGCTCCGCACCATAACTGGCATGGAATAACAGAATTCAAGGTGTCAGGAATTGAGCATCCTCCACTTCCCCTTCGAATTTCCCATGGAATCATGGCATTCTGGCTGTTGGCACTTTAGAATCTCCCATACACCCTCCCAAATACCCAAAAATTCACAAGGAATAACAGAATTCCAGATACCAGGAATGTATTATCCGCCAGCTCTCCACGCAATTTCCCTTGGAATCATGGCATTCCTGGTGCAGGGAATCTTGACTCCTCCAGTTATCCTCCCAAATCGCCATAGAAAAATGGCATTCTGCGTGTTGGGAATTAACAATCCCCCAGAAACCCACCCCAAATCCCACCACATTCCCAAAGAAAAGCAACTTTCCAGATGTCTGCAATTTGAAATATTCCAGTTCCCCACTCAAATTCCGATGGAACAACAGCATCCCAAGTGTCAGGAATTGGGAATCCTCCAGCTCCCTGAAAAAAATTCCCATGGAATCATGGGATTCCAGGTGTGAGCAATTGAGAATGCCCCGTACAGCCTCCCAGATTCCCACCACATTCCCATGGAATAACAACATTCCAGATTTCACGAACTGAGAATCATCCTCTTCCCCTCCCAAATTCCCATGGAAACATTGCATTCGGTTTTTCCACAATTTGGAACCCCCCAGAAGCTGTCCCAAAATCCCACCAAATTCCCATGCAATAGCGGCATTCCAAGTGTCAGGAATTTAGGATACCCCATTTCCGCATCCAAATTCCCATAGAATAACGGCCTTCCGGCTATCAGGAATTTCAAATCGTCCGTACGGTCTCCCATATTCCCATGGAATAACGCATACCCAAGCATGGGGAATTGAGTTTCATCTAGTTCCATACCCCAATTCCCATGGAATAACAGCATTCTGGGAGCTGTGTACTTGGAATCTGCCTATTTCCCTCCCAAATGTTTACGGAATAATGGCATTCTGGGCATTGGGAACGTTGAATCCTCATGTTCCCCTTGCAAATTCCCATGAAATTACCAATTTAATGTGTTGGGAATTTCGAATGCTCCAGTTCCTCGCCCAAATTCCAATCAACCTGTAACGAAATCATGACACTATGTGTGTGCGAAATTTAGAATCCTCCACTTCCCCTTCCAAATTCCCAACAAAACCATGGAATAAGAGCAGTTCACTCATTGCTAATTTCAACTCCTCCTCTTCCTCTCCCAAATTTCCACCAAACTCGAATGGAAGAACGGCATTTTGTGTGTGCGAAATTTAGAATCCTCCACTTCCCCTTCCAAATTCCCATAGAATAGCTGCATTCCCGGTATGGGGATTTTCAAAACATCCATATGCTCACTTAAATTCCCACAACAACCTCGGAAAAACAGCATTCATGGTGTTGGGAATATGGTATCCGCCATTTGCACTATCCAATTCCCAGCAAAACCATGCAATTACAGCACTCTGGGCATTGGGAATTTGGAATCCTCCGGTTCCACTCCCAAATTCCAATAGAATAACAGCCTTGCAGGCATGGGGATATTGGAATCCTCGAGTTCCCTTCCAAAAAGCCCATGGAATAACGACATTCTGGGTATTGAGAATTGAGAATTTGCCCATTTCCCTCCCAGATCCCTAGGGAATAAGACAATTCCGGGTGTCAGGCATTTGGAATACTTCAGCTCTGCACCATAACTGCCATGGAATAACAGAATTCCAGGTGTCAGGAATTGAGCATCCTCCACTTCCCCTTCGAATTTCCCATGGAATCATGGCATTCTGGCTGTTGGCACTTTAGAATCTCCCATACACCCTCCCAAATACCCAAAAATTCACAAGGAATAACAGAATTCCAGATATCAGGAATGTATTATCCGCCAGCTCTCCACGCAATTTCCCTTGGAATCATGGCATTCCTGGTGCAGGGAATCTTGACTCCTCCAGTTATCCTCCCAAATCGCCATAGAAAAATGGCATTCTGCGTGTTGGGAATTAACAATCCCCCAGAAACCCACCCCAAATCCCACCACATTCCCAAAGAAAAGCAACTTTCCAGATGTCTGCAATTTGAAATATTCCAGTTCCCCACTCAAATTCCGATGGAACAACAGCATCCCAAGTGTCAGGAATTGGGAATCCTCCAGCTCCCTGAAAAAAATTCCCATGGAATCATGGGATTCCAGGTGTGAGCAATTGAGAATGCCCCGTACAGCCTCCCAGATTCCCACCACATTCCCATGGAATAACAACATTCCAGATTTCAGGAACTGAGAATCATCCTCTTCCCCTCCCAAATTCCCATGGAAACATTGCATTCGGTTTTTCCACAATTTGGAACCCCCCAGAAGCTGTCCCAAAATCCCACCAAATTCCCATGCAATAGCGGCATTCCAAGTGTCAGGAATTTAGGATACCCCATTTCCGCATCCAAATTCCCATAGAATAACGGCCTTCCGGCTATCAGGAATTTCAAATCGTCCGTACGGTCTCCCATATTCCCATGGAATAAAGCATACCCAAGCATGGGGAATTGAGTTTCATCTAGTTCCATACCCCAATTCCCATGGAATAACAGCATTCTGGGAGCTGAGTACTTGGAAGCTGCCTGTTTCCCTCCCAAATGCTTAGGGAATAATGGCATTCTGGGCATTGGGAACGTTGAATCCTCATGTTCCCCTTGCAAATTCCCATGAAATAACCAATTTAATGTGTTGGGAATTTCGAATGCTCCAGTTCCTCGCCCAAATTCCAATCAACCTGTAACGAAATCATGACACTATGTGTGTTGAGAATTTAGAATCCTCCACTACCCCTTCCAAATTCCCAACAAAACCATGGAATAAGAGCAGTTCACTCATTGCTAATTTCAACTCCTCCTCTTCCTCTCCCAAATTTCCACCAAACTCGAATGGAAGAACGGCATTTTGTGTGTGCGAAATTTAGAATCCTCCACTTCCCCTTCCAAATTCCCATAGAATAGCTGCATTCCCGGTATGGGGATTTTCAAAACATCCATATGCTCACTTAAATTCCCACAACAACCTCGGAAAAACAGCATTCATGGTGTTGGGAATATGGTATCCGCCATTTGCACTATCCAATTCCCAGCAAAACCATGCAATTACAGCACTCTGGGCATTGGGAATTTGGAATCCTCCGGTTCCACTCCCAAATTCCAATAGAATAACAGCCTTGCAGGCATGGGGATATTGGAATCCTCGAGTTCCCTTCCAAAAAGCCCATGGAATAACGACATTCTGGGTATTGAGAATTGAGAAGTTGCCCATTTCCCTCCCAGATCCCTAGGGAATAAGACAATTCCGGGTGTCAGGCATTTGGAATACTTCAGCTCTGCACCATAACTGCCATGGAATAACAGAATTCCAGGTGTCAGGAATTGAGCATCCTCCACTTCCCCTTCGAATTTCCCATGGAATCATGGCATTCTGGCTGTTGGCACTTTAGAATCTCCCATGCACCCTCCCAAATACCCAAAAATTCACAAGGAATAACAGAATTCCAGATATCAGGAATGTATTATCCGCCAGCTCTCCACGCAATTTCCCTTGGAATCATGGCATTCCTGGTGCAGGGAATCTTGACTCCTCCAGTTATCCTCCCAAATCGCCATAGAAAAATGGCATTCTGCGTGTTGGGAATTAACAATCCCCCAGAAACCCACCCCAAATCCCACCACATTCCCAAAGAAAAGCAACTTTCCAGATGTCTGCAATTTGAAATATTCCAGTTCCCCACTCAAATTCCGATGGAACAACAGCATCCCAAGTGTCAGGAATTGGGAATCCTCCAGCTCCCTGAAAAAAATTCCCATGGAATCATGGGATTCCAGGTGTGAGCAATTGAGAATGCCCCGTACAGCCTCCCAGATTCCCACCACATTCCCATGGAATAACAACATTCCAGATTTCACGAACTGAGAATCATCCTCTTCCCCTCCCAAATTCCCATGGAAACATTGCATTCGGTTTTTCCACAATTTGGAACCCCCCAGAAGCTGTCCCAAAATCCCACCAAATTCCCATGCAATAGCGGCATTCCAAGTGTCAGGAATTTAGGATACCCCATTTCCGCATCCAAATTCCCATAGAATAACGGCCTTCCGGCTATCAGGAATTTCAAATCGTCCGTACGGTCTCCCATATTCCCATGGAATAACGCATACCCAAGCATGGGGAATTGAGTTTCATCTAGTTCCATACCCCAATTCCCATGGAATAACAGCATTCTGGGAGCTGTGTACTTGGAATCTGCCTATTTCCCTCCCAAATGTTTACGGAATAATGGCATTCTGGGCATTGGGAACGTTGAATCCTCATGTTCCCCTTGCAAATTCCCATGAAATTACCAATTTAATGTGTTGGGAATTTCGAATGCTCCAGTTCCTCGCCCAAATTCCAATCAACCTGTAACGAAATCATGACACTATGTGTGTGCGAAATTTAGAATCCTCCACTTCCCCTTCCAAATTCCCAACAAAACCATGGAATAAGAGCAGTTCACTCATTGCTAATTTCAACTCCTCCTCTTCCTCTCCCAAATTTCCACCAAACTCGAATGGAAGAACGGCATTTTGTGTGTGCGAAATTTAGAATCCTCCACTTCCCCTTCCAAATTCCCATAGAATAGCTGCATTCCGGGTATGGGGATTTCCAAAACATCCATATGCCCACTTAAATTCCCACGACAACCTCGGAAAAACAGCATTCATGGTGTTGGGAATATGGTATCCGCCATTTGCACTATCCAATTCCCAGCAAAACCATGCAATTACAGCACTCTGGGCATTGGGAATTTGGAATCCTCCGGTTCCACTCCCAAATTCCAATAGAATAACAGCCTTGCAGGCATGGGGATATTGGAATCCTCGAGTTCCCTTCCAAAAAGCCCATGGAATAATGACATTCTGGGTATTGAGAATTGAGAATTTGCCCATTTCCCTCCCAGATCCCTAGGGAATAAGACAATTCCGGGTGTCAGGCATTTGGAATATTTTAGCTCCGCACCATAACTGGCATGGAATAACAGAATTCAAGGTGTCAGGAATTGAGCATCCTCCACTTCCCCTTCGAATTTCCCATGGAATCATGACATTCTGGCTGTTGGCACTTTAGAATCTCCCATGCACCCTCCCAAATACCCAAAAATTCACAAGGAATAACAGAATTCCAGATATCAGGAATGTATTATCCGCCAGCTCTCCACGCAATTTCCCTTGGAATCATGGCATTCCTGGTGCAGGGAATCTTGACTCCTCCAGTTATCCTCCCAAATCGCCATAGAAAAATGGCATTCTGCGTGTTGGGAATTAACAATCCCCCAGAAACCCACCCCAAATCCCACCACATTCCCAAAGAAAAGCAACTTTCCAGATGTCTGCAATTTGAAATATTCCAGTTCCCCACTCAAATTCCGATGGAACAACAGCATCCCAAGTGTCAGGAATTGGGAATCCTCCAGCTCCCTGAAAAAAATTCCCATGGAATCATGGGATTCCAGGTGTGAGCAATTGAGAATGCCCCGTACAGCCTCCCAGATTCCCACCACATTCCCATGGAATAACAACATTCCAGATTTCAGGAACTGAGAATCATCCTCTTCCCCTCCCAAATTCCCATGGAAACATTGCATTCGGTTTTTCCACAATTTGGAACCCCCCAGAAGCTGTCCCAAAATCCCACCAAATTCCCATGCAATAGCGGCATTCCAAGTGTCAGGAATTTAGGATACCCCATTTCCGCATCCAAATTCCCATAGAATAACGGCCTTCCGGCTATCAGGAATTTCAAATCATCCATACCGTCTCCCATATTCCCATGGAATAAAGCATACCCAAGCATGGGGAATTGAGTTTCATCTAGTTCCATACCCCAATTCCCATGGAATAACAGCATTCTGGGAGCTGAGTACTTGGAATCTGCCTGTTTCCCTCCCAAATGCTTAGGGAATAATGGCATTCTGGGCATTGGGAACGTTGAATCCTCATGTTCCCCTTGCAAATTCCCATGAAATAACCAATTTAATGTGTTGGGAATTTCGAATGCTCCAGTTCCTCGCCCAAATTCCAATCAACCTGTAACGAAATCATGACACTATGTGTGTTGAGAATTTAGAATCCTCCACTACCCCTTCCAAATTCCCAACAAAACCATGGAATAAGAGCAGTTCACTCATTGCTAATTTCAACTCCTCCTCTTCCTCTCCCAAATTTCCACCAAACTCGAATGGAAGAACGGCATTTTGTGTGTGCGAAATTTAGAATCCTCCACTTCCCCTTCCAAATTCCCATAGAATAGCTGCATTCCGGGTATGGGGATTTCCAAAACATCCATATGCCCACTTAAATTCCCACAACAACCTCGGAAAAACAGCATTCATGGTGTTGGGAATATGGTATCCGCCATTTGCACTATCCAATTCCCAGCAAAACCATGCAATTACAGCACTCTGGGCATTGGGAATTTGGAATCCTCCGGTTCCACTCCCAAATTCCAATAGAATAACAGCCTTGCAGGCATGGGGATATTGGAATCCTCGAGTTCCCTTCCAAAAAGCCCATGGAATAACGACATTCTGGGTATTGAGAATTGAGAAGTTGCCCATTTCCCTCCCAGATCCCTAGGGAATAAGACAATTCCGGGTGTCAGGCATTTGGAATACTTCAGCTCTGCACCATAACTGCCATGGAATAACAGAATTCAAGGTGTCAGGAATTGAGCATCCTCCACTTCCCCTTCGAATTTCCCATGGAATCATGGCATTCTGGCTGTTGGCACTTTAGAATCTCCCATGCACCCTCCCAAATACCCAAAAATTCACAAGGAATAACAGAATTCCAGATATCAGGAATGTATTATCCGCCAGCTCTCCACGCAATTTCCCTTGGAATCATGGCATTCCTGGTGCAGGGAATCTTGACTCCTCCAGTTATCCTCCCAAATCGCCATAGAAAAATGGCATTCTGCGTGTTGGGAATTAACAATCCCCCAGAAACCCACCCCAAATCCCACCACATTCCCAAAGAAAAGCAACTTTCCAGATGTCTGCAATTTGGAATATTCAAGTTCCCCACTCAAATTCCGATGGAACAACAGCATCCCAAGTGTCAGGAATTGGGAATCCTCCAGCTCCCTGAAAAAAATTCCCATGGAATCATGGGATTCCAGGTGTGAGCAATTGAGAATGCCCCGTACAGCCTCCCAGATTCCCACCACATTCCCATGGAATAACAACATTCCAGATTTCAGGAACTGAGAATCATCCTCTTCCCCTCCCAAATTCCCATGGAAACATTGCATTCGGTTTTTCCACAATTTGGAACCCCCCAGAAGCTGTCCCAAAATCCCACCAAATTCCCATGCAATAGCGGCATTCCAAGTGTCAGGAATTTAGGATACCCCATTTCCGCATCCAAATTCCCATAGAATAACGGCCTTCCGGCTATCAGGAATTTCAAATCGTCCGTACGGTCTCCCATATTCCCATGGAATAACGCATACCCAAGCATGGGGAATTGAGTTTCATCTAGTTCCATACCCCAATTCCCATGGAATAACAGCATTCTGGGAGCTGTGTACTTGGAATCTGCCTATTTCCCTCCCAAATGTTTACGGAATAATGGCATTCTGGGCATTGGGAACGTTGAATCCTCATGTTCCCCTTGCAAATTCCCATGAAATTACCAATTTAATGTGTTGGGAATTTCGAATGCTCCAGTTCCTCGCCCAAATTCCAATCAACCTGTAACGAAATCATGACACTATGTGTGTGCGAAATTTAGAATCCTCCACTTCCCCTTCCAAATTCCCAACAAAACCATGGAATAAGAGCAGTTCACTCATTGCTAATTTCAACTCCTCCTCTTCCTCTCCCAAATTTCCACCAAACTCGAATGGAAGAACGGCATTTTGTGTGTGCGAAATTTAGAATCCTCCACTTCCCCTTCCAAATTCCCATAGAATAGCTGCATTCCGGGTATGGGGATTTCCAAAACATCCATATGCCCACTTAAATTCCCACGACAACCTCGGAAAAACAGCATTCATGGTGTTGGGAATATGGTATCCGCCATTTGCACTATCCAATTCCCAGCAAAACCATGCAATTACAGCACTCTGGGCATTGGGAATTTGGAATCCTCCGGTTCCACTCCCAAATTCCAATAGAATAACAGCCTTGCAGGCATGGGGATATTGGAATCCTCGAGTTCCCTTCCAAAAAGCCCATGGAATAATGACATTCTGGGTATTGAGAATTGAGAATTTGCCCATTTCCCTCCCAGATCCCTAGGGAATAAGACAATTCCGGGTGTCAGGCATTTGGAATATTTTAGCTCCGCACCATAACTGCCATGGAATAACAGAATTCAAGGTGTCAGGAATTGAGCATCCTCCACTTCCCCTTCGAATTTCCCATGGAATCATGACATTCTGGCTGTTGGCACTTTAGAATCTCCCATGCACCCTCCCAAATACCCAAAAATTCACAAGGAATAACAGAATTCCAGATATCAGGAATGTATTATCCGCCAGCTCTCCACGCAATTTCCCTTGGAATCATGGCATTCCTGGTTCAGGGAATCTTGACTCCTCCAGTTATCCTCCCAAATCGCCATAGAAAAATGGCATTCTGCGTGTTGGGAATTAACAATCCCCCAGAAACCCACCCCAAATCCCACCACATTCCCAAAGAAAAGCAACTTTCCAGATGTCTGCAATTTGAAATATTCCAGTTCCCCACTCAAATTCCGATGGAACAACAGCATCCCAAGTGTCAGGAATTGGGAATCCTCCAGCTCCCTGAAAAAAATTCCCATGGAATCATGGGATTCCAGGTGTGAGCAATTGAGAATGCCCCGTACAGCCTCCCAGATTCCCACCACATTCCCATGGAATAACAACATTCCAGATTTCAGGAACTGAGAATCATCCTCTTCCCCTCCCAAATTCCCATGGAAACATTGCATTCGGTTTTTCCACAATTTGGAACCCCCCAGAAGCTGTCCCAAAATCCCACCAAATTCCCATGCAATAGCGGCATTCCAAGTGTCAGGAATTTAGGATACCCCATTTCCGCATCCAAATTCCCATAGAATAACGGCCTTCCGGCTATCAGGAATTTCAAATCATCCATACCGTCTCCCATATTCCCATGGAATAAAGCATACCCAAGCATGGGGAATTGAGTTTCATCTAGTTCCATACCCCAATTCCCATGGAATAACAGCATTCTGGGAGCTGAGTATTTGGAATCTGCCTGTTTCCCTCCCAAATGCTTAGGGAATAATGGCATTCTGGGCATTGGGAACGTTGAATCCTCATGTTCCCCTTGCAAATTCCCATGAAATAACCAATTTAATGTGTTGGGAATTTCGAATGCTCCAGTTCCTCGCCCAAATTCCAATCAACCTGTAACGAAATCATGACACTATGTGTGTTGAGAATTTAGAATCCTCCACTACCCCTTCCAAATTCCCAACAAAACCATGGAATAAGAGCAGTTCACTCATTGCTAATTTCAACTCCTCCTCTTCCTCTCCCAAATTTCCACCAAACTCGAATGGAAGAACGGCATTTTGTGTGTGCAAAATTTAGAATCCTCCACTTCCCCTTCCAAATTCCCATAGAATAGCTGCATTCCGGGTATGGGGATTTTCAAAACATCCATATGCTCACTTAAATTCCCACAACAACCTCGGAAAAACAGCATTCATGGTGTTGGGAATATGGTATCCGCCATTTGCACTATCCAATTCCCAGCAAAACCATGCAATTACAGCACTCTGGGCATTGGGAATTTGGAATCCTCCGGTTCCACTCCCAAATTCCAATAGAATAACAGCCTTGCAGGCATGGGGATATTGGAATCCTCGAGTTCCCTTCCAAAAAGCCCATGGAATAACGACATTCTGGGTATTGAGAATTGAGAAGTTGCCCATTTCCCTCCCAGATCCCTAGGGAATAAGACAATTCCGGGTGTCAGGCATTTGGAATACTTCAGCTCTGCACCATAACTGCCATGGAATAACAGAATTCAAGGTGTCAGGAATTGAGCATCCTCCACTTCCCCTTCGAATTTCCCATGGAATCATGGCATTCTGGCTGTTGGCACTTTAGAATCTCCCATGCACCCTCCCAAATACCCAAAAATTCACAAGGAATAACAGAATTCCAGATATCAGGAATGTATTATCCGCCAGCTCTCCACGCAATTTCCCTTGGAATCATGGCATTCCTGGTGCAGGGAATCTTGACTCCTCCAGTTATCCTCCCAAATCGCCATAGAAAAATGGCATTCTGCGTGTTGGGAATTAACAATCCCCCAGAAACCCACCCCAAATCCCACCACATTCCCAAAGAAAAGCAACTTTCCAGATGTCTGCAATTTGGAATATTCAAGTTCCCCACTCAAATTCCGATGGAACAACAGCATCCCAAGTGTCAGGAATTGGGAATCCTCCAGCTCCCTGAAAAAAATTCCCATGGAATCATGGGATTCCAGGTGTGAGCAATTGAGAATGCCCCGTACAGCCTCCCAGATTCCCACCACATTCCCATGGAATAACAACATTCCAGATTTCAGGAACTGAGAATCATCCTCTTCCCCTCCCAAATTCCCATGGAAACATTGCATTCGGTTTTTCCACAATTTGGAACCCCCCAGAAGCTGTCCCAAAATCCCACCAAATTCCCATGCAATAGCGGCATTCCAAGTGTCAGGAATTTAGGATACCCCATTTCCGCATCCAAATTCCCATAGAATAACGGCCTTCCGGCTATCAGGAATTTCAAATCGTCCGTACGGTCTCCCATATTCCCATGGAATAACGCATACCCAAGCATGGGGAATTGAGTTTCATCTAGTTCCATACCCCAATTCCCATGGAATAACAGCATTCTGGGAGCTGTGTACTTGGAATCTGCCTATTTCCCTCCCAAATGTTTACGGAATAATGGCATTCTGGGCATTGGGAACGTTGAATCCTCATGTTCCCCTTGCAAATTCCCATGAAATTACCAATTTAATGTGTTGGGAATTTCGAATGCTCCAGTTCCTCGCCCAAATTCCAATCAACCTGTAACGAAATCATGACACTATGTGTGTGCGAAATTTAGAATCCTCCACTTCCCCTTCCAAATTCCCAACAAAACCATGGAATAAGAGCAGTTCACTCATTGCTAATTTCAACTCCTCCTCTTCCTCTCCCAAATTTCCACCAAACTCGAATGGAAGAACGGCATTTTGTGTGTGCGAAATTTAGAATCCTCCACTTCCCCTTCCAAATTCCCATAGAATAGCTGCATTCCGGGTATGGGGATTTCCAAAACATCCATATGCCCACTTAAATTCCCACGACAACCTCGGAAAAACAGCATTCATGGTGTTGGGAATATGGTATCCGCCATTTGCACTATCCAATTCCCAGCAAAACCATGCAATTACAGCACTCTGGGCATTGGGAATTTGGAATCCTCCGGTTCCACTCCCAAATTCCAATAGAATAACAGACTTGCAGGCATGGGGATATTGGAATCCTCGAGTTCCCTTCCAAAAAGCCCATGGAATAATGACATTCTGGGTATTGAGAATTGAGAATTTGCCCATTTCCCTCCCAGATCCCTAGGGAATAAGACAATTCCGGGTGTCAGGCATTTGGAATATTTTAGCTCCGCACCATAACTGGCATGGAATAACAGAATTCAAGGTGTCAGGAATTGAGCATCCTCCACTTCCCCTTCGAATTTCCCATGGAATCATGACATTCTGGCTGTTGGCACTTTAGAATCTCCCATGCACCCTCCCAAATACCCAAAAATTCACAAGGAATAACAGAATTCCAGATATCAGGAATGTATTATCCGCCAGCTCTCCACGCAATTTCCCTTGGAATCATGGCATTCCTGGTTCAGGGAATCTTGACTCCTCCAGTTATCCTCCCAAATCGCCATAGAAAAATGGCATTCTGCGTGTTGGGAATTAACAATCCCCCAGAAACCCACCCCAAATCCCACCACATTCCCAAAGAAAAGCAACTTTCCAGATGTCTGCAATTTGAAATATTCCAGTTCCCCACTCAAATTCCGATGGAACAACAGCATCCCAAGTGTCAGGAATTGGGAATCCTCCAGCTCCCTGAAAAAAATTCCCATGGAATCATGGGATTCCAGGTGTGAGCAATTGAGAATGCCCCGTACAGCCTCCCAGATTCCCACCACATTCCCATGGAATAACAACATTCCAGATTTCAGGAACTGAGAATCATCCTCTTCCCCTCCCAAATTCCCATGGAAACATTGCATTCGGTTTTTCCACAATTTGGAACCCCCCAGAAGCTGTCCCAAAATCCCACCAAATTCCCATGCAATAGCGGCATTCCAAGTGTCAGGAATTTAGGATACCCCATTTCCGCATCCAAATTCCCATAGAATAACGGCCTTCCGGCTATCAGGAATTTCAAATCATCCATACCGTCTCCCATATTCCCATGGAATAAAGCATACCCAAGCATGGGGAATTGAGTTTCATCTAGTTCCATACCCCAATTCCCATGGAATAACAGCATTCTGGGAGCTGAGTATTTGGAATCTGCCTGTTTCCCTCCCAAATGCTTAGGGAATAATGGCATTCTGGGCATTGGGAACGTTGAATCCTCATGTTCCCCTTGCAAATTCCCATGAAATAACCAATTTAATGTGTTGGGAATTTCGAATGCTCCAGTTCCTCGCCCAAATTCCAATCAACCTGTAACGAAATCATGACACTATGTGTGTTGAGAATTTAGAATCCTCCACTACCCCTTCCAAATTCCCAACAAAACCATGGAATAAGAGCAGTTCACTCATTGCTAATTTCAACTCCTCCTCTTCCTCTCCCAAATTTCCACCAAACTCGAATGGAAGAACGGCATTTTGTGTGTGCAAAATTTAGAATCCTCCACTTCCCCTTCCAAATTCCCATAGAATAGCTGCATTCCCGGTATGGGGATTTTCAAAACATCCATATGCTCACTTAAATTCCCACAACAACCTCGGAAAAACAGCATTCATGGTGTTGGGAATATGGTATCCGCCATTTGCACTATCCAATTCCCAGCAAAACCATGCAATTACAGCACTCTGGGCATTGGGAATTTGGAATCCTCCGGTTCCACTCCCAAATTCCAATAGAATAACAGCCTTGCAGGCATGGGGATATTGGAATCCTCGAGTTCCCTTCCAAAAAGCCCATGGAATAACGACATTCTGGGTATTGAGAATTGAGAAGTTGCCCATTTCCCTCCCAGATCCCTAGGGAATAAGACAATTCCGGGTGTCAGGCATTTGGAATACTTCAGCTCTGCACCATAACTGCCATGGAATAACAGAATTCCAGGTGTCAGGAATTGAGCATCCTCCACTTCCCCTTCGAATTTCCCATGGAATCATGGCATTCTGGCTGTTGGCACTTTAGAATCTCCCATGCACCCTCCCAAATACCCAAAAATTCACAAGGAATAACAGAATTCCAGATATCAGGAATGTATTATCCGCCAGCTCTCCACGCAATTTCCCTTGGAATCATGGCATTCCTGGTGCAGGGAATCTTGACTCCTCCAGTTATCCTCCCAAATCGCCATAGAAAAATGGCATTCTGCGTGTTGGGAATTAACAATCCCCCAGAAACCCACCCCAAATCCCACCACATTCCCAAAGAAAAGCAACTTTCCAGATGTCTGCAATTTGAAATATTCCAGTTCCCCACTCAAATTCCGATGGAACAACAGCATCCCAAGTGTCAGGAATTGGGAATCCTCCAGCTCCCTGAAAAAAATTCCCATGGAATCATGGGATTCCAGGTGTGAGCAATTGAGAATGCCCCGTACAGCCTCCCAGATTCCCACCACATTCCCATGGAATAACAACATTCCAGATTTCAGGAACTGAGAATCATCCTCTTCCCCTCCCAAATTCCCATGGAAACATTGCATTCGGTTTTTCCACAATTTGGAACCCCCCAGAAGCTGTCCCAAAATCCCACCAAATTCCCATGCAATAGCGGCATTCCAAGTGTCAGGAATTTAGGATACCCCATTTCCGCATCCAAATTCCCATAGAATAACGGCCTTCCGGCTATCAGGAATTTCAAATCGTCCGTACGGTCTCCCATATTCCCATGGAATAACGCATACCCAAGCATGGGGAATTGAGTTTCATCTAGTTCCATACCCCAATTCCCATGGAATAACAGCATTCTGGGAGCTGTGTACTTGGAATCTGCCTATTTCCCTCCCAAATGTTTACGGAATAATGGCATTCTGGGCATTGGGAACGTTGAATCCTCATGTTCCCCTTGCAAATTCCCATGAAATTACCAATTTAATGTGTTGGGAATTTCGAATGCTCCAGTTCCTCGCCCAAATTCCAATCAACCTGTAACGAAATCATGACACTATGTGTGTGCGAAATTTAGAATCCTCCACTTCCCCTTCCAAATTCCCAACAAAACCATGGAATAAGAGCAGTTCACTCATTGCTAATTTCAACTCCTCCTCTTCCTCTCCCAAATTTCCACCAAACTCGAATGGAAGAACGGCATTTTGTGTGTGCCAAATTTCGAATCCTCCACTTCCCCTTCCAAATTCCCATAGAATAGCTGCATTCCGGGTATGGGGATTTCCAAAACATCCATATGCCCACTTAAATTCCCACAACAACCTCGGAAAAACAGCATTCATGGTGTTGGGAATATGGTATCCGCCATTTGCACTATCCAATTCCCAGCAAAACCATGCAATTACAGCACTCTGGGCATTGGGAATTTGGAATCCTCCGGTTCCACTCCCAAATTCCAATAGAATAACAGCCTTGCAGGCATGGGGATATTGGAATCCTCGAGTTCCCTTCCAAAAAGCCCATGGAATAACGACATTCTGGGTATTGAGAATTGAGAAGTTGCCCATTTCCCTCCCAGATCCCTAGGGAATAAGACAATTCCGGGTGTCAGGCATTTGGAATACTTCAGCTCTGCACCATAACTGCCATGGAATAACAGAATTCAAGGTGTCAGGAATTGAGCATCCTCCACTTCCCCTTCGAATTTCCCATGGAATCATGGCATTCTGGCTGTTGGCACTTTAGAATCTCCCATGCACCCTCCCAAATACCCAAAAATTCACAAGGAATAACAGAATTCCAGATATCAGGAATGTATTATCCGCCAGCTCTCCACGCAATTTCCCTTGGAATCATGGCATTCCTGGTGCAGGGAATCTTGACTCCTCCAGTTATCCTCCCAAATCGCCATAGAAAAATGGCATTCTGCGTGTTGGGAATTAACAATCCCCCAGAAACCCACCCCAAATCCCACCACATTCCCAAAGAAAAGCAACTTTCCAGATGTCTGCAATTTGAAATATTCCAGTTCCCCACTCAAATTCCGATGGAACAACAGCATCCCAAGTGTCAGGAATTGGGAATCCTCCAGCTCCCTGAAAAAAATTCCCATGGAATCATGGGATTCCAGGTGTGAGCAATTGAGAATGCCCCGTACAGCCTCCCAGATTCCCACCACATTCCCATGGAATAACAACATTCCAGATTTCAGGAACTGAGAATCATCCTCTTCCCCTCCCAAATTCCCATGGAAACATTGCATTCGGTTTTTCCACAATTTGGAACCCCCCAGAAGCTGTCCCAAAATCCCACCAAATTCCCATGCAATAGCGGCATTCCAAGTGTCAGGAATTTAGGATACCCCATTTCCGCATCCAAATTCCCATAGAATAACGGCCTTCCGGCTATCAGGAATTTCAAATCGTCCGTACGGTCTCCCATATTCCCATGGAATAACGCATACCCAAGCATGGGGAATTGAGTTTCATCTAGTTCCATACCCCAATTCCCATGGAATAACAGCATTCTGGGAGCTGTGTACTTGGAATCTGCCTATTTCCCTCCCAAATGTTTACGGAATAATGGCATTCTGGGCATTGGGAACGTTGAATCCTCATGTTCCCCTTGCAAATTCCCATGAAATTACCAATTTAATGTGTTGGGAATTTCGAATGCTCCAGTTCCTCGCCCAAATTCCAATCAACCTGTAACGAAATCATGACACTATGTGTGTGCGAAATTTAGAATCCTCCACTTCCCCTTCCAAATTCCCAACAAAACCATGGAATAAGAGCAGTTCACTCATTGCTAATTTCAACTCCTCCTCTTCCTCTCCCAAATTTCCACCAAACTCGAATGGAAGAACGGCATTTTGTGTGTGCCAAATTTAGAATCCTCCACTTCCCCTTCCAAATTCCCATAGAATAGCTGCATTCCGGGTATGGGGATTTCCAAAACATCCATATGCCCACTTAAATTCCCACGACAACCTCGGAAAAACAGCATTCATGGTGTTGGGAATATGGTATCCGCCATTTGCACTATCCAATTCCCAGCAAAACCATGCAATTACAGCTCTCTGGGCATTGGGAATTTGGAATCCTCCGGTTCCACTCCCAAATTCCAATAGAATAACAGCCTTGCAGGCATGGGGATATTGGAATCCTCGAGTTCCCTTCCAAAAAGCCCATGGAATAATGACATTCTGGGTATTGAGAATTGAGAATTTGCCCATTTCCCTCCCAGATCCCTAGGGAATAAGACAATTCCGGGTGTCAGGCATTTGGAATATTTTAGCTCCGCACCATAACTGGCATGGAATAACAGAATTCAAGGTGTCAGGAATTGAGCATCCTCCACTTCCCCTTCGAATTTCCCATGGAATCATGACATTCTGGCTGTTGGCACTTTAGAATCTCCCATGCACCCTCCCAAATACCCAAAAATTCACAAGGAATAACAGAATTCCAGATATCAGGAATGTATTATCCGCCAGCTCTCCACGCAATTTCCCTTGGAATCATGGCATTCCTGGTGCAGGGAATCTTGACTCCTCCAGTTATCCTCCCAAATCGCCATAGAAAAATGGCATTCTGCGTGTTGGGAATTAACAATCCCCCAGAAACCCACCCCAAATCCCACCACATTCCCAAAGAAAAGCAACTTTCCAGATGTCTGCAATTTGAAATATTCCAGTTCCCCACTCAAATTCCGATGGAACAACAGCATCCCAAGTGTCAGGAATTGGGAATCCTCCAGCTCCCTGAAAAAAATTCCCATGGAATCATGGGATTCCAGGTGTGAGCAATTGAGAATGCCCCGTACAGCCTCCCAGATTCCCACCACATTCCCATGGAATAACAACATTCCAGATTTCAGGAACTGAGAATCATCCTCTTCCCCTCCCAAATTCCCATGGAAACATTGCATTCGGTTTTTCCACAATTTGGAACCCCCCAGAAGCTGTCCCAAAATCCCACCAAATTCCCATGCAATAGCGGCATTCCAAGTGTCAGGAATTTAGGATACCCCATTTCCGCATCCAAATTCCCATAGAATAACGGCCTTCCGGCTATCAGGAATTTCAAATCATCCATACGGTCTCCCATATTCCCATGGAATAAAGCATACCCAAGCATGGGGAATTGAGTTTCATCTAGTTCCATACCCCAATTCCCATGGAATAACAGCATTCTGGGAGCTGAGTATTTGGAATCTGCCTGTTTCCCTCCCAAATGCTTAGGGAATAATGGCATTCTGGGCATTGGGAACGTTGAATCCTCATGTTCCCCTTGCAAATTCCCATGAAATAACCAATTTAATGTGTTGGGAATTTCGAATGCTCCAGTTCCTCGCCCAAATTCCAATCAACCTGTAACGAAATCATGACACTATGTGTGTTGAGAATTTAGAATCCTCCACTACCCCTTCCAAATTCCCAACAAAACCATGGAATAAGAGCAGTTCACTCATTGCTAATTTCAACTCCTCCTCTTCCTCTCCCAAATTTCCACCAAACTCGAATGGAAGAACGGCATTTTGTGTGTGCAAAATTTAGAATCCTCCACTTCCCCTTCCAAATTCCCATAGAATAGCTGCATTCCGGGTATGGGGATTTCCAAAACATCCATATGCCCACTTAAATTCCCACAACAACCTCGGAAAAACAGCATTCATGGTGTTGGGAATATGGTATCCGCCATTTGCACTATCCAATTCCCAGCAAAACCATGCAATTACAGCACTCTGGGCATTGGGAATTTGGAATCCTCCGGTTCCACTCCCAAATTCCAATAGAATAACAGCCTTGCAGGCATGGGGATATTGGAATCCTCGAGTTCCCTTCCAAAAAGCCCATGGAATAACGACATTCTGGGTATTGAGAATTGAGAAGTTGCCCATTTCCCTCCCAGATCCCTAGGGAATAAGACAATTCCGGGTGTCAGGCATTTGGAATACTTCAGCTCTGCACCATAACTGCCATGGAATAACAGAATTCCAGGTGTCAGGAATTGAGCATCCTCCACTTCCCCTTCGAATTTCCCATGGAATCATGGCATTCTGGCTGTTGGCACTTTAGAATCTCCCATGCACCCTCCCAAATACCCAAAAATTCACAAGGAATAACAGAATTCCAGATATCAGGAATGTATTATCCGCCAGCTCTCCACGCAATTTCCCTTGGAATCATGGCATTCCTGGTGCAGGGAATCTTGACTCCTCCAGTTATCCTCCCAAATCGCCATAGAAAAATGGCATTCTGCGTGTTGGGAATTAACAATCCCCCAGAAACCCACCCCAAATCCCACCACATTCCCAAAGAAAAGCAACTTTCCAGATGTCTGCAATTTGAAATATTCCAGTTCCCCACTCAAATTCCGATGGAACAACAGCATCCCAAGTGTCAGGAATTGGGAATCCTCCAGCTCCCTGAAAAAAATTCCCATGGAATCATGGGATTCCAGGTGTGAGCAATTGAGAATGCCCCGTACAGCCTCCCAGATTCCCACCACATTCCCATGGAATAACAACATTCCAGATTTCAGGAACTGAGAATCATCCTCTTCCCCTCCCAAATTCCCATGGAAACATTGCATTCGGTTTTTCCACAATTTGGAACCCCCCAGAAGCTGTCCCAAAATCCCACCAAATTCCCATGCAATAGCGGCATTCCAAGTGTCAGGAATTTAGGATACCCCATTTCCGCATCCAAATTCCCATAGAATAACGGCCTTCCGGCTATCAGGAATTTCAAATCGTCCGTACGGTCTCCCATATTCCCATGGAATAACGCATACCCAAGCATGGGGAATTGAGTTTCATCTAGTTCCATACCCCAATTCCCATGGAATAACAGCATTCTGGGAGCTGAGTATTTGGAATCTGCCTGTTTCCCTCCCAAATGCTTAGGGAATAACGGCATTCTGGGCATTGGGAACGTTGAATCCTCATGTTCCCCTTGCAAATTCCCATGAAATAACCAATTTAATGTGTTGGGAATTTCGAATGCTCCAGTTCCTCGCCCAAATTCCAATCAACCTGTAACGAAATCATGACAGTATGTGTGTTGAGAATTTAGAATCCTCCACTTCCCCTTCCAAATTCCCAACAAAACCATGGAATAAGAGCAGTTCACTCATTGCTAATTTCAACTCCTCCTCTTCCTCTCCCAAATTTCCACCAAACTCGAATGGAAGAACGGCATTTTGTGTGTGCCAAATTTAGAATCCTCCACTTCCCCTTCCAAATTCCCATAGAATAGCTGCATTCCGGGTATGGGGATTTCCAAAACATCCATATGCCCACTTAAATTCCCACGACAACCTCGGAAAAACAGCATTCATGGTGTTGGGAATATGGTATCCGCCATTTGCACTATCCAATTCCCAGCAAAACCATGCAATGACAGCACTCTGGGCATTGGGAATTTGGAATCCTCCAGTTCCACTCCCAAATTCCAGTAGAATAACAGCCTTGCAGGCATGGGGATATTGGAATCCTCGAGTTCCCTTCCAAAAAGCCCATGGAATAACGACATTCTGGGTATTGAGAATTGACAATTTGCCCATTTCCCTCCCAGATCCCTAGGGAATAAGACAATTCCGGGTGTCAGGCATTTGGAATACTTCAGCTCCGCACCATAACTGGCATGGAATAACAGAATTCCAGGTGTCAGGAATTGAGCATCCTCCAGTTCCCCTTCGAATTTCCCATGGAATCATGGCATTCTGGCTGTTGGCACTTTAGAATCTCCCATACAGCCTCCCAAATACCCAGGAAATTCACAAGGAATAACAGAATTCCAGGTATACGGTATGGATTATCCGCCAGCTCCCCACGCAATTACCCTTGGAATCATGGCATTCATGGTGCAGGGAATCTTGACTCCTGCAGTTATCCTCCCAAATCCCCATAGAAATATGGCATTCTGGGTGTTCGGAATTAACAATCCACTATAAACACACCCCATATCCCACCAGATTCCCCAAAAAAAGCAACTGTCCAGATGTCTGCAATTTGGAATATTCAAGTTCCCACTCAAATTCCCATGGAATAACATCATCCCAAGTGTCAGGAATTGGGAATCCTCCAGCTCGCTGAAAAAAATTCCCATGGAATCATGGGATTCCAGGTGTGAGCAATTGAGAATGCCCCGTACAGCCTCCCAGATTCCCACCACATTCCCATGGAATAACAACATTCCAGATTTCAGGAACTGAGAATCATCCTCTTCCCCTCCCAAATTCCCATGGAAACATGGCATTCGGTTTTTCCGCAATTTGGAACCCCCCAGAAGCTGTCCCAAAATCCCACCAAATTCCCATGCAATAGTGACATTCCAAGTGTCAGGAATTTAGGATACCACATTTCTGCATCCAAATTCCCATAGAATAACGGCCTTCCGGCTATCAGGAATTTCAAATCGTCCATACGGTCTCCCATATTCCAATGGAATAACGCATACCCAAGCATGGGGAATTGAGTTTCATCTAGTTCCATACCCCAATTCCCATGGAATAACAGCATTCTGGGAGCTGTGTACTTGGAATCTGCCTATTTCCCTCCCAAATGTTTACGGAATAATGGCATTCTGGGCATTGGGAACGTTGAATCCTCATGTTCCCCTTGCAAATTCCCATGAAATAACCAATTTAATGTGTTGGGAATTTCGAATGCTCCAGTTCCTCGCCCAAATTCCAATCAACCTGTAACAAAATAATGACACTATGTGTGTTGAGAATTTAAAATCCTCCACTACCCCTTCCAAATTCCCAACAAAACCATGGAATAAGAGCAGTTCACTCATTGCTAATTTCAACTCCTCCTCTTCCTCTCCCAAATTTCCACCAAACTCGAATGGAAGAACGGCATTTTGTGTGTGCGAAATTTAGAATCCTCCACTCCCACTTCCAAATTCCCATAGAATAGCTGCATTCCCGGTATGGGGATTTCCAAAACATCCATATGCCCACTTAAATTCCCACGACAACTTCGGAAAAACAGCATTCATGGTGTTGGGAATATGGTATCCGCCATTTGCACTATCCAATTCCCAGCAAAACCATGCAATTACAGCGCTCTGGGCATTGGGAATTTGGAATCCTCCGGTTCCACTCCCAAATTCCAATAGAATAACAGCCTTGCAGGCATGGGGATATTGGAATCCTCGAGTTCCCTTCCAAAAAGCCCATGGAATAACGACATTCTGGGTATTGAGAATTGACAATTTGCCCATTTCCCTCCCAGAACCCTAGGGAATAAGACAATTCCGGGTGTCAGGCATTTGGAATATTTTAGCTCCGCACCATAACTGGCATGGAATAACAGAATTCAAGGTGTCAGGAATTGAGCATCCTCCACTTCCCCTTCGAATTTCCCATGGAATCATGGCATTCTGGCTGTCGGCACTTTAGAATATCCCATACACCCTCCCAAATACCTAAAAATTCACAAGGAATAACAGAATTCCAGATATCAGGAATGAATTATCTGCCAGCTCTCCACGCAATTTCCCATGGAAAAATGGCATTCCTGGTGCAGGGAATCTTGATTCCTCCAGTTATCCTCCCAAATCGCCATAGAAATATGGCATTCTGTGTGTTGGGAATTAACAATCCCCCAGAAACCCACCCCAAATCCCACCACATTCCCAAAGAAAAGCAACTTTCCAGATGTCTGCAATTTGAAATATTTCAGTTCCCCACTCAAATTACGATGGAACAACAGCATCCCAAGTGTCAGGAATTGGGAATCCTCCAGCTCCCTGAAAAAAAATCCCATGGAATCATGGGATTCCAGGTGTGAGCAATTGAGAATGCCCCGTACAGCCTCCCAGATTCCCACCACATTCCCATGGAATAACAACATTCCAGATTTCAGGAACTGAGAATCATCCTCTTCCCCTCCCAAATTCCCATGGAAACATTGCATTCAGTTTTTCCGCAATTTGGAACCCCCCAGAAGCTGTCCCAAAATCCCACCAAATTCCCATGCAATAGCGGCATTCCAAGTGTCAGGAATTTAGGATACCACATTTCTGCATCCAAATTCCCATAGAATAACGGCCTTCCGGCTATCAGGAATTTCAAATCGTCCATACGGTCTCCCATATTCCAATGGAATAACGCATACCCAAGCATGGGGAATTGAGTTTCATCTAGTTCCATACCCCAATTCCCATGGAATAACAGCATTCTGGGAGCTGTGTACTTGGAATCTGCCTATTTCCCTCCCAAATGTTTACGGAATAATGGCATTCTGGGCATTGGGAACGTTGAATCCTCATGTTCCCCTTGCAAATTCCCATGAAATAACCAATTTAATGTGTTGGGAATTTCGAATGCTCCAGTTCCTCGCCCAAATTCCAATCAACCTGTAACGAAATCATGACACTATGTGTGTTGAGAATTTAGAATCCTCCACTTCCCCTTCCAAATTCCCAACAAAACCGTGGAATAAGAGCAGTTCACTCATTGCTAATTTCAACTCCTCCTCTTCCTCTCCCAAATTTCCACCAAACTCGAATGGAAGAACGGCATTTTGTGTGTGCCAAATTTAGAATCCTCCACTTCCCCTTCCAAATTCCCATAGAATAGCTGCATTCCGGGTATGGGGATTTTCAAAACATCCATATGCCCACTTAAATTCCCACGACAACCTTGGAAAAACAGCATTCATGGTGTTGGGAATATGGTATCCGCTATTTGCAGTATCCAATTCCCAGCAAAACCATGCAATTACAGCACTCAGGGCATTGGGAATTTGGAATCCTCCGGTTCCACTCCCAAATTCCAGTAGAATAACAGCTTTGCAGGCATGGGGATATTGGAATCCTCGAGTTCCCTTCCAAAAAGCCCATGGAATAACGACATTCTGGGTATTGAGAATTGAGAATTTGCCCATTTCCCTCCCAGATCCCTAGGGAATAAGACAATTCCGTGTGTCAGGCATTTGGAATACTTCAGCTCCGCACCATAACTGCCATGGAATAACAGAATTCCAGGTGTCAGGAATTGAGCATCCTCCAGTTCCCCTTCGAATTTCCCATGGAATCATGGCATTCTGGCTGTTGGCACTTTAGAATCTCCCATACAGCCTCCCAAATACCCAGGAAATTCACAAGGAATAACAGAATTCCAGGTATACGGTATGGATTATCCGCCAGCTCCCCACGCAATTACCCTTGGAATCATGGCATTCATGGTGCAGGGAATCTTGACTCCTCCAGTTGTCCTCCCAAATCCCCATAGAAATATGGCATTCTGGGTGTTCGGAATTAACAATCCACTATAAACACACCCCATATCCCACCAGATTCCCAAAGAAAAGCAACTGTCCAGATGTCTGCAATTTGGAATATTCAAGTTCCCACTCAAATTCCCATGGAATAACATCATCCCAAGTGTCAGGAATTGGGAATCATCCAGCTCCCTGAAAAAAATTCCCATGGAATCATGGGATTCCAGGTGTGAGCAATTGAGAATGCCCCGTACAGCCTCCCAGATTCCCACCACATTCCCATGGAATAACAACATTCCAGATTTCAGGAACTGAGAATCATCCTCTTCCCCTCCCAAATTCCCATGGAAACATGGCATTCGGTTTTTCCACAATTTGGAACCCCCCAGAAGCTGTCCCAAAATCCCACCAAATTCCCATGCAATAGCGGCATTCCAAGTGTCAGGAATTTAGGATACCCCATTTCCGCATCCAAATTCCCATAGAATAACGGCCTTCCGGCTATCAGGAATTTCGAATCGTCCATACGGTCTCCCATATTCCCATGGAATAACGCATACCCAAGCATGGGGAATTGAGTTTCATCTAGTTCCATACCCCAATTCCCATGGAATAACAGCATTCTGGGAGCTGTGTACTTGGAATCTGCCTGTTTCCCTCCCAAATGCTTAGGGAATAACGGCATTCTGGGCATTGGGAACGTTGAATCCTCATGTTCCCCTTGCAAATTCCCATGAAATAACCAATTTAATGTGTTGGGAATTTCGAATGCTCCAGTTCCTCTCCCAAATTCCAATCAACCTCGAACGAAATAATGACACTATGTGTGTTGAGAATTTAAAATCCTCCACTACCCCTTCCAAATTCCCAACAAAACCATGGAATAAGAGCAGTTCACTCATTGCTAATTTCAACTCCTCCTCTTCCTCTCCCAAATTTCCACCAAACTCGAATGGAAGAACGGCATTTTGTGTGTGCGAAATTTAGAATCCTTCACTTCCCCTTCCAAATTCCCATAGAATAGCTGCATTCCGGGCATGGGGATTTTCAAAACATCCATATGCCCACTTAAATTCCCACGACAACCTCGGAAAAACAGCATTCATGATGTTGGGAATATGGCATCCACCAGTTGCACTATCCAATTCCCAGCAAATCCATGCAATTACAGCTCTCTGGGCATTGCGAATTTGGAATCCTCCAGTTCCACTCCCAAATTCCAATGGAGTAACAGCCTTGCAGGCATGGGGATATTGGAATCCTCCAGTTCCCTTCCAAAAAGCCCATGGCATAACGACATTCTGGGTATTGAGAATTGAGAATTTGCTCATTCCCTTCCCAGATCCCTAGGGAATAAGACACTTCTGGGTGTCACGTATTTCGAATCCTTCAGCTCCGCACCATAACAGCCATGGAATAACAGAATTCCAGGTGTCAGGAATTGAGCATCCTCCAGTTCCCCTTCGAATTTCCCATGGAATCATGGCATTCTGGCTGTCGGCACTTTAGAATCTCCCATACACCCTCCCAAATACCTAAAAATTCACAAGGAATAACAGAATTCCAGGTATAAGGTATGGGTTATCCGCCAGCTCTCCACGCAATTTCCCATGGAATCATGGCATTCATGGTGCAGGGAATCTTGACTCCTCCAGTTGACCTCCCAAATCCCCATAGAAAAATGGCATTCTGGGTGTTCGGAATTAAAAATCCACTATTAACACACCCCATATCCCACCAGATTCCCAAAGAAAAGCAACTTTCCAGATGTCTGTAATTTGAAATATTCCAGTTCCCCACTCAAATTCCCATGGAATAACATCATACCAAGTGTCAGGAATTGGGAATCATCCAGCTCCCTGAAAAAAATTCCCATGGAATCATGGGATTCCAGGTGTGAGCAATTGAGAATGCCCCGTACAGCCTCCCAGATTCCCACCACATTCCCATGGAATAACAACATTCCAGATTTCACGAACTGAGAATCATCCTCTTCCCCTCCCAAATTCCCATGGAAATATGGCATTCTGTTACTTTCTAATTTGGAAACCCCTGAAAACCTGATCCCAAAATCCCACCAAATTCCCATGCAATAGTGACATTCCAAGTGTCAGGAATTTAGGATACCCCATTTCCGCATCCAAATTCCCATAGAATAACGGCCTTGCGGCTATCAGGAATTTCGAATCGTCCATACGGTCTCCCATATACCCATGGAATAACGCATACCCAAGCATGGGGAATTGAGTTTCATCTAGTTCCATACCCCAATTCCCATGGAATAACAGCATTCTGGAAGCAGAGTACTTGGAAGCTGCCTGTTTCCCTCCCAAATGTTTAGGGAATAACGGCATTCCGGGCATTGGGAACGTTGAATCCTCATGTTCCCCTTGCAAATTCCCATGAAATAACCATTTTAGTGTGTTCGGAATTTCGAATGCTCCAGTTCCTCTCCCAAATTCCAATCAACCTCGAACGAAATAATGACACTATGTGTGTTGAGAATTTAAAATCCTCCACTACCCCTTCCAAATTCCCAACAAAACCATGGAATAAGAGCAGTTCACTCATTGCTAATTTCAACTCCTCCTCTTCCTCTCCCAAATTTCCACCAAACTCGAATGGAAGAACGGCATTTTGTGTGTGCAAAATTTAGAATCCTCCACTTCCCCTTCCAAATTCCCATAGAAAGCTGCATTCCGGGCATGGGGATTTTCAAAACATCCATATGCCCACTTAAATTCCCACGACAACCTCGGAAAAACAGCATTCATGGTGTTGGGAATATGGTATCCGCCATTTGCACTATCCAATTCCCAGCAAATCCATGCAATTACAGCTCTCTGGGCATTGCGAATTTGGAATCCTCCGGTTCCACTCCCAAATTCCAATAGAATAACAGCCTTGCAGGCATGGGGATATTGGAATCCTCTAGTTCCCTTCCAAAAAGCCCATGGAATAACGACATTCTGGGTATTGAGAATTGACAATTTGCTCATTCCCTCCCAGATCCCTAGGGAATAAGACACTTCTGGGTGTCACGTATTTCGAATCCTTCAGCTCCGCACCATAACAGCCATGGAATAACAGAATTCCAGGTGTCAAGAATTGAGCATCCTCCAGTTCCCCTTCGAATTTCCCATGGAATCATGGCATTCTGGCTGTTGGCACTTCAGAATCTCCCATGCACCCTCCCAAATACCCAAAAATTCACAAGGAATAACAGAATTCCAGATATCAGGAATGAATTATCTGCCAGCTCTCCACGCAATTTCCCATGGAAAAATGGCATTCCTGGTGCAGGGAATCTTGATTCCTCCAGTTATCCTCCCAAATCGCCATAGAAATATGGCATTCTGTGTGTTGGGAATTAACAATCCCCCAGAAACCCACCCCAAATCCCACCACATTCCCAAAGAAAAGCAACTTTCCAGATGTCTGCAATTTGAAATATTTCAGTTCCCCACTCAAATTACGATGGAACAACAGCATCCCAAGTGTCAGGAATTGGGAATCCTCCAGCTCGCTGAAAAAAATTCCCATGGAATCATGGGATTCCAGGTGTGAGCAATTGAGAATGCCCCGTACAGCCTCCCAGATTCCCACCACATTCCCATGGAATAACAACATTCCAGATTTCAGGAACTGAGAATCATCCTCTTCCCCTCCCAAATTCCCATGGAAACATTGCATTCCGTTTTTCTGCAATTTGGAACCCCCCAGAAGCTGTCCCAAAATCCCACCAAATTCCCATGCAATAGCGGCATTCCAAGTGTCAGGAATTTAGGATACCACATTTCTGCATCCAAATTCCCACAGAATAACGGCCTTCCGGCTATCAGGAATTTCAAATCGTCCATACGGTCTCCCATATTCCAATGGAATAACGCATACCCAAGCATGGGGAATTGAGTTTCATCTAGTTCCATACCCCAATTCCCATGGAATAACAGCATTCTGGGAGCTGTGTACTTGGAATCTGCCTATTTCCCTCCCAAATGTTTACGGAATAATGGCATTCTGGGCATTGGGAACGTTGAATCCTCATGTTCCCCTTGCAAATTCCCATGAAATAACCAATTTAATGTGTTGGGAATTTCGAATGCTCCAGTTCCTCGCCCAAATTCCAATCAACCTGTAACGAAATAATGACACTATGTGTGTTGAGAATTTAGAATCCTCCACTTCCCCTTCCAAATTCCCAACAAAACCGTGGAATAAGAGCAGTTCACTCATTGCTAATTTCAACTCCTCCTCTTCCTCTCCCAAATTTCCACCAAACTCGAATGGAAGAACGGCATTTTGTGTGTGCGAAATTTAGAATCCTCCACTTCCCCTTCCAAATTCCCATAGAATAGCTGCATTCCGGGTATGGGGATTTTCAAAACATCCATATGCCCACTTAAATTCCCACGACAACCTTGGAAAAACAGCATTCATGGTGTTGGGAATATGGTATCCGCTATTTGCAGTATCCAATTCCCAGCAAAACCATGCAATTACAGCTCTCTGGGCATTGGGAATTTGGAATCCTCCGGTTCCACTCCCAAATTCCAGTAGAATAACAGCTTTGCAGGCATGGGGATATTGGAATCCTCGAGTTCCCTTCCAAAAAGCCCATGGAATAACGACATTCTGGGTATTGAGAATTGAGAATTTGCCCATTTCCCTCCCAGATCCCTAGGGAATAAGACAATTCCGTGTGTCAGGCATTTGGAATACTTCAGCTCCGCACCATAACTGCCATGGAATAACAGAATTCCAGGTGTCAGGAATTGAGCATCCTCCAGTTCCCCTTCGAATTTCCCATGGAATCATGGCATTCTGGCTGTTGGCACTTTAGAATCTCCCATACAGCCTCCCAAATACCCAGGAAATTCACAAGGAATAACAGAATTCCAGGTATACGGTATGGATTATCCGCCAGCTCCCCACGCAATTACCCTTGGAATCATGGCATTCATGGTGCAGGGAATCTTGACTCCTCCAGTTGTCCTCCCAAATCCCCATAGAAATATGGCATTCTGGGTGTTCGGAATTAACAATCCACTATAAACACACCCCATATCCCACCAGATTCCCCCAAAAAAGCAACTGTCCAGATGTCTGCAATTTGGAATATTCAAGTTCCCACTCAAATTCCCATGGAATAACATCATCCCAAGTGTCAGGAATTGGGAATCCTCCAGCTCCCTGAAAAAAATTCCCATGGAATCATGGGATTCCAGGTGTGAGCAATTGAGAATGCCCCGTACAGCCTCCCAGATTCCCACCACATTCCCATGGAATAACAACATTCCAGATTTCAGGAACTGAGAATCATCCTCTTCCCCTCCCAAATTCCCATGGAAACATTGCATTCGGTTTTTCCACAATTTGGAACCCCCCAGAAGCTGTCCCAAAATCCCACCAAATTCCCATGCAATAGCGGCATTCCAAGTGTCAGGAATTTAGGATACCCCATTTCCGCATCCAAATTCCCATAGAATAACGGCCTTCCGGCTATCAGGAATTTCGAATCGTCCATACGGTCTCCCATATTCCCATGGAATAACGCATACCCAAGCATGGGGAATTGAGTTTCATCTAGTTCCATACCCCAATTCCCATGGAATAACAGCATTCTGGGAGCTGTGTACTTGGAATCTGCCTGTTTCCCTCCCAAATGCTTAGGGAATAACGGCATTCTGGGCATTGGGAACGTTGAATCCTCATGTTCCCCTTGCAAATTCCCATGAAATAACCATTTTAGTGTGTTCGGAATTTCGAATGCTCCAGTTCCTCTCCCAAATTCCAATCAACCTCGAACGAAATAATGACACTATGTGTGTTGAGAATTTAAAATCCTCCACTACCCCTTCCAAATTCCCAACAAAACCATGGAATAAGAGCAGTTCACTCATTGCTAATTTCAACTCCTCCTCTTCCTCTCCCAAATTTCCACCAAACTCGAATGGAAGAACGGCATTTTGTGTGTGCGAAATTTAGAATCCTTCACTTCCCCTTCCAAATTCCCATAGAATAGCTGCATTCCGGGCATGGGGATTTTCAAAACATCCATATGCCCACTTAAATTCCCACGACAACCTCGGAAAAACAGCATTCATGATGTTGGGAATATGGCATCCACCAGTTGCACTATCCAATTCCCAGCAAATCCATGCAATTACAGCTCTCTGGGCATTGCGAATTTGGAATCCTCCAGTTCCACTCCCAAATTCCAATGGAGTAACAGCCTTGCAGGCATGGGGATATTGGAATCCTCCAGTTCCCTTCCAAAAAGCCCATGGCATAACGACATTCTGGGTATTGAGAATTGAGAATTTGCTCATTCCCTTCCCAGATCCCTAGGGAATAAGACACTTCTGGGTGTCACGTATTTCGAATCCTTCAGCTCCGCACCATAACAGCCATGGAATAACAGAATTCCAGGTGTCAGGAATTGAGCATCCTCCAGTTCCCCTTCGAATTTCCCATGGAATCATGGCATTCTGGCTGTCGGCACTTTAGAATCTCCCATACACCCTCCCAAATACCTAAAAATTCACAAGGAATAACAGAATTCCAGGTATAAGGTATGGGTTATCCGCCAGCTCTCCACGCAATTTCCCATGGAATCATGGCATTCCTGGTGCAGGGAATCTTGACTCCTCCAGTTGACCTCCCAAATCCCCATAGAAAAATGGCATTCTGGGTGTTCGGAATTAAAAATCCACTATTAACACACCCCATATCCCACCAGATTCCCAAAGAAAAGCAACTTTCCAGATGTCTGCAATTTGAAATATTCCAGTTCCCCACTCAAATTCCCATGGAATAACATCATACCAAGTGTCAGGAATTGGGAATCATCCAGCTCCCTGAAAAAAATTCCCATGGAATCATGGGATTCCAGGTGTGAGCAATTGAGAATGCCCCGTACAGCCTCCCAGATTCCCACCACATTCCCATGGAATAACAACATTCCAGATTTCACGAACTGAGAATCATCCTCTTCCCCTCCCAAATTCCCATGGAAACATGGCATTCTGTTACTTTCTAATTTGGAAACCCCTGAAAACCTGATCCCAAAATCCCACCAAATTCCCATGCAATAGTGACATTCCAAGTGTCAGGAATTTAGGATACCCCATTTCCGCATCCAAATTCCCATAGAATAACGGCCTTGCGGCTATCAGGAATTTCGAATCGTCCATACGGTCTCCCATATACCCATGGAATAACGCATACCCAAGCATGGGGAATTGAGTTTCATCTAGTTCCATACCCCAATTCCCATGGAATAACAGCATTCTGGAAGCAGAGTACTTGGAAGCTGCCTGTTTCCCTCCCAAATGTTTAGGGAATAACGGCATTCCGGGCATTGGGAACGTTGAATCCTCATGTTCCCCTTGCAAATTCCCATGAAATAACCATTTTAGTGTGTTCGGAATTTCGAATGCTCCAGTTCCTCTCCCAAATTCCAATCAACCTCGAACGAAATAATGACACTATGTGTGTTGAGAATTTAAAATCCTCCACTACCCCTTCCAAATTCCCAACAAAACCATGGAATAAGAGCAGTTCACTCATTGCTAATTTCAACTCCTCCTCTTCCTCTCCCAAATTTCCACCAAACTCGAATGGAAGAACGGCATTTTGTGTGTGCAAAATTTAGAATCCTCCACTTCCCCATCCAAATTCCCATAGAAAGCTGCATTCCGGGCATGGGGATTTTCAAAACATCCATATGCCCACTTAAATTCCCACGACAACCTCGGAAAAACAGCATTCATGGTGTTGGGAATATGGTATCCGCCATTTGCACTATCCAATTCCCAGCAAATCCATGCAATTACAGCTCTCTGGGCATTGCGAATTTGGAATCCTCCGGTTCCACTCCCAAATTCCAATAGAATAACAGCCTTGCAGGCATGGGGATATTGGAATCCTCTAGTTCCCTTCCAAAAAGCCCATGGAATAACGACATTCTGGGTATTGAGAATTGACAATTTGCTCATTCCCTCCCAGATCCCTAGGGAATAAGACACTTCTGGGTGTCACGTATTTCGAATCCTTCAGCTCCGCACCATAACAGCCATGGAATAACAGAATTCCAGGTGTCAGGAATTGAGCATCCTCCAGTTCCCCTTCGAATTTCCCATGGAATCATGGCATTCTGGCTGTCGGCACTTTAGAATCTCCCATACACCCTCCCAAATACCCAAAAATTCACAAGGAATAACAGAATTCCAGGTATAAGGTATGGATTATCCGCCAGCTCTCCACGCAATTTCCCATGGAATCATGGCATTCCTGGTGCAGGGAATCTTGATTCCTCCAGTTATCCTCCCAAATCGCCATAGAAAAATGGCATTCTGCGTGTTCGCAATTAACAATCCACTATAAACACACCCCATATCCCACCAGATTCCCCAAAAAAAGCAACTGTCCAGATGTCTGCAATTTGGAATATTCAAGTTCCCCACTCAAATTCCGATGGAACAACAGCATCCCAAGTGTCAGGAATTGGGAATCCTCCAGCTCCCTGAAAAAAAATCCCATGGAATCATGGGATTCCAGGTGTGAGCAATTGAGAATGCCCCGTACAGCCTCCCAGATTCCCACCACATTCCCATGGAATAACAACATTCCAGATTTCAGGAACTGAGAATCATCCTCTTCCCCTCCCAAATTCCCATGGAAACATGGCATTCGGTTTTTCCGCAATTTGGAACCCTCCATAACCTTTCCCAAAATCCCACCAAATTCCCATGCAATAGCGACATTCCAAGTGTCAGGAATTTAGGATACCCCATTTCCGCATCCAAATTCCCATAGAATAGCAGCCTTCCGGCTATCAGGAATTTCAAATCGTCCATACGGTCTCCCATATTCCCATGGAATAACGCATACCCAAGCATGGGGAATTGAGTTTCATCTAGTTCCATACCCCAATTCCCATGGAATAACAGCATTCTGGGAGCTGTGTACTTGGAATCTGCCTGTTTCCCTCCCAAATGCTTAGGGAATAACGGCATTCTGGGCATTGGGAACGTTGAATCCTCATGTTCCCCTTGCAAATTCCCATGAAATAACCAATTTAATGTGTTGGGAATTTCGAATGCTCCAGTTCCTCGCCCAAATTCCAATCAACCTCGAACGAAATAATGACACTATGTGTGTTGAGAATTTAAAATCCTCCACTACCCCTTCCAAATTCCCAACAAAACCATGGAATAAGAGCAGTTCACTCATTGCTAATTTCAACTCCTCCTCTTCCTCTCCCAAATTTCCACCAAACTCGAATGGAAGAATGGCATTTTGTGTGTGCGAAATTTAGAATCCTTCACTTCCCCTTCCAAATTCCCATAGAATAGCTGCATTCCGGGCATGGGGATTTTCAAAACATCCATATGCCCACTTAAATTCCCACGACAACCTCGGAAAAACAGCATTCATGATGTTGGGAATATGGCATCCACCAGTTGCACTATCCAATTCCCAGCAAATCCATGCAATTACAGCTCTCTGGGCATTGCGAATTTGGAATACTCCAGTTCCACTCCCAAATTCCAATGGAGTAACAGCCTTGCAGGCATGGGGATATTGGAATCCTCCAGTTCCCTTCCAAAAAGCCCATGGCATAACGACATTCTGGGTATTGAGAATTGAGAATTTGCTCATTCCCTTCCCAGATCCCTAGGGAATAAGACACTTCTGGGTGTCACGTATTTCGAATCCTTCAGCTCCGCACCATAACAGCCATGGAATAACAGAATTCCAGGTGTCAGGAATTGAGCATCCTCCAGTTCCCCTTCGAATTTCCCATGGAATCATGGCATTCTGGCTGTCGGCACTTTAGAATCTCCCATACACCCTCCCAAATACCTAAAAATTCACAAGGAATAACAGAATTCCAGGTATAAGGTATGGGTTATCCGCCAGCTCTCCACGCAATTTCCCATGGAATCATGGCATTCCTGGTGCAGGGAATCTTGACTCCTCCAGTTGACCTCCCAAATCCCCATAGAAAAATGGCATTCTGGGTGTTCGGAATTAAAAATCCACTATTAACACACCCCATATCCCACCAGATTCCCAAAGAAAAGCAACTTTCCAGATGTCTGCAATTTGAAATATTCCAGTTCCCCACTCAAATTCCCATGGAATAACATCATACCAAGTGTCAGGAATTGGGAATCATCCAGCTCCCTGAAAAAAATTCCCATGGAATCATGGGATTCCAGGTGTGAGCAATTGAGAATGCCCCGTACAGCCTCCCAGATTCCCACCACATTCCCATGGAATAACAACATTCCAGATTTCACGAACTGAGAATCATCCTCTTCCCCTCCCAAATTCCCATGGAAACATGGCATTCTGTTACTTTCTAATTTGGAAACCCCTGAAAACCTGATCCCAAAATCCCACCAAATTCCCATGCAATAGTGACATTCCAAGTGTCAGGAATTTAGGATACCCCATTTCCGCATCCAAATTCCCATAGAATAACGGCCTTCCGGCTATCAGGAATTTCGAATCGTCCATACGGTCTCCCATATACCCATGGAATAACGCATACCCAAGCATGGGGAATTGAGTTTCATCTAGTTCCATACCCCAATTCCCATGGAATAACAGCATTCTGGAAGCAGAGTACTTGGAAGCTGCCTGTTTCCCTCCCAAATGTTTAGGGAATAACGGCATTCCGGGCATTGGGAACGTTGAATCCTCATGTTCCCCTTGCAAATTCCCATGAAATAACCATTTTAGTGTGTTTGGAATTTCGAATGCTCCAGTTCCTCTCCCAAATTCCAATCAACCTCTAACGAAATAATGACACTATGTGTGTTGAGAATTTAAAATCCTCCACTACCCCTTCCAAATTCCCAACAAAACCATGGAATAAGAGCAGTTCACTCATTGCTAATTTCAACTCCTCCTCTTCCTCTCCCAAATTTCCACCAAACTCGAATGGAAGAACGGCATTTTGTGTGTGCAAAATTTAGAATCCTCCACTTCCCCTTCCAAATTCCCATAGAAAGCTGCATTCCGGGCATGGGGATTTTCAAAACATCCATATGCCCACTTAAATTCCCACGACAACCTCGGAAAAACAGCATTCATGGTGTTGGGAATATGGTATCCGCCATTTGCACTATCCAATTCCCAGCAAATCCATGCAATTACAGCTCTCTGGGCATTGCGAATTTGGAATCCTCCGGTTCCACTCCCAAATTCCAATAGAATAACAGCCTTGCAGGCATGGGGATATTGGAATCCTCTAGTTCCCTTCCAAAAAGCCCATGGAATAACGACATTCTGGGTATTGAGAATTGACAATTTGCTCATTCCCTCCCAGATCCCTAGGGAATAAGACACTTCTGGGTGTCACGTATTTCGAATCCTTCAGCTCCGCACCATAACAGCCATGGAATAACAGAATTCCAGGTGTCAGGAATTGAGCATCCTCCAGTTCCCCTTCGAATTTCCCATGGAATCATGGCATTCTGGCTGTTGGCACTTCAGAATCTCCCATGCACCCTCCCAAATACCCAAAAATTCACAAGGAATAACAGAATTCCAGATATCAGGAATGAATTATCTGCCAGCTCTCCACGCAATTTCCCATGGAAAAATGGCATTCCTGGTGCAGGGAATCTTGATTCCTCCAGTTATCCTCCCAAATCGCCATAGAAATATGGCATTCTGTGTGTTGGGAATTAACAATCCCCCAGAAACCCACCCCAAATCCCACCACATTCCCAAAGAAAAGCAACTTTCCAGATGTCTGCAATTTGAAATATTTCAGTTCCCCACTCAAATTACGATGGAACAACAGCATCCCAAGTGTCAGGAATTGGGAATCCTCCAGCTCGCTGAAAAAAATTCCCATGGAATCATGGGATTCCAGGTGTGAGCAATTGAGAATGCCCCGTACAGCCTCCCAGATTCCCACCACATTCCCATGGAATAACAACATTCCAGATTTCAGGAACTGAGAATCATCCTCTTCCCCTCCCAAATTCCCATGGAAACATTGCATTCCGTTTTTCTGCAATTTGGAACCCCCCAGAAGCTGTCCCAAAATCCCACCAAATTCCCATGCAATAGCGGCATTCCAAGTGTCAGGAATTTAGGATACCACATTTCTGCATCCAAATTCCCACAGAATAACGGCCTTCCGGCTATCAGGAATTTCAAATCGTCCATACGGTCTCCCATATTCCAATGGAATAACGCATACCCAAGCATGGGGAATTGAGTTTCATCTAGTTCCATACCCCAATTCCCATGGAATAACAGCATTCTGGGAGCTGTGTACTTGGAATCTGCCTATTTCCCTCCCAAATGTTTACGGAATAATGGCATTCTGGGCATTGGGAACGTTGAATCCTCATGTTCCCCTTGCAAATTCCCATGAAATAACCAATTTAATGTGTTGGGAATTTCGAATGCTCCAGTTCCTCGCCCAAATTCCAATCAACCTCGAACGAAATAATGACACTATGTGTGTTGAGAATTTAGAATCCTCCACTTCCCCTTCCAAATTCCCAACAAAACCGTGGAATAAGAGCAGTTCACTCATTGCTAATTTCAACTCCTCCTCTTCCTCTCCCAAATTTCCACCAAACTCGAATGGAAGAACGGCATTTTGTGTGTGCGAAATTTAGAATCCTCCACTTCCCCTTCCAAATTCCCATAGAATAGCTGCATTCCGGGTATGGGGATTTTCAAAACATCCATATGCCCACTTAAATTCCCACGACAACCTTGGAAAAACAGCATTCATGGTGTTGGGAATATGGTATCCGCTATTTGCAGTATCCAATTCCCAGCAAAACCATGCAATTACAGCTCTCTGGGCATTGGGAATTTGGAATCCTCCGGTTCCACTCCCAAATTCCAGTAGAATAACAGCTTTGCAGGCATGGGGATATTGGAATCCTCGAGTTCCCTTCCAAAAAGCCCATGGAATAACGACATTCTGGGTATTGAGAATTGAGAATTTGCCCATTTCCCTCCCAGATCCCTAGGGAATAAGACAATTCCGTGTGTCAGGCATTTGGAATACTTCAGCTCCGCACCATAACTGCCATGGAATAACAGAATTCCAGGTGTCAGGAATTGAGCATCCTCCAGTTCCCCTTCGAATTTCCCATGGAATCATGGCATTCTGGCTGTTGGCACTTTAGAATCTCCCATACAGCCTCCCAAATACCCAGGAAATTCACAAGGAATAACAGAATTCCAGGTATACGGTATGGATTATCCGCCAGCTCCCCACGCAATTACCCTTGGAATCATGGCATTCATGGTGCAGGGAATCTTGACTCCTCCAGTTGTCCTCCCAAATCCCCATAGAAATATGGCATTCTGGGTGTTCGGAATTAACAATCCACTATAAACACACCCCATATCCCACCAGATTCCCCCAAAAAAGCAACTGTCCAGATGTCTGCAATTTGGAATATTCAAGTTCCCACTCAAATTCCCATGGAATAACATCATCCCAAGTGTCAGGAATTGGGAATCCTCCAGCTCCCTGAAAAAAATTCCCATGGAATCATGGGATTCCAGGTGTGAGCAATTGAGAATGCCCCGTACAGCCTCCCAGATTCCCACCACATTCCCATGGAATAACAACATTCCAGATTTCAGGAACTGAGAATCATCCTCTTCCCCTCCCAAATTCCCATGGAAACATTGCATTCGGTTTTTCCACAATTTGGAACCCCCCAGAAGCTGTCCCAAAATCCCACCAAATTCCCATGCAATAGCGGCATTCCAAGTGTCAGGAATTTAGGATACCCCATTTCCGCATCCAAATTCCCATAGAATAACGGCCTTCCGGCTATCAGGAATTTCGAATCGTCCATACGGTCTCCCATATTCCCATGGAATAACGCATACCCAAGCATGGGGAATTGAGTTTCATCTAGTTCCATACCCCAATTCCCATGGAATAACAGCATTCTGGGAGCTGTGTACTTGGAATCTGCCTGTTTCCCTCCCAAATGCTTAGGGAATAACGGCATTCTGGGCATTGGGAACGTTGAATCCTCATGTTCCCCTTGCAAATTCCCATGAAATAACCATTTTAGTGTGTTCGGAATTTCGAATGCTCCAGTTCCTCTCCCAAATTCCAATCAACCTCGAACGAAATAATGACACTATGTGTGTTGAGAATTTAAAATCCTCCACTACCCCTTCCAAATTCCCAACAAAACCATGGAATAAGAGCAGTTCACTCATTGCTAATTTCAACTCCTCCTCTTCCTCTCCCAAATTTCCACCAAACTCGAATGGAAGAACGGCATTTTGTGTGTGCGAAATTTAGAATCCTTCACTTCCCCTTCCAAATTCCCATAGAATAGCTGCATTCCGGGCATGGGGATTTTCAAAACATCCATATGCCCACTTAAATTCCCACGACAACCTCGGAAAAACAGCATTCATGATGTTGGGAATATGGCATCCACCAGTTGCACTATCCAATTCCCAGCAAATCCATGCAATTACAGCTCTCTGGGCATTGCGAATTTGGAATCCTCCAGTTCCACTCCCAAATTCCAATGGAGTAACAGCCTTGCAGGCATGGGGATATTGGAATCCTCCAGTTCCCTTCCAAAAAGCCCATGGCATAACGACATTCTGGGTATTGAGAATTGAGAATTTGCTCATTCCCTTCCCAGATCCCTAGGGAATAAGACACTTCTGGGTGTCACGTATTTCGAATCCTTCAGCTCCGCACCATAACAGCCATGGAATAACAGAATTCCAGGTGTCAGGAATTGAGCATCCTCCAGTTCCCCTTCGAATTTCCCATGGAATCATGGCATTCTGGCTGTCGGCACTTTAGAATCTCCCATACACCCTCCCAAATACCTAAAAATTCACAAGGAATAACAGAATTCCAGGTATAAGGTATGGGTTATCCGCCAGCTCTCCACGCAATTTCCCATGGAATCATGGCATTCCTGGTGCAGGGAATCTTGACTCCTCCAGTTGACCTCCCAAATCCCCATAGAAAAATGGCATTCTGGGTGTTCGGAATTAAAAATCCACTATTAACACACCCCATATCCCACCAGATTCCCAAAGAAAAGCAACTTTCCAGATGTCTGCAATTTGAAATATTCCAGTTCCCCACTCAAATTCCCATGGAATAACATCATACCAAGTGTCAGGAATTGGGAATCATCCAGCTCCCTGAAAAAAATTCCCATGGAATCATGGGATTCCAGGTGTGAGCAATTGAGAATGCCCCGTACAGCCTCCCAGATTCCCACCACATTCCCATGGAATAACAACATTCCAGATTTCACGAACTGAGAATCATCCTCTTCCCCTCCCAAATTCCCATGGAAACATGGCATTCTGTTACTTTCTAATTTGGAAACCCCTGAAAACCTGATCCCAAAATCCCACCAAATTCCCATGCAATAGTGACATTCCAAGTGTCAGGAATTTAGGATACCCCATTTCCGCATCCAAATTCCCATAGAATAACGGCCTTGCGGCTATCAGGAATTTCGAATCGTCCATACGGTCTCCCATATACCCATGGAATAACGCATACCCAAGCATGGGGAATTGAGTTTCATCTAGTTCCATACCCCAATTCCCATGGAATAACAGCATTCTGGAAGCAGAGTACTTGGAAGCTGCCTGTTTCCCTCCCAAATGTTTAGGGAATAACGGCATTCCGGGCATTGGGAACGTTGAATCCTCATGTTCCCCTTGCAAATTCCCATGAAATAACCATTTTAGTGTGTTCGGAATTTCGAATGCTCCAGTTCCTCTCCCAAATTCCAATCAACCTCGAACGAAATAATGACACTATGTGTGTTGAGAATTTAAAATCCTCCACTACCCCTTCCAAATTCCCAACAAAACCATGGAATAAGAGCAGTTCACTCATTGCTAATTTCAACTCCTCCTCTTCCTCTCCCAAATTTCCACCAAACTCGAATGGAAGAACGGCATTTTGTGTGTGCAAAATTTAGAATCCTCCACTTCCCCATCCAAATTCCCATAGAAAGCTGCATTCCGGGCATGGGGATTTTCAAAACATCCATATGCCCACTTAAATTCCCACGACAACCTCGGAAAAACAGCATTCATGGTGTTGGGAATATGGTATCCGCCATTTGCACTATCCAATTCCCAGCAAATCCATGCAATTACAGCTCTCTGGGCATTGCGAATTTGGAATCCTCCGGTTCCACTCCCAAATTCCAATAGAATAACAGCCTTGCAGGCATGGGGATATTGGAATCCTCTAGTTCCCTTCCAAAAAGCCCATGGAATAACGACATTCTGGGTATTGAGAATTGACAATTTGCTCATTCCCTCCCAGATCCCTAGGGAATAAGACACTTCTGGGTGTCACGTATTTCGAATCCTTCAGCTCCGCACCATAACAGCCATGGAATAACAGAATTCCAGGTGTCAGGAATTGAGCATCCTCCAGTTCCCCTTCGAATTTCCCATGGAATCATGGCATTCTGGCTGTCGGCACTTTAGAATCTCCCATACACCCTCCCAAATACCCAAAAATTCACAAGGAATAACAGAATTCCAGGTATAAGGTATGGATTATCCGCCAGCTCTCCACGCAATTTCCCATGGAATCATGGCATTCCTGGTGCAGGGAATCTTGATTCCTCCAGTTATCCTCCCAAATCGCCATAGAAAAATGGCATTCTGCGTGTTCGCAATTAACAATCCACTATAAACACACCCCATATCCCACCAGATTCCCCAAAAAAAGCAACTGTCCAGATGTCTGCAATTTGGAATATTCAAGTTCCCCACTCAAATTCCGATGGAACAACAGCATCCCAAGTGTCAGGAATTGGGAATCCTCCAGCTCCCTGAAAAAAAATCCCATGGAATCATGGGATTCCAGGTGTGAGCAATTGAGAATGCCCCGTACAGCCTCCCAGATTCCCACCACATTCCCATGGAATAACAACATTCCAGATTTCAGGAACTGAGAATCATCCTCTTCCCCTCCCAAATTCCCATGGAAACATGGCATTCGGTTTTTCCGCAATTTGGAACCCTCCATAACCTTTCCCAAAATCCCACCAAATTCCCATGCAATAGCGACATTCCAAGTGTCAGGAATTTAGGATACCCCATTTCCGCATCCAAATTCCCATAGAATAGCAGCCTTCCGGCTATCAGGAATTTCAAATCGTCCATACGGTCTCCCATATTCCCATGGAATAACGCATACCCAAGCATGGGGAATTGAGTTTCATCTAGTTCCATACCCCAATTCCCATGGAATAACAGCATTCTGGGAGCTGTGTACTTGGAATCTGCCTGTTTCCCTCCCAAATGCTTAGGGAATAACGGCATTCTGGGCATTGGGAACGTTGAATCCTCATGTTCCCCTTGCAAATTCCCATGAAATAACCAATTTAATGTGTTGGGAATTTCGAATGCTCCAGTTCCTCGCCCAAATTCCAATCAACCTCGAACGAAATAATGACACTATGTGTGTTGAGAATTTAAAATCCTCCACTACCCCTTCCAAATTCCCAACAAAACCATGGAATAAGAGCAGTTCACTCATTGCTAATTTCAACTCCTCCTCTTCCTCTCCCAAATTTCCACCAAACTCGAATGGAAGAATGGCATTTTGTGTGTGCGAAATTTAGAATCCTTCACTTCCCCTTCCAAATTCCCATAGAATAGCTGCATTCCGGGCATGGGGATTTTCAAAACATCCATATGCCCACTTAAATTCCCACGACAACCTCGGAAAAACAGCATTCATGATGTTGGGAATATGGCATCCACCAGTTGCACTATCCAATTCCCAGCAAATCCATGCAATTACAGCTCTCTGGGCATTGCGAATTTGGAATACTCCAGTTCCACTCCCAAATTCCAATGGAGTAACAGCCTTGCAGGCATGGGGATATTGGAATCCTCCAGTTCCCTTCCAAAAAGCCCATGGCATAACGACATTCTGGGTATTGAGAATTGAGAATTTGCTCATTCCCTTCCCAGATCCCTAGGGAATAAGACACTTCTGGGTGTCACGTATTTCGAATCCTTCAGCTCCGCACCATAACAGCCATGGAATAACAGAATTCCAGGTGTCAGGAATTGAGCATCCTCCAGTTCCCCTTCGAATTTCCCATGGAATCATGGCATTCTGGCTGTCGGCACTTTAGAATCTCCCATACACCCTCCCAAATACCTAAAAATTCACAAGGAATAACAGAATTCCAGGTATAAGGTATGGGTTATCCGCCAGCTCTCCACGCAATTTCCCATGGAATCATGGCATTCCTGGTGCAGGGAATCTTGACTCCTCCAGTTGACCTCCCAAATCCCCATAGAAAAATGGCATTCTGGGTGTTCGGAATTAAAAATCCACTATTAACACACCCCATATCCCACCAGATTCCCAAAGAAAAGCAACTTTCCAGATGTCTGCAATTTGAAATATTCCAGTTCCCCACTCAAATTCCCATGGAATAACATCATACCAAGTGTCAGGAATTGGGAATCATCCAGCTCCCTGAAAAAAATTCCCATGGAATCATGGGATTCCAGGTGTGAGCAATTGAGAATGCCCCGTACAGCCTCCCAGATTCCCACCACATTCCCATGGAATAACAACATTCCAGATTTCACGAACTGAGAATCATCCTCTTCCCCTCCCAAATTCCCATGGAAACATGGCATTCTGTTACTTTCTAATTTGGAAACCCCTGAAAACCTGATCCCAAAATCCCACCAAATTCCCATGCAATAGTGACATTCCAAGTGTCAGGAATTTAGGATACCCCATTTCCGCATCCAAATTCCCATAGAATAACGGCCTTCCGGCTATCAGGAATTTCGAATCGTCCATACGGTCTCCCATATACCCATGGAATAACGCATACCCAAGCATGGGGAATTGAGTTTCATCTAGTTCCATACCCCAATTCCCATGGAATAACAGCATTCTGGAAGCAGAGTACTTGGAAGCTGCCTGTTTCCCTCCCAAATGTTTAGGGAATAACGGCATTCCGGGCATTGGGAACGTTGAATCCTCATGTTCCCCTTGCAAATTCCCATGAAATAACCATTTTAGTGTGTTCGGAATTTCGAATGCTCCAGTTCCTCTCCCAAATTCCAATCAACCTCGAACGAAATAATGACACTATGTGTGTTGAGAATTTAAAATCCTCCACTACCCCTTCCAAATTCCCAACAAAACCATGGAATAAGAGCAGTTCACTCATTGCTAATTTCAACTCCTCCTCTTCCTCTCCCAAATTTCCACCAAACTCGAATGGAAGAACGGCATTTTGTGTGTGCAAAATTTAGAATCCTCCACTTCCCCTTCCAAATTCCCATAGAAAGCTGCATTCCGGGCATGGGGATTTTCAAAACATCCATATGCCCACTTAAATTCCCACGACAACCTCGGAAAAACAGCATTCATGGTGTTGGGAATATGGTATCCGCCATTTGCACTATCCAATTCCCAGCAAATCCATGCAATTACAGCTCTCTGGGCATTGCGAATTTGGAATCCTCCGGTTCCACTCCCAAATTCCAATAGAATAACAGCCTTGCAGGCATGGGGATATTGGAATCCTCTAGTTCCCTTCCAAAAAGCCCATGGAATAACGACATTCTGGGTATTGAGAATTGACAATTTGCTCATTCCCTCCCAGATCCCTAGGGAATAAGACACTTCTGGGTGTCACGTATTTCGAATCCTTCAGCTCCGCACCATAACAGCCATGGAATAACAGAATTCCAGGTGTCAGGAATTGAGCATCCTCCAGTTCCCCTTCGAATTTCCCATGGAATCATGGCATTCTGGCTGTCGGCACTTTAGAATCTCCCATACACCCTCCCAAATACCCAAAAATTCACAAGGAATAACAGAATTCCAGGTATAAGGTATGGATTATCCGCCAGCTCTCCACGCAATTTCCCATGGAATCATGGCATTCCTGGTGCAGGGAATCTTGATTCCTCCAGTTATCCTCCCAAATCGCCATAGAAAAATGGCATTCTGCGTGTTCGCAATTAACAATCCACTATAAACACACCCCATATCCCACCAGATTCCCCAAAAAAAGCAACTGTCCAGATGTCTGCAATTTGGAATATTCAAGTTCCCCACTCAAATTCCGATGGAACAACAGCATCCCAAGTGTCAGGAATTGGGAATCCTCCAGCTCCCTGAAAAAAAATCCCATGGAATCATGGGATTCCAGGTGTGAGCAATTGAGAATGCCCCGTACAGCCTCCCAGATTCCCACCACATTCCCATGGAATAACAACATTCCAGATTTCAGGAACTGAGAATCATCCTCTTCCCCTCCCAAATTCCCATGGAAACATGGCATTCGGTTTTTCCGCAATTTGGAACCCTCCATAACCTTTCCCAAAATCCCACCAAATTCCCATGCAATAGCGACATTCCAAGTGTCAGGAATTTAGGATACCCCATTTCCGCATCCAAATTCCCATAGAATAGCAGCCTTCCGGCTATCAGGAATTTCAAATCGTCCATACGGTCTCCCATATTCCCATGGAATAACGCATACCCAAGCATGGGGAATTGAGTTTCATCTAGTTCCATACCCCAATTCCCATGGAATAACAGCATTCTGGGAGCTGTGTACTTGGAATCTGCCTGTTTCCCTCCCAAATGCTTAGGGAATAACGGCATTCTGGGCATTGGGAACGTTGAATCCTCATGTTCCCCTTGCAAATTCCCATGAAATAACCAATTTAATGTGTTGGGAATTTCGAATGCTCCAGTTCCTCTCCCAAATTCCAATCAACCTCGAACGAAATAATGACACTATGTGTGTTGAGAATTTAAAATCCTCCACTACCCCTTCCAAATTCCCAACAAAACCATGGAATAAGAGCAGTTCACTCATTGCTAATTTCAACTCCTCCTCTTCCTCTCCCAAATTTCCACCAAACTCGAATGGAAGAACGGCATTTTGTGTGTGCGAAATTTAGAATCCTTCACTTCCCCTTCCAAATTCCCATAGAATAGCTGCATTCCGGGCATGGGGATTTTCAAAACATCCATATGCCCACTTAAATTCCCACGACAACCTCGGAAAAACAGCATTCATGATGTTGGGAATATGGCATCCACCAGTTGCACTATCCAATTCCCAGCAAATCCATGCAATTACAGCTCTCTGGGCATTGCGAATTTGGAATACTCCAGTTCCACTCCCAAATTCCAATGGAGTAACAGCCTTGCAGGCATGGGGATATTGGAATCCTCCAGTTCCCTTCCAAAAAGCCCATGGCATAACGACATTCTGGGTATTGAGAATTGAGAATTTGCTCATTCCCTTCCCAGATCCCTAGGGAATAAGACACTTCTGGGTGTCACGTATTTCGAATCCTTCAGCTCCGCACCATAACAGCCATGGAATAACAGAATTCCAGGTGTCAGGAATTGAGCATCCTCCAGTTCCCCTTCGAATTTCCCATGGAATCATGGCATTCTGGCTGTCGGCACTTTAGAATCTCCCATACACCCTCCCAAATACCTAAAAATTCACAAGGAATAACAGAATTCCAGGTATAAGGTATGGGTTATCCGCCAGCTCTCCACGCAATTTCCCATGGAATCATGGCATTCCTGGTGCAGGGAATCTTGACTCCTCCAGTTGACCTCCCAAATCCCCATAGAAAAATGGCATTCTGGGTGTTCGGAATTAAAAATCCACTATTAACACACCCCATATCCCACCAGATTCCCAAAGAAAAGCAACTTTCCAGATGTCTGCAATTTGAAATATTCCAGTTCCCCACTCAAATTCCCATGGAATAACATCATACCAAGTGTCAGGAATTGGGAATCATCCAGCTCCCTGAAAAAAATTCCCATGGAATCATGGGATTCCAGGTGTGAGCAATTGAGAATGCCCCGTACAGCCTCCCAGATTCCCACCACATTCCCATGGAATAACAACATTCCAGATTTCACGAACTGAGAATCATCCTCTTCCCCTCCCAAATTCCCATGGAAACATGGCATTCTGTTACTTTCTAATTTGGAAACCCCTGAAAACCTGATCCCAAAATCCCACCAAATTCCCATGCAATAGTGACATTCCAAGTGTCAGGAATTTAGGATACCCCATTTCCGCATCCAAATTCCCATAGAATAACGGCCTTCCGGCTATCAGGAATTTCGAATCGTCCATACGGTCTCCCATATACCCATGGAATAACGCATACCCAAGCATGGGGAATTGAGTTTCATCTAGTTCCATACCCCAATTCCCATGGAATAACAGCATTCTGGAAGCAGAGTACTTGGAAGCTGCCTGTTTCCCTCCCAAATGTTTAGGGAATAACGGCATTCCGGGCATTGGGAACGTTGAATCCTCATGTTCCCCTTGCAAATTCCCATGAAATAACCATTTTAGTGTGTTCGGAATTTCGAATGCTCCAGTTCCTCTCCCAAATTCCAATCAACCTCGAACGAAATAATGACACTATGTGTGTTGAGAATTTAAAATCCTCCACTACCCCTTCCAAATTCCCAACAAAACCATGGAATAAGAGCAGTTCACTCATTGCTAATTTCAACTCCTCCTCTTCCTCTCCCAAATTTCCACCAAACTCGAATGGAAGAACGGCATTTTGTGTGTGCAAAATTTAGAATCCTCCACTTCCCCTTCCAAATTCCCATAGAAAGCTGCATTCCGGGCATGGGGATTTTCAAAACATCCATATGCCCACTTAAATTCCCACGACAACCTCGGAAAAACAGCATTCATGGTGTTGGGAATATGGTATCCGCCATTTGCACTATCCAATTCCCAGCAAATCCATGCAATTACAGCTCTCTGGGCATTGCGAATTTGGAATCCTCCGGTTCCACTCCCAAATTCCAATAGAATAACAGCCTTGCAGGCATGGGGATATTGGAATCCTCTAGTTCCCTTCCAAAAAGCCCATGGAATAACGACATTCTGGGTATTGAGAATTGACAATTTGCTCATTCCCTCCCAGATCCCTAGGGAATAAGACACTTCTGGGTGTCACGTATTTCGAATCCTTCAGCTCCGCACCATAACAGCCATGGAATAACAGAATTCCAGGTGTCAGGAATTGAGCATCCTCCAGTTCCCCTTCGAATTTCCCATGGAATCATGGCATTCTGGCTGTCGGCACTTTAGAATCTCCCATACACCCTCCCAAATACCCAAAAATTCACAAGGAATAACAGAATTCCAGGTATAAGGTATGGATTATCCGCCAGCTCTCCACGCAATTTCCCATGGAATCATGGCATTCCTGGTGCAGGGAATCTTGATTCCTCCAGTTATCCTCCCAAATCGCCATAGAAAAATGGCATTCTGCGTGTTCGCAATTAATAATCCACTATAAACACACCCCATATCCCACCAGATTCCCCAAAAAAAGCAACTGTCCAGATGTCTGCAATTTGGAATATTCAAGTTCCCCACTCAAATTCCGATGGAACAACAGCATCCCAAGTGTCAGGAATTGGGAATCCTCCAGCTCCCTGAAAAAAAATCCCATGGAATCATGGGATTCCAGGTGTGAGCAATTGAGAATGCCCCGTACAGCCTCCCAGATTCCCACCACATTCCCATGGAATAACAACATTCCAGATTTCAGGAACTGAGAATCATCCTCTTCCCCTCCCAAATTCCCATGGAAACATGGCATTCGGTTTTTCCGCAATTTGGAACCCTCCATAACCTTTCCCAAAATCCCACCAAATTCCCATGCAATAGCGACATTCCAAGTGTCAGGAATTTAGGATACCCCATTTCCGCATCCAAATTCCCATAGAATAGCAGCCTTCCGGCTATCAGGAATTTCAAATCGTCCATACGGTCTCCCATATTCCCATGGAATAACGCATACCCAAGCATGGGGAATTGAGTTTCATCTAGTTCCATACCCCAATTCCCATGGAATAACAGCATTCTGGGAGCTGTGTACTTGGAATCTGCCTGTTTCCCTCCCAAATGCTTAGGGAATAACGGCATTCTGGGCATTGGGAACGTTGAATCCTCATGTTCCCCTTGCAAATTCCCATGAAATAACCATTTTAGTGTGTTGGGAATTTCGAATGCTCCAGTTCCTCTCCCAAATTCCAATCAACCTCGAACGAAATAATGACACTATGTGTGTTGAGAATTTAAAATCCTCCACTACCCCTTCCAAATTCCCAACAAAACCATGGAATAAGAGCAGTTCACTCATTGCTAATTTCAACTCCTCCTCTTCCTCTCCCAAATTTCCACCAAACTCGAATGGAAGAACGGCATTTTGTGTGTGCGAAATTTAGAATCCTTCACTTCCCCTTCCAAATTCCCATAGAATAGCTGCATTCCGGGCATGGGGATTTTCAAAACATCCATATGCCCACTTAAATTCCCACGACAACCTCGGAAAAACAGCATTCATGATGTTGGGAATATGGCATCCACCAGTTGCACTATCCAATTCCCAGCAAATCCATGCAATTACAGCTCTCTGGGCATTGCGAATTTGGAATACTCCAGTTCCACTCCCAAATTCCAATGGAGTAACAGCCTTGCAGGCATGGGGATATTGGAATCCTCCAGTTCCCTTCCAAAAAGCCCATGGCATAACGACATTCTGGGTATTGAGAATTGAGAATTTGCTCATTCCCTTCCCAGATCCCTAGGGAATAAGACACTTCTGGGTGTCACGTATTTCGAATCCTTCAGCTCCGCACCATAACAGCCATGGAATAACAGAATTCCAGGTGTCAGGAATTGAGCATCCTCCAGTTCCCCTTCGAATTTCCCATGGAATCATGGCATTCTGGCTGTCGGCACTTTAGAATCTCCCATACACCCTCCCAAATACCTAAAAATTCACAAGGAATAACAGAATTCCAGGTATAAGGTATGGGTTATCCGCCAGCTCTCCACGCAATTTCCCATGGAATCATGGCATTCCTGGTGCAGGGAATCTTGACTCCTCCAGTTGACCTCCCAAATCCCCATAGAAAAATGGCATTCTGGGTGTTCGGAATTAAAAATCCACTATTAACACACCCCATATCCCACCAGATTCCCAAAGAAAAGCAACTTTCCAGATGTCTGCAATTTGAAATATTCCAGTTCCCCACTCAAATTCCCATGGAATAACATCATACCAAGTGTCAGGAATTGGGAATCATCCAGCTCCCTGAAAAAAATTCCCATGGAATCATGGGATTCCAGGTGTGAGCAATTGAGAATGCCCCGTACAGCCTCCCAGATTCCCACCACATTCCCATGGAATAACAACATTCCAGATTTCACGAACTGAGAATCATCCTCTTCCCCTCCCAAATTCCCATGGAAACATGGCATTCTGTTACTTTCTAATTTGGAAACCCCTGAAAACCTGATCCCAAAATCCCACCAAATTCCCATGCAATAGTGACATTCCAAGTGTCAGGAATTTAGGATACCCCATTTCCGCATCCAAATTCCCATAGAATAACGGCCTTCCGGCTATCAGGAATTTCGAATCGTCCATACGGTCTCCCATATACCCATGGAATAACGCATACCCAAGCATGGGGAATTGAGTTTCATCTAGTTCCATACCCCAATTCCCATGGAATAACAGCATTCTGGAAGCAGAGTACTTGGAAGCTGCCTGTTTCCCTCCCAAATGTTTAGGGAATAACGGCATTCCGGGCATTGGGAACGTTGAATCCTCATGTTCCCCTTGCAAATTCCCATGAAATAACCATTTTAGTGTGTTCGGAATTTCGAATGCTCCAGTTCCTCTCCCAAATTCCAATCAACCTCGAACGAAATAATGACACTATGTGTGTTGAGAATTTAAAATCCTCCACTACCCCTTCCAAATTCCCAACAAAACCATGGAATAAGAGCAGTTCACTCATTGCTAATTTCAACTCCTCCTCTTCCTCTCCCAAATTTCCACCAAACTCGAATGGAAGAACGGCATTTTGTGTGTGCAAAATTTAGAATCCTCCACTTCCCCTTCCAAATTCCCATAGAAAGCTGCATTCCGGGCATGGGGATTTTCAAAACATCCATATGCCCACTTAAATTCCCACGACAACCTCGGAAAAACAGCATTCATGGTGTTGGGAATATGGTATCCGCCATTTGCACTATCCAATTCCCAGCAAATCCATGCAATTACAGCTCTCTGGGCATTGCGAATTTGGAATCCTCCGGTTCCACTCCCAAATTCCAATAGAATAACAGCCTTGCAGGCATGGGGATATTGGAATCCTCTAGTTCCCTTCCAAAAAGCCCATGGAATAACGACATTCTGGGTATTGAGAATTGACAATTTGCTCATTCCCTCCCAGATCCCTAGGGAATAAGACACTTCTGGGTGTCACGTATTTCGAATCCTTCAGCTCCGCACCATAACAGCCATGGAATAACAGAATTCCAGGTGTCAGGAATTGAGCATCCTCCAGTTCCCCTTCGAATTTCCCATGGAATCATGGCATTCTGGCTGTCGGCACTTTAGAATCTCCCATACACCCTCCCAAATACCCAAAAATTCACAAGGAATAACAGAATTCCAGGTATAAGGTATGGATTATCCGCCAGCTCTCCACGCAATTTCCCATGGAATCATGGCATTCCTGGTGCAGGGAATCTTGATTCCTCCAGTTATCCTCCCAAATCGCCATAGAAAAATGGCATTCTGCGTGTTCGCAATTAACAATCCACTATAAACACACCCCATATCCCACCAGATTCCCCAAAAAAAGCAACTGTCCAGATGTCTGCAATTTGGAATATTCAAGTTCCCCACTCAAATTCCGATGGAACAACAGCATCCCAAGTGTCAGGAATTGGGAATCCTCCAGCTCCCTGAAAAAAAATCCCATGGAATCATGGGATTCCAGGTGTGAGCAATTGAGAATGCCCCGTACAGCCTCCCAGATTCCCACCACATTCCCATGGAATAACAACATTCCAGATTTCACGAACTGAGAATCATCCTCTTCCCCTCCCAAATTCCCATGGAAACATGGCATTCGGTTTTTCCGCAATTTGGAACCCTCCATAACCTTTCCCAAAATCCCACCAAATTCCCATGCAATAGCGACATTCCAAGTGTCAGGAATTTAGGATACCCCATTTCCGCATCCAAATTCCCATAGAATAGCAGCCTTCCGGCTATCAGGAATTTCAAATCGTCCATACGGTCTCCCATATTCCCATGGAATAACGCATACCCAAGCATGGGGAATTGAGTTTCATCTAGTTCCATACCCCAATTCCCATGGAATAACAGCATTCTGGGAGCTGTGTACTTGGAAGCTGCCTGTTTCCCTCCCAAATGCTTAGGGAATAACGGCATTCTGGGCATTGGGAACGTTGAATCCTCATGTTCCCCTTGCAAATTCCCATGAAATAACCATTTTAGTGTGTTGGGAATTTCGAATGCTCCAGTTCCTCTCCCAAATTCCAATCAACCTCGAACGAAATAATGACACTATGTGTGTTGAGAATTTAAAATCCTCCACTACCCCTTCCAAATTCCCAACAAAACCATGGAATAAGAGCAGTTCACTCATTGCTAATTTCAACTCCTCCTCTTCCTCTCCCAAATTTCCACCAAACTCGAATGGAAGAACGGCATTTTGTGTGTGCGAAATTTAGAATCCTTCACTTCCCCTTCCAAATTCCCATAGAATAGCTGCATTCCGGGCATGGGGATTTTCAAAACATCCATATGCCCACTTAAATTCCCACGACAACCTCGGAAAAACAGCATTCATGATGTTGGGAATATGGCATCCACCAGTTGCACTATCCAATTCCCAGCAAATCCATGCAATTACAGCTCTCTGGGCATTGCGAATTTGGAATACTCCAGTTCCACTCCCAAATTCCAATGGAGTAACAGCCTTGCAGGCATGGGGATATTGGAATCCTCCAGTTCCCTTCCAAAAAGCCCATGGCATAACGACATTCTGGGTATTGAGAATTGAGAATTTGCTCATTCCCTTCCCAGATCCCTAGGGAATAAGACACTTCTGGGTGTCACGTATTTCGAATCCTTCAGCTCCGCACCATAACAGCCATGGAATAACAGAATTCCAGGTGTCAGGAATTGAGCATCCTCCAGTTCCCCTTCGAATTTCCCATGGAATCATGGCATTCTGGCTGTCGGCACTTTAGAATCTCCCATACACCCTCCCAAATACCTAAAAATTCACAAGGAATAACAGAATTCCAGGTATAAGGTATGGGTTATCCGCCAGCTCTCCACGCAATTTCCCATGGAATCATGGCATTCCTGGTGCAGGGAATCTTGACTCCTCCAGTTGACCTCCCAAATCCCCATAGAAAAATGGCATTCTGGGTGTTCGGAATTAAAAATCCACTATTAACACACCCCATATCCCACCAGATTCCCAAAGAAAAGCAACTTTCCAGATGTCTGCAATTTGAAATATTCCAGTTCCCCACTCAAATTCCCATGGAATAACATCATACCAAGTGTCAGGAATTGGGAATCATCCAGCTCCCTGAAAAAAATTCCCATGGAATCATGGGATTCCAGGTGTGAGCAATTGAGAATGCCCCGTACAGCCTCCCAGATTCCCACCACATTCCCATGGAATAACAACATTCCAGATTTCACGAACTGAGAATCATCCTCTTCCCCTCCCAAATTCCCATGGAAACATGGCATTCTGTTACTTTCTAATTTGGAAACCCCTGAAAACCTGATCCCAAAATCCCACCAAATTCCCATGCAATAGTGACATTCCAAGTGTCAGGAATTTAGGATACCCCATTTCCGCATCCAAATTCCCATAGAATAACGGCCTTGCGGCTATCAGGAATTTCGAATCGTCCATACGGTCTCCCATATACCCATGGAATAACGCATACCCAAGCATGGGGAATTGAGTTTCATCTAGTTCCATACCCCAATTCCCATGGAATAACAGCATTCTGGAAGCAGAGTACTTGGAAGCTGCCTGTTTCCCTCCCAAATGTTTAGGGAATAACGGCATTCCGGGCATTGGGAACGTTGAATCCTCATGTTCCCCTTGCAAATTCCCATGAAATAACCATTTTAGTGTGTTCGGAATTTCGAATGCTCCAGTTCCTCTCCCAAATTCCAATCAACCTCGAACGAAATAATGACACTATGTGTGTTGAGAATTTAAAATCCTCCACTACCCCTTCCAAATTCCCAACAAAACCATGGAATAAGAGCAGTTCACTCATTGCTAATTTCAACTCCTCCTCTTCCTCTCCCAAATTTCCACCAAACTCGAATGGAAGAACGGCATTTTGTGTGTGCAAAATTTAGAATCCTCCACTTCCCCTTCCAAATTCCCATAGAAAGCTGCATTCCGGGCATGGGGATTTTCAAAACATCCATATGCCCACTTAAATTCCCACGACAACCTCGGAAAAACAGCATTCATGGTGTTGGGAATATGGTATCCGCCACTTGCACTATCCAATTCCCAGCAAATCCATGCAATTACAGCTCTCTGGGCATTGCGAATTTGGAATCCTCCGGTTCCACTCCCAAATTCCAATAGAATAACAGCCTTGCAGGCATGGGGATATTGGAATCCTCGAGTTCCCTTCCAAAAAGCCCATGGAATAACGACATTCTGGGTATTGAGAATTGACAATTTGCTCATTCCCTCCCAGATCCCTAGGGAATAAGACACTTCTGGGTGTCACGTATTTCGAATCCTTCAGCTCCGCACCATAACAGCCATGGAATAACAGAATTCCAGGTGTCAGGAATTGAGCATCCTCCAGTTCCCCTTCGAATTTCCCATGGAATCATGGCATTCTGGCTGTCGGCACTTTAGAATCTCCCATACACCCTCCCAAATACCCAAAAATTCACAAGGAATAACAGAATTCCAGGTATAAGGTATGGATTATCCGCCAGCTCTCCACGCAATTTCCCATGGAATCATGGCATTCCTGGTGCAGGGAATCTTGATTCCTCCAGTTATCCTCCCAAATCGCCATAGAAAAATGGCATTCTGCGTGTTCGCAATTAACAATCCACTATAAACACACCCCATATCCCACCAGATTCCCCAAAAAAAGCAACTGTCCAGATGTCTGCAATTTGGAATATTCAAGTTCCCCACTCAAATTCCGATGGAACAACAGCATCCCAAGTGTCAGGAATTGGGAATCCTCCAGCTCCCTGAAAAAAAATCCCATGGAATCATGGGATTCCAGGTGTGAGCAATTGAGAATGCCCCGTACAGCCTCCCAGATTCCCACCACATTCCCATGGAATAACAACATTCCAGATTTCACGAACTGAGAATCATCCTCTTCCCCTCCCAAATTCCCATGGAAACATGGCATTCGGTTTTTCCGCAATTTGGAACCCTCCATAACCTTTCCCAAAATCCCACCAAATTCCCATGCAATAGCGACATTCCAAGTGTCAGGAATTTAGGATACCCCATTTCCGCATCCAAATTCCCATAGAATAGCAGCCTTCCGGCTATCAGGAATTTCAAATCGTCCATACGGTCTCCCATATTCCCATGGAATAACGCATACCCAAGCATGGGGAATTGAGTTTCATCTAGTTCCATACCCCAATTCCCATGGAATAACAGCATTCTGGGAGCTGTGTACTTGGAATCTGCCTGTTTCCCTCCCAAATGCTTAGGGAATAACGGCATTCTGGGCATTGGGAACGTTGAATCCTCATGTTCCCCTTGCAAATTCCCATGAAATAACCATTTTAGTGTGTTGGGAATTTCGAATGCTCCAGTTCCTCTCCCAAATTCCAATCAACCTCGAACGAAATAATGACACTATGTGTGTTGAGAATTTAAAATCCTCCACTACCCCTTCCAAATTCCCAACAAAACCATGGAATAAGAGCAGTTCACTCATTGCTAATTTCAACTCCTCCTCTTCCTCTCCCAAATTTCCACCAAACTCGAATGGAAGAACGGCATTTTGTGTGTGCGAAATTTAGAATCCTTCACTTCCCCTTCCAAATTCCCATAGAATAGCTGCATTCCGGGCATGGGGATTTTCAAAACATCCATATGCCCACTTAAATTCCCACGACAACCTCGGAAAAACAGCATTCATGATGTTGGGAATATGGCATCCACCAGTTGCACTATCCAATTCCCAGCAAATCCATGCAATTACAGCTCTCTGGGCATTGCGAATTTGGAATACTCCAGTTCCACTCCCAAATTCCAATGGAGTAACAGCCTTGCAGGCATGGGGATATTGGAATCCTCCAGTTCCCTTCCAAAAAGCCCATGGCATAACGACATTCTGGGTATTGAGAATTGAGAATTTGCTCATTCCCTTCCCAGATCCCTAGGGAATAAGACACTTCTGGGTGTCACGTATTTCGAATCCTTCAGCTCCGCACCATAACAGCCATGGAATAACAGAATTCCAGGTGTCAGGAATTGAGCATCCTCCAGTTCCCCTTCGAATTTCCCATGGAATCATGGCATTCTGGCTGTCGGCACTTTAGAATCTCCCATACACCCTCCCAAATACCTAAAAATTCACAAGGAATAACAGAATTCCAGGTATAAGGTATGGGTTATCCGCCAGCTCTCCACGCAATTTCCCATGGAATCATGGCATTCCTGGTGCAGGGAATCTTGACTCCTCCAGTTGACCTCCCAAATCCCCATAGAAAAATGGCATTCTGGGTGTTCGGAATTAAAAATCCACTATTAACACACCCCATATCCCACCAGATTCCCAAAGAAAAGCAACTTTCCAGATGTCTGCAATTTGAAATATTCCAGTTCCCCACTCAAATTCCCATGGAATAACATCATACCAAGTGTCAGGAATTGGGAATCATCCAGCTCCCTGAAAAAAATTCCCATGGAATCATGGGATTCCAGGTGTGAGCAATTGAGAATGCCCCGTACAGCCTCCCAGATTCCCACCACATTCCCATGGAATAACAACATTCCAGATTTCACGAACTGAGAATCATCCTCTTCCCCTCCCAAATTCCCATGGAAACATGGCATTCTGTTACTTTCTAATTTGGAAACCCCTGAAAACCTGATCCCAAAATCCCACCAAATTCCCATGCAATAGTGACATTCCAAGTGTCAGGAATTTAGGATACCCCATTTCCGCATCCAAATTCCCATAGAATAACGGCCTTCCGGCTATCAGGAATTTCGAATCGTCCATACGGTCTCCCATATACCCATGGAATAACGCATACCCAAGCATGGGGAATTGAGTTTCATCTAGTTCCATACCCCAATTCCCATGGAATAACAGCATTCTGGAAGCAGAGTACTTGGAAGCTGCCTGTTTCCCTCCCAAATGTTTAGGGAATAACGGCATTCCGGGCATTGGGAACGTTGAATCCTCATGTTCCCCTTGCAAATTCCCATGAAATAACCATTTTAGTGTGTTCGGAATTTCGAATGCTCCAGTTCCTCGCCCAAATTCCAATCAACCTCGAACGAAATAATGACACTATGTGTGTTGAGAATTTAAAATCCTCCACTACCCCTTCCAAATTCCCAACAAAACCATGGAATAAGAGCAGTTCACTCATTGCTAATTTCAACTCCTCCTCTTCCTCTCCCAAATTTCCACCAAACTCGAATGGAAGAACGGCATTTTGTGTGTGCAAAATTTAGAATCCTCCACTTCCCCTTCCAAATTCCCATAGAAAGCTGCATTCCGGGCATGGGGATTTTCAAAACATCCATATGCCCACTTAAATTCCCACGACAACCTCGGAAAAACAGCATTCATGGTGTTGGGAATATGGTATCCGCCACTTGCACTATCCAATTCCCAGCAAATCCATGCAATTACAGCTCTCTGGGCATTGCGAATTTGGAATCCTCCGGTTCCACTCCCAAATTCCAATAGAATAACAGCCTTGCAGGCATGGGGATATTGGAATCCTCGAGTTCCCTTCCAAAAAGCCCATGGAATAACGACATTCTGGGTATTGAGAATTGACAATTTGCTCATTCCCTCCCAGATCCCTAGGGAATAAGACACTTCTGGGTGTCACGTATTTCGAATCCTTCAGCTCCGCACCATAACAGCCATGGAATAACAGAATTCCAGGTGTCAGGAATTGAGCATCCTCCAGTTCCCCTTCGAATTTCCCATGGAATCATGGCATTCTGGCTGTCGGCACTTTAGAATCTCCCATACACCCTCCCAAATACCCAAAAATTCACAAGGAATAACAGAATTCCAGGTATAAGGTATGGATTATCCGCCAGCTCTCCACGCAATTTCCCATGGAATCATGGCATTCCTGGTGCAGGGAATCTTGATTCCTCCAGTTATCCTCCCAAATCGCCATAGAAAAATGGCATTCTGCGTGTTCGCAATTAACAATCCACTATAAACACACCCCATATCCCACCAGATTCCCCAAAAAAAGCAACTGTCCAGATGTCTGCAATTTGGAATATTCAAGTTCCCCACTCAAATTCCGATGGAACAACAGCATCCCAAGTGTCAGGAATTGGGAATCCTCCAGCTCCCTGAAAAAAAATCCCATGGAATCATGGGATTCCAGGTGTGAGCAATTGAGAATGCCCCGTACAGCCTCCCAGATTCCCACCACATTCCCATGGAATAACAACATTCCAGATTTCACGAACTGAGAATCATCCTCTTCCCCTCCCAAATTCCCATGGAAACATGGCATTCGGTTTTTCCGCAATTTGGAACCCTCCATAACCTTTCCCAAAATCCCACCAAATTCCCATGCAATAGCGACATTCCAAGTGTCAGGAATTTAGGATACCCCATTTCCGCATCCAAATTCCCATAGAATAGCAGCCTTCCGGCTATCAGGAATTTCAAATCGTCCATACGGTCTCCCATATTCCCATGGAATAATGCATACCCAAGCATGGGGAATTGAGTTTCATCTAGTTCCATACCCCAATTCCCATGGAATAACAGCATTCTGGGAGCTGTGTACTTGGAAGCTGCCTGTTTCCCTCCCAAATGCTTAGGGAATAACGGCATTCTGGGCATTGGGAACGTTGAATCCTCATGTTCCCCTTGCAAATTCCCATGAAATAACCATTTTAGTGTGTTGGGAATTTCGAATGCTCCAGTTCCTCTCCCAAATTCCAATCAACCTCGAACGAAATAATGACACTATGTGTGTTGAGAATTTAAAATCCTCCACTACCCCTTCCAAATTCCCAACAAAACCATGGAATAAGAGCAGTTCACTCATTGCTAATTTCAACTCCTCCTCTTCCTCTCCCAAATTTCCACCAAACTCGAATGGAAGAACGGCATTTTGTGTGTGCGAAATTTAGAATCCTTCACTTCCCCTTCCAAATTCCCATAGAATAGCTGCATTCCGGGCATGGGGATTTTCAAAACATCCATATGCCCACTTAAATTCCCACGACAACCTCGGAAAAACAGCATTCATGATGTTGGGAATATGGCATCCACCAGTTGCACTATCCAATTCCCAGCAAATCCATGCAATTACAGCTCTCTGGGCATTGCGAATTTGGAATACTCCAGTTCCACTCCCAAATTCCAATGGAGTAACAGCCTTGCAGGCATGGGGATATTGGAATCCTCCAGTTCCCTTCCAAAAAGCCCATGGCATAACGACATTCTGGGTATTGAGAATTGAGAATTTGCTCATTCCCTTCCCAGATCCCTAGGGAATAAGACACTTCTGGGTGTCACGTATTTCGAATCCTTCAGCTCCGCACCATAACAGCCATGGAATAACAGAATTCCAGGTGTCAGGAATTGAGCATCCTCCAGTTCCCCTTCGAATTTCCCATGGAATCATGGCATTCTGGCTGTCGGCACTTTAGAATCTCCCATACACCCTCCCAAATACCTAAAAATTCACAAGGAATAACAGAATTCCAGGTATAAGGTATGGGTTATCCGCCAGCTCTCCACGCAATTTCCCATGGAATCATGGCATTCCTGGTGCAGGGAATCTTGACTCCTCCAGTTGACCTCCCAAATCCCCATAGAAAAATGGCATTCTGGGTGTTCGGAATTAAAAATCCACTATTAACACACCCCATATCCCACCAGATTCCCAAAGAAAAGCAACTTTCCAGATGTCTGCAATTTGAAATATTCCAGTTCCCCACTCAAATTCCCATGGAATAACATCATACCAAGTGTCAGGAATTGGGAATCATCCAGCTCCCTGAAAAAAATTCCCATGGAATCATGGGATTCCAGGTGTGAGCAATTGAGAATGCCCCGTACAGCCTCCCAGATTCCCACCACATTCCCATGGAATAACAACATTCCAGATTTCACGAACTGAGAATCATCCTCTTCCCCTCCCAAATTCCCATGGAAACATGGCATTCTGTTACTTTCTAATTTGGAAACCCCTGAAAACCTGATCCCAAAATCCCACCAAATTCCCATGCAATAGTGACATTCCAAGTGTCAGGAATTTAGGATACCCCATTTCCGCATCCAAATTCCCATAGAATAACGGCCTTGCGGCTATCAGGAATTTCGAATCGTCCATACGGTCTCCCATATACCCATGGAATAACGCATACCCAAGCATGGGGAATTGAGTTTCATCTAGTTCCATACCCCAATTCCCATGGAATAACAGCATTCTGGAAGCAGAGTACTTGGAAGCTGCCTGTTTCCCTCCCAAATGTTTAGGGAATAACGGCATTCCGGGCATTGGGAACGTTGAATCCTCATGTTCCCCTTGCAAATTCCCATGAAATAACCATTTTAGTGTGTTCGGAATTTCGAATGCTCCAGTTCCTCTCCCAAATTCCAATCAACCTCGAACGAAATAATGACACTATGTGTGTTGAGAATTTAAAATCCTCCACTACCCCTTCCAAATTCCCAACAAAACCATGGAATAAGAGCAGTTCACTCATTGCTAATTTCAACTCCTCCTCTTCCTCTCCCAAATTTCCACCAAACTCGAATGGAAGAACGGCATTTTGTGTGTGCAAAATTTAGAATCCTCCACTTCCCCTTCCAAATTCCCATAGAAAGCTGCATTCCGGGCATGGGGATTTTCAAAACATCCATATGCCCACTTAAATTCCCACGACAACCTCGGAAAAACAGCATTCATGGTGTTGGGAATATGGTATCCGCCACTTGCACTATCCAATTCCCAGCAAATCCATGCAATTACAGCTCTCTGGGCATTGCGAATTTGGAATCCTCCGGTTCCACTCCCAAATTCCAATAGAATAACAGCCTTGCAGGCATGGGGATATTGGAATCCTCGAGTTCCCTTCCAAAAAGCCCATGGAATAACGACATTCTGGGTATTGAGAATTGACAATTTGCTCATTCCCTCCCAGATCCCTAGGGAATAAGACACTTCTGGGTGTCACGTATTTCGAATCCTTCAGCTCCGCACCATAACAGCCATGGAATAACAGAATTCCAGGTGTCAGGAATTGAGCATCCTCCAGTTCCCCTTCGAATTTCCCATGGAATCATGGCATTCTGGCTGTCGGCACTTTAGAATCTCCCATACACCCTCCCAAATACCCAAAAATTCACAAGGAATAACAGAATTCCAGGTATAAGGTATGGATTATCCGCCAGCTCTCCACGCAATTTCCCATGGAATCATGGCATTCCTGGTGCAGGGAATCTTGATTCCTCCAGTTATCCTCCCAAATCGCCATAGAAAAATGGCATTCTGCGTGTTCGCAATTAACAATCCACTATAAACACACCCCATATCCCACCAGATTCCCCAAAAAAAGCAACTGTCCAGATGTCTGCAATTTGGAATATTCAAGTTCCCCACTCAAATTCCGATGGAACAACAGCATCCCAAGTGTCAGGAATTGGGAATCCTCCAGCTCCCTGAAAAAAAATCCCATGGAATCATGGGATTCCAGGTGTGAGCAATTGAGAATGCCCCGTACAGCCTCCCAGATTCCCACCACATTCCCATGGAATAACAACATTCCAGATTTCAGGAACTGAGAATCATCCTCTTCCCCTCCCAAATTCCCATGGAAACATGGCATTCGGTTTTTCCGCAATTTGGAACCCTCCATAACCTTTCCCAAAATCCCACCAAATTCCCATGCAATAGCGACATTCCAAGTGTCAGGAATTTAGGATACCCCATTTCCGCATCCAAATTCCCATAGAATAGCAGCCTTCCGGCTATCAGGAATTTCAAATCGTCCATACGGTCTCCCATATTCCCATGGAATAACGCATACCCAAGCATGGGGAATTGAGTTTCATCTAGTTCCATACCCCAATTCCCATGGAATAACAGCATTCTGGGAGCTGTGTACTTGGAATCTGCCTGTTTCCCTCCCAAATGCTTAGGGAATAACGGCATTCTGGGCATTGGGAACGTTGAATCCTCATGTTCCCCTTGCAAATTCCCATGAAATAACCATTTTAGTGTGTTCGGAATTTCGAATGCTCCAGTTCCTCTCCCAAATTCCAATCAACCTCGAACGAAATAATGACACTATGTGTGTTGAGAATTTAAAATCCTCCACTACCCCTTCCAAATTCCCAACAAAACCATGGAATAAGAGCAGTTCACTCATTGCTAATTTCAACTCCTCCTCTTCCTCTCCCAAATTTCCACCAAACTCGAATGGAAGAACGGCATTTTGTGTGTGCGAAATTTAGAATCCTTCACTTCCCCTTCCAAATTCCCATAGAATAGCTGCATTCCGGGCATGGGGATTTTCAAAACATCCATATGCCCACTTAAATTCCCACGACAACCTCGGAAAAACAGCATTCATGATGTTGGGAATATGGCATCCACCAGTTGCACTATCCAATTCCCAGCAAATCCATGCAATTACAGCTCTCTGGGCATTGCGAATTTGGAATACTCCAGTTCCACTCCCAAATTCCAATGGAGTAACAGCCTTGCAGGCATGGGGATATTGGAATCCTCCAGTTCCCTTCCAAAAAGCCCATGGCATAATGACATTCTGGGTATTGAGAATTGAGAATTTGCTCATTCCCTTCCCAGATCCCTAGGGAATAAGACACTTCTGGGTGTCACGTATTTCGAATCCTTCAGCTCCGCACCATAACAGCCATGGAATAACAGAATTCCAGGTGTCAGGAATTGAGCATCCTCCAGTTCCCCTTCGAATTTCCCATGGAATCATGGCATTCTGGCTGTCGGCACTTTAGAATCTCCCATACACCCTCCCAAATACCTAAAAATTCACAAGGAATAACAGAATTCCAGGTATAAGGTATGGGTTATCCGCCAGCTCTCCACGCAATTTCCCATGGAATCATGGCATTCCTGGTGCAGGGAATCTTGACTCCTCCAGTTGACCTCCCAAATCCCCATAGAAAAATGGCATTCTGGGTGTTCGGAATTAAAAATCCACTATTAACACACCCCATATCCCACCAGATTCCCAAAGAAAAGCAACTTTCCAGATGTCTGCAATTTGAAATATTCCAGTTCCCCACTCAAATTCCCATGGAATAACATCATACCAAGTGTCAGGAATTGGGAATCATCCAGCTCCCTGAAAAAAATTCCCATGGAATCATGGGATTCCAGGTGTGAGCAATTGAGAATGCCCCGTACAGCCTCCCAGATTCCCACCACATTCCCATGGAATAACAACATTCCAGATTTCACGAACTGAGAATCATCCTCTTCCCCTCCCAAATTCCCATGGAAACATGGCATTCTGTTACTTTCTAATTTGGAAACCCCTGAAAACCTGATCCCAAAATCCCACCAAATTCCCATGCAATAGTGACATTCCAAGTGTCAGGAATTTAGGATACCCCATTTCCGCATCCAAATTCCCATAGAATAACGGCCTTGCGGCTATCAGGAATTTCGAATCGTCCATACGGTCTCCCATATACCCATGGAATAACGCATACCCAAGCATGGGGAATTGAGTTTCATCTAGTTCCATACCCCAATTCCCATGGAATAACAGCATTCTGGAAGCAGAGTACTTGGAAGCTGCCTGTTTCCCTCCCAAATGTTTAGGGAATAACGGCATTCCGGGCATTGGGAACGTTGAATCCTCATGTTCCCCTTGCAAATTCCCATGAAATAACCATTTTAGTGTGTTCGGAATTTCGAATGCTCCAGTTCCTCGCCCAAATTCCAATCAACCTCGAACGAAATAATGACACTATGTGTGTTGAGAATTTAAAATCCTCCACTACCCCTTCCAAATTCCCAACAAAACCATGGAATAAGAGCAGTTCACTCATTGCTAATTTCAACTCCTCCTCTTCCTCTCCCAAATTTCCACCAAACTCGAATGGAAGAACGGCATTTTGTGTGTGCAAAATTTAGAATCCTCCACTTCCCCTTCCAAATTCCCATAGAAAGCTGCATTCCGGGCATGGGGATTTTCAAAACATCCATATGCCCACTTAAATTCCCACGACAACCTCGGAAAAACAGCATTCATGGTGTTGGGAATATGGTATCCGCCACTTGCACTATCCAATTCCCAGCAAATCCATGCAATTACAGCTCTCTGGGCATTGCGAATTTGGAATCCTCCGGTTCCACTCCCAAATTCCAATAGAATAACAGCCTTGCAGGCATGGGGATATTGGAATCCTCGAGTTCCCTTCCAAAAAGCCCATGGAATAACGACATTCTGGGTATTGAGAATTGACAATTTGCTCATTCCCTCCCAGATCCCTAGGGAATAAGACACTTCTGGGTGTCACGTATTTCGAATCCTTCAGCTCCGCACCATAACAGCCATGGAATAACAGAATTCCAGGTGTCAGGAATTGAGCATCCTCCAGTTCCCCTTCGAATTTCCCATGGAATCATGGCATTCTGGCTGTCGGCACTTTAGAATCTCCCATACACCCTCCCAAATACCCAAAAATTCACAAGGAATAACAGAATTCCAGGTATAAGGTATGGATTATCCGCCAGCTCTCCACGCAATTTCCCATGGAATCATGGCATTCCTGGTGCAGGGAATCTTGATTCCTCCAGTTATCCTCCCAAATCGCCATAGAAAAATGGCATTCTGCGTGTTCGCAATTAACAATCCACTATAAACACACCCCATATCCCACCAGATTCCCCAAAAAAAGCAACTGTCCAGATGTCTGCAATTTGGAATATTCAAGTTCCCCACTCAAATTCCGATGGAACAACAGCATCCCAAGTGTCAGGAATTGGGAATCCTCCAGCTCCCTGAAAAAAAATCCCATGGAATCATGGGATTCCAGGTGTGAGCAATTGAGAATGCCCCGTACAGCCTCCCAGATTCCCACCACATTCCCATGGAATAACAACATTCCAGATTTCACGAACTGAGAATCATCCTCTTCCCCTCCCAAATTCCCATGGAAACATGGCATTCGGTTTTTCCGCAATTTGGAACCCTCCATAACCTTTCCCAAAATCCCACCAAATTCCCATGCAATAGCGACATTCCAAGTGTCAGGAATTTAGGATACCCCATTTCCGCATCCAAATTCCCATAGAATAGCAGCCTTCCGGCTATCAGGAATTTCAAATCGTCCATACGGTCTCCCATATTCCCATGGAATAACGCATACCCAAGCATGGGGAATTGAGTTTCATCTAGTTCCATACCCCAATTCCCATGGAATAACAGCATTCTGGGAGCTGTGTACTTGGAATCTGCCTGTTTCCCTCCCAAATGCTTAGGGAATAACGGCATTCTGGGCATTGGGAACGTTGAATCCTCATGTTCCCCTTGCAAATTCCCATGAAATAACCATTTTAGTGTGTTCGGAATTTCGAATGCTCCAGTTCCTCTCCCAAATTCCAATCAACCTCGAACGAAATAATGACACTATGTGTGTTGAGAATTTAAAATCCTCCACTACCCCTTCCAAATTCCCAACAAAACCATGGAATAAGAGCAGTTCACTCATTGCTAATTTCAACTCCTCCTCTTCCTCTCCCAAATTTCCACCAAACTCGAATGGAAGAACGGCATTTTGTGTGTGCGAAATTTAGAATCCTTCACTTCCCCTTCCAAATTCCCATAGAATAGCTGCATTCCGGGCATGGGGATTTTCAAAACATCCATATGCCCACTTAAATTCCCACGACAACCTCGGAAAAACAGCATTCATGATGTTGGGAATATGGCATCCACCAGTTGCACTATCCAATTCCCAGCAAATCCATGCAATTACAGCTCTCTGGGCATTGCGAATTTGGAATCCTCCAGTTCCACTCCCAAATTCCAATGGAGTAACAGCCTTGCAGGCATGGGGATATTGGAATCCTCCAGTTCCCTTCCAAAAAGCCCATGGCATAACGACATTCTGGGTATTGAGAATTGAGAATTTGCTCATTCCCTTCCCAGATCCCTAGGGAATAAGACACTTCTGGGTGTCACGTATTTCGAATCCTTCAGCTCCGCACCATAACAGCCATGGAATAACAGAATTCCAGGTGTCAGGAATTGAGCATCCTCCAGTTCCCCTTCGAATTTCCCATGGAATCATGGCATTCTGGCTGTCGGCACTTTAGAATCTCCCATACACCCTCCCAAATAACCACGAAATTCACAAGGAATAACAGAATTCCAGATATCAGGAATGTATTATCCGCCAGCTCTCCACGCAATTTCCCATGGAATCATGGCATTCCTGGTGCAGGGAATCTTGACTCCTCCAGTTGACCTCCCAAATCCCCATAGAAAAATGGCATTCTGGGTGTTCGGAATTAAAAATCCACTATTAACACACCCCATATCCCACCAGATTCCCAAAGAAAAGCAACTTTCCAGATGTCTGCAATTTGAAATATTCCAGTTCCCCACTCAAATTCCCATGGAATAACATCATACCAAGTGTCAGGAATTGGGAATCATCCAGCTCCCTGAAAAAAATTCCCATGGAATCATGGGATTCCAGGTGTGAGCAATTGAGAATGCCCCGTACAGCCTCCCAGATTCCCACCACATTCCCATGGAATAACAACATTCCAGATTTCACGAACTGAGAATCATCCTCTTCCCCTCCCAAATTCCCATGGAAACATGGCATTCTGTTACTTTCTAATTTGGAAACCCCTGAAAACCGGATCCCAAAATCCCACCAAATTCCCATGCAATAGTGACATTCCAAGTGTCAGGAATTTAGGATACCCCATTTCCGCATCCAAATTCCCATAGAATAACGGCCTTGCGGCTATCAGGAATTTCGAATCGTCCATACGGTCTCCCATATACCCATGGAATAACGCATACCCAAGCATGGGGAATTGAGTTTCATCTAGTTCCATACCCCAATTCCCATGGAATAACAGCATTCTGGAAGCAGAGTACTTGGAAGCTGCCTGTTTCCCTCCCAAATGTTTAGGGAATAACGGCATTCCGGGCATTGGGAACGTTGAATCCTCATGTTCCCCTTGCAAATTCCCATGAAATAACCATTTTAGTGTGTTCGGAATTTCGAATGCTCCAGTTCCTCTCCCAAATTCCAATCAACCTCGAACGAAATAATGACACTATGTGTGTTGAGAATTTAAAATCCTCCACTACCCCTTCCAAATTCCCAACAAAACCATGGAATAAGAGCAGTTCACTCATTGCTAATTTCAACTCCTCCTCTTCCTCTCCCAAATTTCCACCAAACTCGAATGGAAGAACGGCATTTTGTGTGTGCAAAATTTAGAATCCTCCACTTCCCCTTCCAAATTCCCATAGAAAGCTGCATTCCGGGCATGGGGATTTTCAAAACATCCATATGCCCACTTAAATTCCCACGACAACCTCGGAAAAACAGCATTCATGGTGTTGGGAATATGGTATCCGCCATTTGCACTATCCAATTCCCAGCAAATCCATGCAATTACAGCTCTCTGGGCATTGCGAATTTGGAATCCTCCGGTTCCACTCCCAAATTCCAATAGAATAACAGCCTTGCAGGCATGGGGATATTGGAATCCTCGAGTTCCCTTCCAAAAAGCCCATGGAATAACGACATTCTGGGTATTGAGAATTGAGAATTTGCCCATTTCCCTCCCAGATCCCTAGGGAATAAGACACTTCTGGGTGTCACGTATTTCGAATCCTTCAGCTCCGCACCATAACAGCCATGGAATAACAGAATTCCAGGTGTCAGGAATTGAGCATCCTCCAGTTCCCCTTCGAATTTCCCATGGAATCATGGCATTCTGGCTGTTGGCACTTTAGAATCTCCCATACACCCTCCCAAATAACCACGAAATTCACAAGGAATAACAGAATTCCAGATATCAGGAATGTATTATCCGCCAGTTCTCCACGCAATTTCCCTTGGAATCATGGCATTCCTGGTGCAGGGAATCTTGATTCCTCCAGTTATCCTCCCAAATCGCCATAGAAAAATGGCATTCTGCGTGTTGGGAATTAACAATCCCCCAGAAACCCACCCCAAATCCCACCACATTCCCAAAGAAAAGCAACTTTCCAGATGTCTGCAATTTGGAATATTCCAGTTCCCCACTCAAATTCCGATGGAACAACAGCATCCCAAGTGTCAGGAATTGGGAATCCTCCAGCTCCCTGAAAAAAATTCCCATGGAATCATGGGATTCCAGGTGTGAGCAATTGAGAATGCCCCGTACAGCCTCCCAGATTCCCACCACATTCCCATGGAATAACAACATTCCAGATTTCACGAACTGAGAATCATCCTCTTCCCCTCCCAAATTCCCATGGAAACATTGCATTCGGTTTTTCCACAATTTGGAACCCCCCAGAAGCTGTCCCAAAATCCCACCAAATTCCCATGCAATAGCGACATTCCAAGTGTCAGGACTTTAGGATACCCCATTTCCGCATCCAAATTCCCATAGAATAACGGCCTTCCGGCTATCAGGAATTTCGAATCATCCATACGGTCTCCCATATTCCCATGGAATAACGCATACCCAAGCATGGGGAATTGAGTTTCATCTAGTTCCATACCCCAATTCCCATGGAATAACAGCATTCTGGGAGCTGAGTATTTGGAATCTGCCTGTTTCCCTCCCAAATGCTTAGGGAATAATGGCATTCCGGGCATTGGGAACGTTGAATCCTCATGTTCCCCTTGCAAATTCCCATGAAATAACCATTTTAGTGTGTTGGGATTTCGAATGCTCCACTTCCCCCTACATATTGCCATAGAATAGCTGCATTCCGGGTTTTGAGGATCTCCAAAATATCTATATGCCTTCTTAAATTCCCACGAAAAGCTCAGGAAAACAGCATTCATGGTGTTGGGAATATGGTATCCGCCATTTGCACTATCCAATTCCCAGCATATCCATGGAATTACAGCACTCTGGGCATTGGGAATTTGGAATCTTCTGGTTCCACTCCCAAATTCCAATGGAGTAACAGCCTTGCAGGCATGGGGATATTGGAATCCTCTAGTTCCCTTCCAAAAAGCCCATGGAATAACAACAGTCTGGGCCTGGAGAATTGAGAATTTGCTCATTACCTTCCCCAATTTCTAGGGAATAAGACAATTTCGGGTGTCAGGTATTTGGAATCCTTCAAATCCGCGCCATAACCACTATGGAATAACAGAATTCCAGGTGTCAGGAATTGAGCATCCTCCAGTTCCCCTCGAATTTCCATTGGAATCTTGGTATACCGGTTGGTGGGAATGTTGACTCCTCCACTTACCCTCCCAAATCCCCATGGAATAATGGCATTCTGGGTGTTGGGAATTTACAATCCCCCATTAAACGTCCCAAAATCTCACCAAAATCACAAGGAAGAGATACTTTTCAGATATCAGGAATTTGGAATATTCCAGTTCCCCAAGCGTTTGCCCCCAGAATTATCTCCTTCCGATTATCAGAAATTTCAAATTTTCCATGTTCCCTCTCATATTCCCATGGAATAACACATTACCAGGCATGGGGTATTTAAAATCTTCTAGTTCCTCACCAAATTCTCATGGAATAACAGGATTCTGGGCACTGGGAATTTGGTATTTGCCAATTTCCCTCCAAAATTCCCAAGGAATAGCAGCATTCCAGGTATTGGGAATCTAGAATCGTCATGTTCCCCTTCCAAATTCCCTTGGAATAAGCATTTCAGAGTATTGTGAATTTCAAATACTCCAGTTCACCTCCCAAATTCCTAAGGAATAACAGCCTTCCAGGCATGGGGAATTTCGAACTGCCCATATGCCCTCCCAAATTCCCATGGATTAAAACAGTCCCAGGCATGGGGAATTTATAATCGTCTACTTCCTTACCCAAATTCCCCGTGGAACAATGATATTCTGGGCATTGGATATTTAGAATTTGGCAGTTCTCCTCCCAAATTCCCATGTAATAATGGCATTCTGGGTTTCAGGAATTTAGAATCCCCCGTACAACCTCCCAAATTCCCACCAAATTCCCATGAAATAGCACCATTCCCGGTGACAGGAAATTCGAATTCTTCACCAATTTCCCCATCGAATTTGCTTTGGTATAATGGCAATACTGGAGTAGGGAACTTTGCAACCTCCAATTCCCCTTACTAATACCCATGGAATAACAGCATTCCAGGCATTGAGAATTTAGAATCGTCCTGCTTCCCTCCAACATTCCCACTAAAACGATTGAATTACAGCATTCCAGGCAATGGGAATTTAGAATCCTCCGGCTCTCCTCCCAAATGACCATGGAATAACCACATTTGGTGTGTTGGGAATTTGGGATCCTCCACTTCCTCTTCCAAATTCCTACAAAAAACATGGAATAATGGCATTCCAGGTGTCAGGAATTTCTATATGCCCTGTCAAATTACCATGGAAGAACAGCTTTCCAACCATGGCGAATCTTGAATCCTCCACTTCCCCCCACCAAATTCCCATGGAATAATGCCTTTCCGGGTTTTTGGAATTCAGAATCCCCAATACATCCTCCAAAATTTGCACCAAATTTCTATGCAGTAGCAGCATTCCAAGTGTGAGGAATTTTGAAGACTCCAGTTCCTCACCAATTTGCTGAGAAATAATGGCATTCTCGGTGTTGGGAATTTTGAACCTTCCAATTCCCCTCACTAATTCCCATGGAATTACAGCATTCCTGGCATTGGGGATTTAGAATCTTCTAGCTATCCTCCACAATTCCCACGAAAAACATGGAATTACACCATTCCTCTCAATGGGAATTTAGAATCCTCAAGTTCCAGTTCCAAATTCCCATGGAATAGCCACATTTCTGGAGTTGGGAGTTTCAAATACTCCATTTCCTGTCCCAAATTCCCACCAGAGTGCCACGAAATAATGATATTTTGTGTGTTGAGAATTTAGAATCCTCCACTTCCTCCTGCAAATTGCCAACAAAACCATGGAATAAGAGCAGTGCAGGCATTCAGAATTTTGAATCCTCCAGCGCCCCTCCCAAACTGTCACAGAATAGCTGCATTCCAGGTTTGGGGATTTTCGAGTTCTCCATACGACCTATTACACTCCCACAAAAATACTTGAAAAACCGTATTTGGGTGTTGGGAATACGGAATCCCCCCTTTTCACTCCCAAATTCCCACCAAAAGTATGGAATTACAGCATTCCGGGCACTGGGAATTTAGAACCCTGCAGTTCATCTCCCAAATTTCCATGGAATAATGGCATTTCAGGAGTCAGGAATTAGGAATAATCCATATGCCCCATAATTCCAATGGAAAACAGCCTACCGGGAATGGAGAACTTGGAATCCTCTAGTTCCCTTCCAAAAAGCCCATGGAATAACGACATTCTGGGCATTGAGAATTGAGAATTTGCCAATTCCTTTCTCAAATTCCTAGGGAATAAGAGAACTCTGGGAGTCAAGAATTTGGAATCCTCCAGCTCCGCACCAAAATCTCCATGGAATAACAGTATTCCAGGTGTCAGGATTTGAGAATCTTCCAGTTCCCCTTTGAATTTCCCCTGGAATAATGGCATTCCGGATTTGAAGAATTTACAGTCCCTCAAATGCCCCCTCAAATTCTTACCAAATTCCAACGGAAAACAGCATTCCAGGTGTCGGGAATTTTGAATACTCCAGTTCCCCACGGAAATTCCCATGGAATAAAGATATTCTAAGCATTGGGAATCTTGAATCCTCCAGTTCACCTCCCAATTTCTCATAGAATAATGGCATTCTGGCTGGTGGGAATTTACAATCTCCCATATGCCCTCAGAAATCTCCACCAAATTCCCATGGAATAAGTGAATTCCGGGTGTCGGGAATTTAGGATACTCCACTTTCCCACACAAATTCCCGTGAAGGACATGCATTCTGGGTATCAGGATTTTCGAATCACCCATATGCCCTCCCAAATTCCCATGGAATAACACACTCCCAGGCATGGGGAATTTTAAATTGTCCATATGCCCTCCCATAATTCCAATGCAATAACAGCCTTCCAGGCATGGGGAATTTGGAATCTTCTAGTTCCCTTCCAAAAACCCCATGGAGTAGTGACATTCTGGACATTGGGAATTGAGAATTTGCCAGTTCCCTTCCCAAATTCCTAGGGAATAAGAGAATTCTGGGAGTCAAGAATTTGGAATCTTCCAGTTGCGCACCATAATCCCCATGGAACAACAGAATTCCAAGTGTTAGGAATTGAGAATCCTCCATTTCTCCGCCCAATTTGCCATGGAATTATACTATTCCGGGTTTGAAGAATTTACAAGTCCCCCATATGCCCCCTCAAATTCCTACCAAATTCCTATGGAATAACAGCATTCCTGGTGACACAAAATTCAAATACTCCAGTTCCCCACCAAAATTCCCATGGAATAATGGCATTCTGGGTGTTAGGAATTTAGAATGTGCCAGATGCAGTCGAAAAATCACAGCAAATTCCCATGGAATAACTACATTCCTGTTTTCAGGAATTTAGACTATTCCATTTCCCCACAGAAATTCCCATGGAATTATGGCATTTCTGCTGTTGGGAATTTTGAATCCTCCTGTTTCACTTCCAAATTCCCACCAAAACCAAATAAAGCACTAAACATTTACTCCCCAAAAAATCTACAAAGAAAAAATATTTAGAATCTTGTCAATTTTTTTTTCAAATTTCAGTTGTTTGTTTGTTTTTTTAACATACTCAGAGTCTCCTACGATTTTATTTTATCATAAAGAGCACTAGACAAACAAAGCTTTATAACAAAAAGCCAGGCACTGATACATGGTAAAATTCTCATTTTTAATCTTTTTTTGGCGTTTCTTATCGTTTTTTTCTCTTCTTTTCACTGCAATTGCATCACAAGTAACAAGAATGAAAAAAGGCCACAATCCATCATCATTTTCACCATTTTATAGAAGTTTCTAAAAATATTGCAGAAGGAGGATGGGCAAAAGCAGCACTACACGAAAAGGAGACAACTTCCAGTCGCATCAGAAAGGAAAAGTGGGATTTTCATGGAAAAAAAAATAAAAATTTTAAACTCCAAAAAATTCCCAAATAAAACCAAAACTTTGGGCCCTTTCAGGCCCTGGTGCCCCGTTATACTGGAATTTCTGCTATTCCTCTCAGGAAAAATCCCAGGAATGATGCAGACGGTTGGTATCTCCTGGAAAAGAGGGTTTTATGGTTTCTTCCTTGGAATCCCGAGTGCTCTGATGCTGGCATATCCTGGCATTCTCACACCCCTCAGATAAACTTGCTCCAATTCCAGCTGTTTTCCTACCAAGTTTCAAATCCGCCAGCTGAATCCACCACCACATATGAGGAATTTCCTGCCAACTTCAAATGTGGGAAATTTGCTCATTCCCAGTTTCCAATTCTTGGCTCATCCAGGTAGAAATGGGCAATATTTTGGGGGTAAAATCTCAGTTCACCTGACTGCCCACTACCTTGTCATGTGCCCCAGCAGAGGAGCCTTGTGCTCCTTGTCCCCAGTCAGCCCAGCCTGGGCACCTTGGGGATGTCCCCACCATCCTGCTGGGGGTGTCTCAGCCTCGAGGGATTTAGCTGCAGGGCTGGAAGAGGCTTTGGGGAAGCACCAGAGCAGCCGGGTGTCAGGAAAAAGGCATCTGCCCGGGGGCTGCTTATGGAGCTGGATCAAGAGGCACCTCAGAGCCCTCAGCAATCCAGCCAGCAACACCCGGGCAGGAGGACACCGATGGCGGTTCCTGGCTGGGACAGGGGTCGTGGCCATCTCCAGGCACCGGTCTCGCAGGGATCCCTGAAGCTCCGGCCCCTGCCCACCCGCTCTGTCACCAGCACAAAGGCTTCAGCACAACCACCAAAGGCCAAGGGGCTTCTGGCCATTTTCCCTGTAACACTGCATGCCTGGGCATCTTGCAGAGCACAAGCACCCTTTCCCCCTCTTCCCCGATGCCATGCAGACCCTGATCAGCAAAAGAAGGATCCTGGCAGTCTGTGTATTATAACACATCCTATATTTCTAGACCAAAGTAAAACTAAAAGAAGAAAAGAACTGTCTTAAAGAAAAAGAAAATCCAACTGGCCCAGGTGGCCTCGGCAGACAGAGCCTCCCAGATCAGTTCTCTGCAGATGTCCAGCAGCACAGCCAGCCGAGATCTGACAGATGAGGCCGTGTCTTCCATGCCCTGCGGAACTGATCTTGCAGATTCTCGAAAATGAAATATTGAGTTCTCCGTATCTGCCTTGAGGATGTACCATGTTTGAATTGCCACGCTGCTGACGGCAGTGCTACTCTCACATGCCAGGACCTCCAGAGCTGGAAGAAGAGAGTCACAGTCAGATCCCAGATCTGTGGGGACATGACGAGACCCCCGTGCCAGGGGCATCTGAGACCGCTCTTGCCATGGCCAGGAGGGAGCAGGGACCACCGGGATCAGCCTGAAGCTGCTGGCCACAAATCCCCCACGTGCCCCTGAAATCTCGGTGTGCTCTGCCCACGCCGACCCCCGTCCGCACAGGGAGCAGAGCCCTCCGCAGCCGGGCCAGGGCTTGCAGCTGCTCCTGCCAGCCCCCGCTGACAGCCCGCTGCCCTCACTCACCTCTGTAGATGAGCTGCAGCTCTTCCTTCTTCCCCCTCAGGTGCGGCCCGGCGATCCCTGGGTACATATAGCCTGTCATGCCTCTGCCCAGCGGCACAGCTCCCTGCCAGCGGCGCTGCCAGCCCTGTGGCCACACGCCCTCGTGGCCCGGCAGGGCTCAGCCCGGGCCCTTGCCGCATCCTGACGCTCAAGGGCACGGCTGCGACACAGGGCGGCAGCAGCCCCGAGGGCAGCCGGGGCTCCACGGCGCCGGGCCCGGATGCCGCTGCCGGGGCAGCAGGCGGGGCTGGGGCCGAGCTGCGGCGGGACGGGGCGGGGAGGGAGCCCGGGCTCACCCATGAACCTGATGGCCGCCTCTCGCAGGGGCTCCTGTGGGCTCTGCACGTACGGCAGGGCCTGGCGCAGGTGCTCGGCCGCTCGGCTCCTGTCGTCTGCCAGCTGGAGAGAGCGGCGGGAGGGAAGGGTCGGGCCGGGCTTTGTGCCCCTTTGCCAGGCACTCCCCGCTTTGGCCGGCCCCGGCCTCCCCTGCCCGCACAGCCCTGAGGCGCGGCCAGCAGCCGCTGGGCCGGGGCTCCGTCGGCACCCGGCTCGGGCCCACAGGAGCCTGGAGAAGAGCCCGTGCGGCTTCTGCGTGCAGCCCTGGGCAGGGCCACAGCTGCCAAGCGCACACAGTGAGCACCGCGCTCAGGGGGCTTCTCCAGGCTGAGCCTGGCACTTCCAGGCCCTCCTTACCACGCACTCTGCAAACATCCACAGCTTCTTCTTTTTCACCAGTTTTTCAAGGTCGCTTCTCCTTAGGAACTTGGCCACACAAACCAGTGTTTTCCGAGAGGCCTGGAGAGCAGCAGAGATGCAGAGATGGCCCCACAGCCCAGAGCACAGGACTCGTGTCCCTGTGCCAAGGCTGGGAGGAGGCTGCAGCCCGCCAGGCACCAGAGCAGGAGGCAGCCAAGCCCCCTCCCAGGGGGACACCAGCAGCCCACCAGTCCTCACCTCTGCCACATGTCGATTCTTATCCTGGCAGTGCAAGAAGAGTGGAAGCAGGCTCTTCTGCACCTGTGGCTTCAGGGCCTTTTTTTCTTTTTCCATTAGAAGAGTCACCATTGTCCGGAAGAGCAATATGGACACCAGCTGCACCTGGCTATTCTCCTGTATGAAAGGAAGAAAGAGAACATTTCAGCATTGGCTGCACGGGGCTCAGCTGACTGCTAGCCTGCAAATTCACAGGGCACAAAGTGTTTGAGCCACTGCCAGTGGCTGTGGCTGGGGGCGCAAAGCCTTACGTGGTCAAAGAGTGGCAGGAGGGACTCAGCCAGCTGCAGGGAAATGGGGCTGGGTATCAGCATGTCCTTCTCCAACACGATAAAGCTGAGTACCATGACTGTCATTGTAACTATTTCTCCATCTCTGTCCTGCAGGAGCTCCACAAGTCTTTCAATGAGGCTGCACATTTTTTGGTCTGTGCGGAACACAAGTCTGTTAAATGCACAGCAATGGACGGCAACAAAAAAGGGAATTTCCTCAGTGAACATCAAAGCAGACACGTGGGGAAGTGCAGAGGATAGGGATAAGTTGTGTGTCAGGCAGGAATGGGTTGGGGCTTCCTTCCTCCGTGAGTGGCTGCTTCTAAGAGGCCTCTGGGGAGCGTGGGGAACAGGAGCTGGCAGACAGGAGCGTGGCACATCCCTGGGGGCGTGGCACGGCAGTGTGCACAGCAGGGCCAGCAGGCAGGGAACAAGTTTTCTTGCTAGTAAGATTTCCTGTGTGTTGTCTGCTGTGTTTCTGTTGGCTGGCTGGTGTTAGGGTTTCTGTTACATGATCAAAACCTGCAGTTAGTACAAGTGTATGTAACCAAGTGGAACCCTCAAAAAAGGATGTGCTTGTTGTAAGGGTCGGTCCGAAGTTCCCCTCGATTTTGCCTCCCTACCGTCACAAGGAGACCTCGAGGACCCCCACCCAGGCTGACTCCCAACAATGGTTTCCTGGCCGGGCCAGGTGGATGCTCGTGACTGTGTGCTGGTGTATTGTGTTCACTTGGACTGTGCTGTTGTGACACCAACCAGAGGTTGTGTTGCATCAACTGATGACTGCTTGTCCGTACCTGTCTCCTGCAGCACCACACAATGGTCCATAAATCTTCCCACCTCTTGGCCAGAGGCCACTCGCTTTGGAGAAGGACTATAAAAGAGCGACCCTCTGGGAAAGACCCTTTGAGATCTCTCCACTGATGAAGACCCCCTGGAGAAGACCCCTGAGATCTCCCCACAGATGAAGACTCGTGTAGAGAGCCTGGTGCAGGAATGGCTAGAAGAGAGAGGCCATAGTCAGATCAATTTAGTCAGGCTGACAAAGCAGGCCTCAGCCTCAAGGGCATAGCAAGAGGGAAAGCACGTAGACTTGTGATAAGATGAACAAAGACAGACTGTAAAAGAAGAACTAGAAGAACTCTGCTAGCCATGAAATTGCAAAAGTGTAGCTATAAACTTAGTCGATCAGCATAATGACGCATATGGCAAGGCAACCAATGATGAGCTTAGCTTTTGCAATATGCATGAGTTAATTAAGCACTGTATTTAATCGCCACTCTAATTATCAATAAACGAGACTTTGCAGATGACCGAATTGGTGTCCGTGTCTCCCTTCTCCGACAAATGGTGACCCCGACGCTGTCCCTCCGTCGCTGAAAAAGAAAACGGGGGAGAACGCGCCACGGTCGGTGAAGTTGAGCTTGGGGCCTGCTGCAACCGGGTCGGTGTCAAACGACGTAGGAAAGACACCCTCAGGAGCTACAGAGGTGGTCCTGGGCCATACGTGCTGCCGAAGCCGGAGAGTTGCAACGGCGCCGACGGTAAAAAATGGACAGGCAAGCAGCATATGATTTATTTATAGCACATATAGATAAGTTAGGGCTAAAAGAGCTTAATCCCAGGAAGGACATACCGGGGTTGTTAGCCTGGGGTTCTGCTAAAGGCTTATTCACTAACCCTCATAGTGTGCATGAGTTAAATGAGTGGCGTAAGTTAGGGGATGTACTGTGGGAGGCAGTATTAGGAGATGATAAGACGGCAAAAAAGTTAGGAAAAATCTGGCAAGTAGTTCATAACGCGCTCTTAAAGCAACAGGCAGAGAAAAGGGCGGCACAGCAGGCAGTAGAAGCATATAAAAGAAATACTCAGTATGGCGATAATGAGCCCCTTGCACCAAGCACAAGAAGGGTTGAAATACCTATTCTTAGAGACACGGCAGGAATGGCCGATGGGGCTAGTTGCACTTGGCCCTCTGCACCCCCCTCAGAAGAACTGGGAAATAATGCTGCTAAAGCAGAGGAGGTAATTGCAGAGAACGAAATATCCCAACCTTGCGGCGTAGAATCCCCTTGCCGGCCTGAACCTAGCATCCCTAAACCTGCCAGTGAGCCAAATCCTGTCCCTAGGGCGGAAAGCGACCTGCGGGGGGAAGTGGCAAGGCAGAGGAAGGAGGCATGGAATATGCTAGCTAGACACGGCCTGGAGACTGGGGATGACGCTGCTGTGAGCGCAGTCAAAGTCTGGACCTTTCCTGTAACATACACACAGGGAGTAAACCAACAAGGACAAGCTGTACAAGTGGGAGAGTATGAACCACTTGATTGGAAGTTGCTAGCACAGTTACGACAGACAGTGAGTCAGTTCGGTTTTCGCAGCGAGCCAGCCAAGCAAATGCTAGACTATCTATTTGACACATATTTATTACTGCCAAATGATCTAAAAAGCATAGCAAAATTAATTTTCACACCACATCAGCAAATGCTGTTTAATGCTCACTGGCAAGCTCTTGTTGCCGAGGCAGTTGCAGTACAAAGAGGTCAGGGTGATCCCTTAGCCGGAATTACAGCAGATGAGTTAATGGGAGTGGGCGCATTTCGCAGATCAGAAACTCAGTTACTCCCGGGGGCCGACAGGGTTAGAGAAGCCATGCGTATCGTAAGAACTGCTATTGGTCAGGTGAAAGATAGCTCAGGTATACCCATGTATATGGGAATAAAACAAGGAAGGGAGGAATCCTTTGGGGACTTTGTGGATAAGGCTACCGCTGCTATCGACAGGGCAGGAGTTCCAGAGTATATGAGAGGGGCGATGTTAAAGCAATGTGCGTTACAAAATAGCAATGAGGCAACAAAAAGGGTATTGTCAACTCTAGGAGCTAATTGGACGATAGAAGAAGCATTAGAAAGAATGGCACTGCAGCCATCAGGGTCACAGGTTTTCTTAATTAATGCACTAAAAGAAATAGGCTTAGGGTTACAGAAACAAGCTGAATCCACACAGTCACAGGTACTAGCTGCTCTTGCCCCGCTCCGTGCTTCTACAGCAGCACCGGCCACAGCGAACAACCGCCGACCTCCTTCAACGCGATGCTTTAGATGCGGAAACGGAGGCCATTTTCGAAGAGACTGCCGAGCCTCAGGAGTGTGGTGTCAGAACTGCCAGAACAACACCCACAATACGTCAGCTTGTCGCCGCCAATCGGGAAACTCCAGGCGGAGCGCGTCCGGCAGCCGCGCCCAGACACAAGTAGCCGCCGTAGCATCAGCGCCATCTCCTGTCTGCAACCAGCCACAACAGGGAGCCTGGGACTCGACTTGGCAGCCGCAATAAAAACATCATTATTGACAACACGCCCCGCTAAAGTCCCAACTGGAGTACAAAGCCCGGTAACTATTAAAGGACAAGCTTTTGGAGGACTAATAGTGGGACGCTCATCGAGCTCCATTTTAGGACTGTTTGTGCTACCAGGTGTCATCGATGCAGACTACACTGGGGAAATACAAATAATAGTTTATACTCCTTTTCCTCCTCTAACGATTGAGGCAAATCAACGTATTGCTCAATTTATTCCACTTCCACAGTTAAGCCGGGGTGTTCAACCACAAACACAAACCCCGCGCAAGGACCAAAGTTTTGGGTCCTCTGGTGTTGCTCTACTCACAATGGATCTCAATACTAGACCTAAAAAGGAGGTGAGGTTCACCTATGCAGGACGTACAATAAAAATGATGGGACTTTTAGACACTGGAGCAGATACCAGCATTGTTTCTCCAGAAAAATGGCCCTGTGATTGGCCATCATTACAAACCACAGATACCGTGACGGGCGTCGGAGGGTTCACCCTCGCAAAGAAAACGCCCCCAATAAGGGTTACTATAGATGGGCAGGACTTAGTAACTGTGTTATCAGTAGTTGCATTACCGCCCATGGTACATTGTCTAATTGGAAGAGACATTCTAGCTCAACTTGGGGTCGTTCTATCCAACGAGCACCCTTTGGGGTAATTGCCATTGCTTGGACTTTCCCAATCCCAATCACCTGGACTACCAATGAACCGGTAATGGTTAAGCAATGGCCTCTAAAAAGGGAAAGTCTAATACAAGCACATCAACTCGTGAAAGAACAATTTCAACAAGGACATTTAAAACTTTCCACAAGCCCATGGAACACGCCAATTTTTGTGATTAAAAAAAAATCAGGAAAATATCGTCTTTTGCATGATTTAAGAGCAGTAAATAATCAAATGGAAGCAATGGGAGCATTACAACCAGGACTTCCCAATCCAGCCATGCTCCCACAACATTGGCCTCTTTTAATTATTGATTTAAAAGACTGCTTTTTTACTATAGCCTTACATCCCCAGGATACAAAAAGATTTGCATTTACCCTACCAGCAATTAACAGGGGGGAACCTGACAAAAGATATGAATGGACTGTTCTCCCACAAGGTATGAAAAACTCGCCTACTTTGTGCCAATTATATGTTGATGCGGCCTTGCAACCCTTAAGACTAAAATGGCCCGACACAATTATTTACCACTACATGGATGACATCCTATTCGCCCAGAAAACATCATTTACAGATATTCAAATGCAAGAAATTCAAAACACCTTAGCAAAAGCATCTCTCATGATAGCTCCAGAAAAGATACAACAATCTACACCATGGAAGTACCTGGGATGGACTATTACAAATCAAATCGTACGGCCGCAAAAACTTCAAATTGCAACAAAGATCACCAATCTAAATGAAGCACAACGCTTACTAGGAGATCTACAGTGGCTCAAACCAATTGTTGGGATACCCAACTCTCTACTAGAATCCCTCAGACCACTGCTCAAGGGGACTGATCCAACCACACCTGTAACCATGACACCACAACAAAAGGACTCTCTCAATGGCATTATTCGCTGCGTCAATGAAGGATTTGTCTCCCGCCGGGATGTATCATTACCTATAGACCTCACCATTTGGAATACTCCTGATCATCTACTTGGAGCACTTACACAAACACAAAAGAAAACGGGGGAGATACAGGTACTAGAGTGGATAACTCCACCTTTACAAGCAAAAAGGACAATCAGTACAAAAATCGAACAAGTAGCTACCTTGATTCGTAAGGGTCGGGTAAGGATTCTGGAAATCACCGGAACAGGCCCGACCGCAATCCACCTACCCATGAAAAAGGAGGACTTAGATTGGTACCTCCTCAACTCTGAGGACTTACAAACGGCTTTGCTGGAAGCTGGAGCAACAGTCAACACAGGACCGCTGACACCACGTCACCTTCAGTGGTTAGGAAATTGGGACTGGGTATTAAAGCCAACACGATCGGAACAGCCGATAGCAGGTGCTATCACAGCATTCACGGACGCCGGAAAGAAATCGAGGAGGGCAGCCATCACCTGGAAAGAAGGCCCTCGATGGAAAAAGCAGATAATAGACGCTGCTCCAGAGGACAGTTTACAAACATTGGAATTGCTTGCTGTTGTGTGGGCATTAAGTGAACTGCAAGGGCCTTTGAATGTAGTCACTGACTCGTTTTATGTTGCAGGAGTAGCACAGAGAATTGAAGACGCCTCTGTAAAAGAGGTGCAGAACAAAAGACTCTATGAACTCTTACTGCAGCTAAAGCGAGCAGTAGGAGCAAGGTTTAAGCCTTATTGTATCATACACATCAGAAGCCACAAGTGGGATGTAGGCTTGGGTGAAGGCAATGCCAGGGCAGATAGATTGGTTATGAATGTAGCAGATGATAGGGGAATTGAGGCAAGAGAGTCACACACACGATTTCACCAGAATGCTAAGGGTTTGGTGCGCGAGTTCAAAATAGGCATACAAGAAGCTAAGGCAATAGTGAGAGCCTGTCCCACCTGCAGTCATCATAATAGCGGGGTGGGTCTTGGATGTGGGGTAAATCCTCGGGGTCTAGAAAGTAATGAAATTTGGCAAATGGACGTTACACACGTAGCAGAATTTGGTAGGCTCAAATACGTACACGTCACAATAGACACCTACAGCAAGTACATTTGGGCTACTGCACAAACAGGAGAAAAGGCAATTCATGTAATAAGGCACCTAACAAGTTGCTTTGCAGTCATGGGAATGCCTAGGGAAATAAAGACCGACAATGGACCAGCCTATGTCGGCAAGAGAGTAAGCCAGTTCATGAGACTCTGGGGAATTAAACACATCACAGGAGTACCACACTCACCCACAGGACAAGCCATAGTAGAAAGAGCCAATGGGACACTTAAACAGTACCTACTCAAGCACAAATCCATAGATGATCCACAAGAAAGGTTAGCTAAGGTTCTTTATGTTATGAATTTTTTGTGTGTGTTTGGGGAAGAGTCAGAGCCGCCTGCAATTAGGCATAGAGAGAAAAGGGAAAGTAATAAGGAAGAAAGCACAAAAGCGTGGGTAAACTACCGGGATCCAAAGACAGGGATATGGAATGGCCCTGCTGAAGTAATATACTGGGGCAGAGGTTATGTTTGTGTTTCTACTCCCACAGGAACAACTTGGGTCCCTGCTAAGTGGGTGAAGCCCATTCTAAATGACCCAGTGGGTGGAAAGATTCCTGAGGGCACGATTAACACCGGTTCAATTAACACCGAACGACCGAGAACGGATTCATCAGAAATTAGCAGTGACCTTACAACCCTATTTACAAGAGCTGGGACAGTATAGCCGCGTAGCCCGCGAAGCACTACAGCAACCGCCATTGGACTGGGCCGACTGGCTTGAGATCCACGCCTACAGGGAAGAACAGCCTCTCAATGATCGTCCATGTTGTGCATGTGGGGGGTTGTGGTGTGAGGCTTGGGTGGCTTTAAAGTGTGGGCGCTGTGGGGTCTGCTCGTGGGTAAGGCAACAAGGAGTATATGATTTATGGTGTGCAAAGTGTCAGGGTGAAGACATAAGGCGCTCAGACTGGAGTACAGCCTTAGAGCAAGAAGCAGGAGTACCATATACACAGCTCCAGAGTGTGTATGAGGCACCAGAACAGCTTATGTTAGCTTGGGCCCGATGGGCAGCTACTAAGTGGCTCTGGAGGCAACGCATTAACGCCAGATCTCGCATTGTTGCTGCCAGGTGTATGCATAAGGTACCACATTTGCCTTTCCCTCAGGTAGGACCAGTTAAACCAGGTACTGACCCAGAAGAAGTGTTAGACCAGTGCATAGAGAAGGTAAAACAGTGGCACATAGCAGCAGAAAATCCAAAGTCTAGAAGGAAGAGACTACGTAAACAACGAAAATGATATTTATCACACTGCTTACGCTTACTAACTTTGCTTACACAAATGCTTTTCCAATGGAGTACACACCTAGAGAAAATGTATGGGTAACATTTGCTAACATAACAAAGCAAGAATCAATCTGCTTGAGCTTGGGGGGAGCGCAGAATCCTTTTAAAACTTGTCTTGTAGGATTGCCAGTTTGGAAACCAAGAGAGTTTGCAGGGTATCTTAATGATAGCAACCTACCTACAAAAGGGGATGACGATTTGTTGCAGGGTTGTACTTTCCCTAGTAGTAATCCCTCACAACACGATGGATGCTGGCAATGTGAATTTGTCCTAGCTTTAAGCAAAACCTTAGCCTCCCCTCCGGAAGAGATTGACCTCTTCGGAAGCACTAACGCATCAATGGGAAGAAACGCAGGAGGATGGTTTAGTTTCCTGCCCTTAAAAGACAAAAACTTTGCAACCCTTGATTCAGCCCTTACTAATCTATCAACAATTCACACTCAACTCTACCCCAAATGTAACGGTAGGTACATCACAAAGGCAAGAGCACTACCCCCAGGAATATTTTTAATTTGTGGGGATCGTGCCTGGAATGGTATTCCAGTGAGGCCACAAGGGGGACCCTGCTATCTAGGGAAACTAGCCATGTTTCACCCCAATGTAACTACTCTCATGCAACTTGCAAGCAAGGCAAATAGAACAAAACGCAGTTTACATGATCTTGACTGCACCGGCATAGGGCAACCACACTTTTGGAGTGACTTTAGACAGGTAGCAACTGCTGTACTCCTCCCTCACGCAGCAGCCAGGAAAGCTATGGCCCTAGCTGAACAGTTAGGGTGCTGGGCAAAAGATGAATTTAACACCACCTCTCAGGTGTTAGACATGATGGCCAGGGATGTCTCAAGTGTTAACCATGCAGTACTGCAAAACAGAGCAGCCATCGATTTCCTACTTCTAGCACAGGGACACGGTTGTGAGGAATTTGAGGGAATGTGCTGCATGAATTTGTCTGACCACTCTGAATCCATTCACAAAAAGATACGAGACATACAAAACAGACTACATGACCTAAAGGAGGAAAATGGTTGGGACATTAATGAATGGCTAAAAAGCCTAGGCCTTGGAGGATGGATTCGGACCATCATTAAGTATGCTATCATGATCTTAGGTGTATTCTTATGCTTAGCTTTGTTGCTTCCTTGCTTAATAACTTGCTTACAGAATTTCATCCAAAAAACTGTTAGCAAGGCTTGGCATACTAATCTTCTCGCTCAAAAAGAAAACGGGGGAAGTGTAGAGAGCCTGGTGCAGGAATGGCTAGAAGAGAGAGGCCATAGTCAGATCAATTTAGTCAGGCTGACAAAGCAGGCCTCAGCCTCAAGGGCATAGCAAGAGGGAAAGCACGTAGACTTGTGATAAGATGAACAAAGACAGACTGTAAAAGAAGAACTAGAAGAACTCTGCTAGCCATGAAATTGCAAAAGTGTAGCTATAAACTTAGTCGATCAGCATAATGACGCATATGGCAAGGCAACCAATGATGAGCTTAGCTTTTGCAATATGCATGAGTTAATTAAGCACTGTATTTAATCGCCACTCTAATTATCAATAAACGAGACTTTGCAGATGACCGAATTGGTGTCCGTGTCTCCCTTCTCCGACAGACTCGTCTATCGGATGACCCGTGAGGACGCCCGTCTCGTCGGTTGGTAGCTATTTTCCCATCCCTTCCTTTCCTTCCCCTTTCCCTATACTTTGTTTCCTATACCTCTCCCCTTTACCGTAACTGAGTTGTTGGCATTTGATGAAATGCATTGCTGTTGTTGAATAAACTGATTTTCTGCTGTTGAATAAACTGATTTTGTCCCCTGCATTTTGCCTGTTTGCACCTTTAAGATCAAAAGAACCATCACGACCCCCGCTCTGCATTAATAGCGGATCGTGACACCTGTACAGACCCATTCCTTTGTGGAATGTTTGAGCTTATCAGTGGTTTCAGGGGGCGTTCTGGAGGAATCCTGCCTGTGGTGTGAACGGGTGAACCATCTCCTTTCACTGGTGGCCGAGCTTTGGGAGGAGGTTGAAAGAACAAGAAGTATCAGGGAAAGTGAAAGGGAAATAGACTGGTGGAGTTCAGCCCTTCCATCTTTGAGAGTGGTCAAACAAGAGTCAGAGGACTCCTATGCCTCCCACTGTTAGGCAATAGAAAGGCACCTGGTAGATGAAGGGGACTGGAAATGGTTCCCTGCTCAGGGAGGTAATAATAAAAATTCCTCCTGGCCCCCATCACCTAGCCAGGTGCCACTCCAGAATAAGTATGAAGGCCTGGATTTAGAGAGTCAGCCAGATGATTCAGATGATTTAGAAGAAAATTATCTGCACAGTGAGCCTCCCCATTACAATTCATCTGTCAAAGGGATCACCACCTCTGACATGAAAAGGAAAAGAAGGGTAGTTGTAGTGGGTGACTCCCTTCTGAGGGGAACTGAGGGCCCCATATGTCGACCGGACCTATCCCACAGGGAGGTCTGCTGCCTCCCTGGAGCCTGGGTATGGGATATCACGGAGAGACTTCGTGGGCTGATTCAGCCCTCTGGTTATTACCCACTGCCAATAGTCCAGGCTGTCAGTGATGAGACTGAAAAGAGGAGTGTCAGGGCAATTAAAAGGGACTTTAGGGCATTGGGTCAAGTGGTTGGTAGGAGTGGGGCACAGGTAGTCTTTTCCTCAGTCCCCGTGGTGGCTGAGATAAACAGTGAAAGGAATAGGAGAATTCACATCATTAACAAGTGGCTCAATCAAGGGTTGGTGTCATCGGCAAAATTTTGGATTTTTTGATCATGGGGCAACTTTTACAGGACCTCCCTGCTGGAATCAGATGGGATCCATCTCTCAGTTAAAGGCAAAAGGCATTTAGCTCATGAACTTGCAGACCTTGTTGAGAGGGCTTTTAACTAGGTTTGAAGGAGGAAGGGGATGCAGCTGGGCTGTCTGAAAGCAGGCCCAAGGGTGGTAAGCCTGAGTTAGGGGTGAAATCAGTAGCCCAGCTGAGGTGCATGTACCCCAATGCACGCTGCATGGGTAATAAACAAGAAGAGCTGGAAGCCATGGTGCAAGAGCAGAGCTATGATGTAGCTGCCATCGCTGAAACATGGTGGGATGAATCACAGAGCTGGAGCACTGCACTGGATGGCTACAAGCTCTTCAGAAGAGACAGGAAAGGGAGAAGTGGAGGGGTGGCCCTTTATATTAGGGAGGCTTTTGACACCATGGGTATTGAAATGAATGATGATCAAGTCGAGTGCCTATGGGTAAGAATTCAGGGCAAGGCTACTAAGGCTGACATCCTACTAGGAGTCTGTTTTCGTCCACCCAACCAGGGAGGAGAGGTGGACAACTTATTCTATAAGCAGCTGGAGAATGTTTCAGCATCATCAGACCTTGTTCTTGTAGGTGACTTTAAGCTGCCAGACATCTGCTGGAAACTCAATACAGCAGAAAAGAGGAAGTTCTTAGAGTGTCTGGAGGAAAATTTCTTGTTATCCTGGTGAGTCAGCCCACCAGGGAAGGGACTATATTAGATCCGTAGTTTGTAAATAGAGATGGGCTGGTGGCAGATGGGGTGGTTGGAGGCCGCTTGGGGCACAGTGATCATGAAGTTACAGAGTTCTCGATATTTGGTGAAATCAAGAGGAACATCAATAAGACTTTTACATGAGACTTCCAGAGGGCAGACTTTGGCATATTTAGGAAACTTATTCAGAGAGTTCCTTGGGAAGCAGCCCTTAAAAATAATGGAGTTCAGGAAAGGTGGGCGTGCTTCCAAACAGAGATCTTGAGGGCACAGGAGCAGACTGTCTCTGTGTGCTGAAAGGTGAGTCAACGAGGGAAACGTCCAGCCTGGATGGGCAAGGAGGTTTTGAAGGAACTTCGAAATAAAAAGAGGATGTATCATCTTTGGAAGGAGAGTCAGGTCTCTCAAGAAGTATTTAAGGGGGCAACTAGAGAGTGTAGGAAAAAAATTAGGGAGGCCAAAGCTGTGTTTGAACTACAAATGGCAACTTCTGTAGAAGAGAATAAAAAATGTTTTTACAAATATATTAATGGTAAAAGGAAGGGTAAGTCCAGCCCTTGTTCTCTATTGGATGAGCGAGGGAATTTAGTAACTGCAGATGCAGAGAAGGCAGAAGTCCTTAACACCTTCTTTGCCTCAATCTTTAGTGGGAAGATGGCTTGTCCTCTGGACAAGTGTACTCCTGGATTGTAGATGCTATCAAGGAGCAGAATGGTCCCCCTGTTATCCAGGAGGAGGCAGTCAGAGAACCGCTGAGCAGCTTAGATGTTCATAAATGTATGGGACCAGATGGGATCCACGCCAGGCCGATGAGGGAGCTGGCAGATGTGCTGGCAAAGCCCCTCTGCATCATTTACCAGCAGTCCTGGCTCACTGGTGAGGTTCCAAATGACTGGAAGCTGGCCAATGTGACACTCACTCACAAAACGGGTGGGAAGGAGGATGCTGGCCAGTTATTATAGGCCAGTTAGCCTGAGCTCAGTACCAGGTAAGGTAATGAAACAGTTTCTACTGAGTGTTCTCATGCAGCACTTACAGGATGGTCAGGGTATCAGACCCAGCCAGCATAGGTTTAGGAGAGGTAGGTCGTGTTTGAGCAACCTGATCTCCTTTTATGACCAAGTGACCCACCTGGTGGGTGTGGGAAGGGCTGTGGATGTTGTGTATTTGGAGTCCAGCAAGGCCTTTGACACTGTCTCACACAGCATTCCCTGGAAAAGCTGCAGCCCACGGCTTGGACAGGAGCACTCTGGATGGCTGGCCCAGAGAGTGGTGGTGAATGGTGCTGCATCCAGCTGGGGATCAGTCACCAGTGGTGTCCCTCAGGGCTCTGTGCTGGGGCCAGTCCTGTTCAATATTTTTATTGACGACATGGATGAGGGTATTGAGTCTTTCATTAGTAAAGTTACAGAAAACACAAAGCTGGGAGCATGTGTAGATCTGCTGGAAGGTAGGAGGGCTCTGCAGAAAGACCTGGAATGGTTGGATGGACAGGCAGAGTCCAATAAAATGAAGTTTAATACATCCAAGTGCTGAGTCCTGCATTTTGGCCTCCATAACCCCCTGCAACGTTATAGGCTGGGAATGCTGTGGCTGGACAGTGCCCAGGCCAGAAGGGACCTGGGGGTGCTGGTCAACAGCCGACTGAACATGAGCCAGCAGTGTGCCCTGGTGGCCAAGAAGGTCAATGGCCCCTGGCCTGGATCAGGAAGAGTGTGGCCAGCAGGAGCAGGAGGGTCATTCTTCCCCTGTACTCAGCACTGGTGAGGCCACGCCTTCAGTGCTGTGTCCAGTTCTGGGCCCCTCTGTTTTGGAAGGTCCTTGAGACACTTGAGCATGTCCAGAGGAGAGCAACAAGGCTGGGGAGGGGCTCGGAATACAAAGCCTGTGAGGAATGACTGAGGGAGCTGGGGTTGTTTAGCCTGGAGAAAAGGAGACTCAGGGGTGACCTTATCTCTCTCTACAACTCCCTGAAAGGTGGCTGTAGTCAGGTGGGGTTGGTCTCTTTCTCCAAGCAGCACTGACAGAATGAGAAGACAGAGTCTTAAGCTGCGCCAAGGGAAATACAGGTTGGATATTAGGAAAAAGTGATCAAGTACCGGATTGTCTGCCCAGGGAGGTGGTGGAGTCTCCGTCCCTGGATGCACATAAGAAAAGACTGGATGTGGCACTCAGTGCCATGGCTTAGTTGAAGTGTTAGGGCATGGGTTGGACTCGATGATTTGAAGGTCTCTTCTAACCCAGTGATTCTTTCATTCTGTGAAAAGACCAGCAATAATTCTGCCTTGCCAGCGTTTCTTAAGAGTGTGTTGGTGTTCTTAAGGAAAGCTACACATTTGGGGAAACACCTTTGGAGGAAAGGGGCTTACTTCTTCAGGGAAGTGCTTCCCAAGGAGATCCCAGTGCCGTAGGTGCCAGTGTCCCCCTTTGGCTCCCTGTGGTCCTTTCAGTCCTTGAGGCCCGCTGCCCTTGGCACTGGGGCAGGGGAAGGGAGAAGGCTGTGAAGAGCAGGTTTGGCATCTGCCTGGAGCTGTGGAGACCAACCCAGGCAACTGCAGCAGGGTGTGTTACCCTCCTTTGAACGGAGGTGTGAGCAGGAGCATCTCTGTGCAGCTGCGAGCCCCAAAGCTCTCTTTGAGAGCTGTGAATTAAAAGGCCTTTACGCACACACTGTTCACATCTCACCTGCCTGCTGTGTTTCAGCTCTTGGCAATATGCAATTGCCTCTCGCTTGGAGGAAGCTGCTGTGGGCTAGGGCCAGCAAAGAGCTGGGTTGTGTGGGCCAGGCTACGTGCAGAGTCTTGGCTGATCCTGGTGTGTCCCCGGCCTCACCAAAGGCTGGGAAGGTTTTCCTCCTAAAGCATCCTGCTGATTGGCTCTTCCTGTGCACCTTGGAGAGGAGAAGGTCGGCATTTCTGGCATCTTGGCATTAGCAGGCCTTAAAATGAGGGCGTGTTGTGGAGCAAGCCCAGCTGAAATAGCCTGAGAGGAGCCAGCCCAGTTCTCCTTGCTCCTCTCTGCTGACACCAGATCTTTTGTCTGCTTTAGGGATGACCCTGGCTCTGTCAGGGGGTGCTGGGTGGACACGAGACAGCCGCTCCTGGCCCGCTGGGTCCCAGCAGTGCCCCGCAGCAGTCCTGCGTGCACACCAGGATGCTGGCCAAGAGAGGTCCTGGAAGCTGAGGCAGCTGATTTTAAGCTTTTGCAGGTGCCTACAGGTCAAGGTCAACGGTGTTCCCTCAGGATATAGCTGTCCTGAGGATTCCCCCCACAGCTGTCTGATGTCATCCACTCCTTGTGGTACCAGGTGCTTTCCTGTGGAATGTTCTGCCTCCTTCAAGAGTCAAGAGGGAGCTGGAAAAAGAGCTTGCCAGGCCACTCTCCATCCTTTCCCAGCACTGCTGCTCAAGTGCAGAAATCCAAGGTGAGTACCAATGTGCAAATGTAACAGCTGTGCACAGGGAGGGGTGGTGGGAAGGATGGTCCAGGGACCATAGACCTGGCAGCCTGAGCTTGCTACCGGGGAATGCCTTGGAGCAGATCCTCCTGAGTGCCATCCCACGGCACGTGCAGGGAACCAGGGGGTCTGCTGGAGGCTGGGAAAGCTCTGCGGAGGGATGGGGATAGCTGGGGATCTTGGCAGGCTGTTGGGGGCTCGTGTGTGGCTGTTTAGGGGGGTTGGTGTTGATGGGTGTCTTGGGGAAGGAGTTGTCTGGGAGGTGAGAGGTGAAATTGGAGTCAGCTTGAAGGCAGCATCTGTGCTTTGGCACAGCTTAGGTTATGGAGGGCAGAAGGAATAGCTGTGATTTTTTCTGTTAGTGGCCCTGATTCTCCTGCAGGGAGGAAGAGAGGACAGCTGGACTTCATGAGCCACTTAGCTATCTGTACCAGGAGGAGGATTAGCCATTTTGCAATCTACTCATTTGTTTGGGCTAATTTTGTGACACTGAGTGGACTTCCACTCCTTGTGAGCTTTTATTCTTTCATAGAATTAGGATGTTCTCATCTCTTCACTGAAAACCATTTGCAAAGTAAAGAATGGCGTTTTTTTGCCTCTGTGTAGTGTTCTTTTGTAAAGTGACTCTCAATGGATGATGTTAAGGGAAACGAGTTGCCGTTTTGAGATGGGAAGCAAACTTCCAAATCTATCACACTCTCAGGCCATGCCAATGAATTTAGGAAGTTTGCAACTTTTTGGAATTACTTGAGTTGAGCAATTGGGAAGGAAAGCTTTCCTGATTTGAGGATTTTTAAATGCCTTGTGCCCGTGGAGCCGGACATCGCCGGATATGATTTGAGGCATTCCTAACATTCCTGTCGGGCTTAGACATTTGGGCCAAGGGATTCCTGGGCCACTTTGCGTGGTCTCAGGGTGTCCCCAGGCCAGGTGGCAGCGTGTGCAAGGGCCCTTTGTGACACGGTGCAGCATGGTCACTGTGGCTTGGAACGCTGTCAAAGGACCCTTTGTGACATGTGGTGACATAGGAGCTGGTGGTGACACGGCCACACCACAGTGCTCGGAGCACGCGACGGGACAGGACGCGCCAGAGCTGTGCTGTGAGGAGTCCCTGCACAGCACACTCCTTCGTGCCTGACCCGGAGCTTTTCTGAGTCATTATTCCTGCAGGTGACCTCGAGGCCAGACCACAGGACTTGGTGACCTGCGGCCTTCCCAAGTCTGGTATTCTCCAGGTGCCCTGCAGAGGGATAGATCGTGGGACTTGGTGCCGAGCTGTCTGAGGCATCTCCCATTCCCGCAGCAGTTGCCCTCAAGACCACACTGAGGGATTTTCTGACCACAGTCGTTGACGAGGAGTGTCCCATCCTTGTGGAAGGAGCCCTCGAGACCAGAGTGCAGGACCTGCTGTCCTGTACTCTTACCAGGAGAGCAGTCTTGTCTTCCAGGCACGACTACAAGACTTGCTAACTCAGAGGTTTTCCAAGGCATCTCTCCTGCCAGTAGCCATCAATCCAGTCACTGACATGGAACAGAGACCCCCGAGAGTGCCCAAGCTGGCCTGGGTGATAGAAGAGGAAGAAAACCCTGGATCTTCCCCAGCACAGGAGACTGAAGAGGTGGTACCGTTCCAGCCAGAACAGCAGGGTGAGCTGGGCTTCAGGGCTGCTGCCAGCATCCAGCTTGGCCCCATCCTATCCCATCCCATCCCATCCCATCCCATCCCATCCCATCCCATCCCATCCCATCCCATCCCATCCCCTGTGGACACACCCATGGACAGGACAGAAGAGGGGCCGGGCAGACAGCTCACAGTGGCCGTGCTCCATCCCCTGGGGCATCCCGGGGCTGTCCCTGCCTGGGGAATGAAGGCCTGGCTGTGTTCTCCAGCCTCTCCCGCAGCCCCTCAGCTCTGGCTCTGCTTGCTCTTTGCCAGGTGCAGCCATGGAGCCAACACAAAAGCAGGAACCCACTGGTGGCCTCTTCCGCAGGACAGCACAGGTACCTGCAGCCATCCCCAGCTGGGCTGGGCCTGCTGTCACTGCTCAGCCAAGCGCCATGCTTGGAGCACTCCATGGAAAAGCCCTGGCTTCTTCCCCTTTGTTATCCTGCCAGACGTGCAAATTCACCACATGCATTTTGCAGGAAGAGACCAGTGTCATGGGCCTTGAGATTATTGAAAACAGTGACGTCTACACCACTGACACCAGTGCTGCCATGATGGATTTGCTTGTGGAGAAGGGTGTTTTCATTCCAGAGCAGGTAAGCAGCCTGTGGCCAGGGTTTAATTCCTCCATGAGTCATATGGCCTCTCAAGCCACTGGGGCCTGCTGGTCCCTGTAAGCCTTTGAGGCCATTCCAGTGTGGTGGGAAGGGAAACACTTCTCTGGGGACATTACTCCCTCTAGCAGGTTTCCAAGTCTCCCCACGCCTCCTTCAGGTGCCTGGCATGGTGAGATACATCTACCAGTGGCTTATGACCAATGAGTCTGCTGACCACACGATGGAGAACACTCTGCTGGATCTCACTGAGGCACAGCCCGCTGATGTGGTGGTGACACTCCTGCGTGTGGCCCCATCGTGTGACAGGTATGGGGCCCACCAGCCCAGAGGGCTCAGGGCTCACCAGCCCATCACCCTGTACAACCTGTTCCAGGTGTCTGAGCAACAGAGAGTTCCAGGGCCCTCTGGCTGCTCCCTTTCCCAGCCCTGGCATGTCAGCCCCTGGGTCTGCTGCCATGCTCCCTCCCTGCCCCTCAGGGGCCTGTCCCCACAGGGCTGGGCTGCCTGGATGCCACCAGCGAGGGGCAGTGGGCAGAGGCAGAGCTGACAGCCAGCTCAGCTCCCTGCTGCTGCCCAGGCCACAGTTCTGTGTCTGAGACTGCCCTGAGACAGAGCTCTGACCCCACAGAGCTGCTATGGCCATGTGGAAGACGATCATGTCCTCGAGCAGGACTGTGGAGCCAGTGCTGGAGATACTCCTGGATGTGCTGGGGGACTGGCCAGAGCACAGCACATACACCTCTGATGGGGACAGAACGTGTGTCTTTGCCCTGGCTGTGAGTTTCTGGAACTGGCCTTTGCTCACCCCAAGGCCGCCTCTCCAGCAGCTCTCCACCCTCCTTCCCCCACTGCATCTCCCTGCCTCAGGCACTGCGCTGAATCCTGGCCTAGGGGCACCTTCAGGGTCATCAGGCCCGGTGCTCCCCCTGCATCTCCCCTGGCCTCTCCGTGCCACGCTCGGGCCCTGCCGCACCGACACCTGGGCACTGAGCGCTGTCTCGGGGTGCTTTGTCCTTTGCAGGCAACTCTGGTGATGTGGAAGATCCTCCAGGTGCCCTGCTGGCCAGATATACTGGTGATGTATTTCCCCTGTCTGTTTGTCCACCTGCTCTTCCAAGTGTTCTTCAGCACTCTGGATACACCAGAGGAGGTCGATAACTTCTGGAAGGGATGCCAGGAAGAACATGGCCTTGCCACCAGCCCCAACAGGTTCTCCATGCCAGTCCACCTGTCCCTGACACATCCCCTGTCAAGGAGCCAGTGCTCCCAGTGTGACCTGAGCTTTGCTCTGCACACAGGTTTGCAGTGCAGACCCTGAAGTCTCTGCTCTGCTTTCTCCAGTGTGAGGATGTGGTGATGGCAATGGAGCGCAAGCGTGGCTGGGACACGCTGCTCTGTGTTGACACCCACCACTATGCCGTGGGTCTGTTGGCCAGGTGAGATTCCCTGCTCTCCACTGCCCCCAGCATTCGTGTTCTGTGCCCGGGGTGTGCCACACAGTCCCTGTGGTCATGGGCCAGAGGGCCTTGTCACTGAGAGATGGCCAATCAGACTGCAAATGGCTGGGAGAGGAGGTGCTCAGGAGCAGCCACCTTCCAATGGCCCAGCTCCCCTTGTATCATGGTGGGGAAAGACCAGAGAGATTTACCCCCCAACTCAGGAACCTGGTTTCTTTTTCGGCCTGCTAGGGAGATGCGTCATGCTTCTATGTGGTTGTGTTCCAGTATTGCACTCCACCTACTCCAGGTGCTCACCATACAGGAAACATGCTGGGATCTGCCTGCCATGGCATTTCTTGTGGAGGTGAGCCTGATGGCCAGCGCTGCCTCACTGAGCTGCCTCCCAGCTCTCTGCCCTCTCATCACCACAGCTGCCTGGGACGATGCCCGTGCCCCGTGCTGCTGTCTGGGCCCAGCCCTGTGCAGTTCTGGGCTCTTGCTGGCCGGGTCCCCTGTCATTGCCCTCTGCCTTTCAGGTCCTCAGGTGCCTGGACCCCCGTGAATGTGGTGGCAGTGTTGTAAAGGTCACATCAAGGTACCTGCAGAGCGAGTGCAGGGAGAAGCGTTGCCTGGCACTCAGGGCCCTTCTTGAGCTCATTGATGATCCCTCCATGGTGAGAAGGGGGCAGTGGCTGAAGCTGCACTGGGGAAAGCAGCCCCTTGGGCTTCGGGTGCTGGAGCAGCTGCTCCCAGCTCTCCTGCCTCCCTGTTCAGCTGCCCGAGTGCTTCAGGACAGGCCTTTGGCCTCTGCGGCCTGAGGCAGCAGGGTGGCGTTTCACAGACTTGTGTTCTGCACAGGCCGAAAAAATGTTCAGCCTGACTGAAGGCCTCATGGACCTACTGTGGGACAAGGATGCAGAGATAGTTGGGATGACACTCATCACCATCAACTTTATATTAATGCACAAATATTTCCTGATACCAAGCTCCATTGCACTGCAATTGGCTGAGGCGCTCTTGCCTTTCCTTGACGCGGTAAGGCTCTGTGCCCCAGGCCATGGCCCCTGGGTGCTTCTCAGAAGCTTGGTGCCCTATGGATTTTAAGGTGGGTGCTGGAATGGGCCTGGATCAGCCAAAGCTGAGGATTTTTTTTCCTTCCTTTCATACAGGATGATAGCCAGGTGCAGCTGCTCTCCATAAGGCTCTTCAAAGATATGCTGGAACAGTTCATGGAAGAGAGAGAAAAGCTTTTGGAGAATCCAGTGCAGCAGAGTCTCCTCCCTCTCTTCTTCCACTGCCATGATGAGAATCTGCATGTGGCACAGGTGAGGACTGGTGGGCTGCTGGTGTCTCCCTGGGAGGGGGCTCGGCTGCCTCCTGCCCTGGCACATTCCAGGCTACAGCCTCCTCCCAGCCTTGGCACAGGGACACGGGTCCTGTGCCCTGAGCTGCGGTGCCATCAGCACATCTCTGCTGCTCTCCAGGCCTCTCGGGAAACCCTGCTTTGTGTGGTCAAATTCCTGAAGAACAGGGATCTCAAAAAGCTGGTGAAGGAGGAGAAACTCTGGAAGTTCGCCGAGTGCCTGGTAAGGAGGGCCTGGAAGTGCCAGGCTCAGCCTGGAGAAGCCCCCTGAGCGCGGTGCTCACTGTGTGCGCTTGGCAGCTGCGGCCCTGCCCAGGGCTGCACGCAGGAGCCGCACGGGCTCTTCTCCAGGCTCCTGGGGGCCCGAGCCGGGCGCCGACGGAGCCCCGGCCCAGCGGCTGCTGGCCGCGCCTCAGGGCTGTGCGGGCAGGGGAGGCCGGGGCTGGCCAAAGCGGGGAGTGCCTGGCAAAGGGGCACAAAGCCCGGCCCGACCCTTCCCTCCTGCCGCTCTCTCCAGCTGGCAGACGACAGGAGCCGAGCGGCCGAGCACCTGCGCCAGGCCCTGCCGTACGTGCAGAGCCCACAGGAGCCCTTGCGAGAGGCGGCCATCAGGTTCATGGGTGAGCCCGGGCTCCCTTCCCGCCCCGTCCCGCCGCAGCTCGGCCCCAGCCCCGCCTGCTGCCCCGGCAGCGGCATCCGGGCCCGGCGCCGTGGAGCCCCGGCTGCCCTCGGGGCTGCTGCCGCCCTGTCGCAGCCGTGCCCTTGAGCGTCAGGATGCGGCCAGGGCCCGGGCTGAGCCCTGCCGGGCCACGAGGGCGTGTGGCCACAGGGCTGGCAGCGCCGCTGGCAGGGAGCTGTGCCGCTGGGCAGATGCATGACAGGCTATATGTACCCAGGGATCGCCGGACGGAGCTTTCGGAGGCAGCAGGAAGAGCTGCAGCTCATCTACAGAGGTGAGTGAGGGCAGCGGGCTGTCAGCGGGGGCTGTCAGGAGCAGCTGCAAGCCCTGGCCCGGCTGCGGAGGGCTCTGCTCCCTGTGCGGACGGGGGTCGGCGTGGGCAGAGCACACCGAGATTTCAGGGGCACGTGGGGGATTTGTGGCCAGCAGCTTCGGGCTGATCCCAGTGGTCCCTGCTCCCTCCTGGCCATGGCAAGAGCGGGCTGGGTTGCCCCTGGCACGGGGGTCTCGTCATGTCCCCGCAGATCAAGGATCTGGCCATGGCTCTTTTCCTTTCTCTTCCAGCCCTGGATGACATGGCAGATGACATCAGCCTTGCCGTCGGAAGCCTGGCACTTCAAACTTCCTACATTCTTAGGGCAGTAGAGCAGCCTCGGATCTCCATGTTCCAGAGGCTGCAAGCTCAGCTCCGCCGGGCATGGAAGACGCGGCCTCGTCTGTCGAGCCTCGGCCGTCTGCGCTGCTGGAGCTCTGCAGAGAACTGATCTGGGAAGCTCTGTCTGCTGGGGCCACCTGAGCCAGAGAGAATTTTCTTTTTTGTCAAAATTGTTTTTTTTCTTTTTTATTGTTTTACTTTAGAAATATAGGATATGTTAGAATAGACAGACTCCCAGGAGCTTTCTTTTCCTGCCCAGGGTCTGCATGGCTACAGGGAAGAGGGGGAATAGGTGCTTGTGCTCAGCAAGCTGCGCAGCCATGTAGTGTTGAAGGGAGAATGGCCAGAAGCCCCTTGGCCTTTGGTGGTTGTGCTGAAGCCTTTGTGCTGGTGACAGAGCGGGTGGGCAGGGGCTGGAGCTTCAGGGATCCCTGCGAGACCGGTGCCTGGAGATGGCCACGACCCCTGTCCCAGCCAGGAACCGCCATCGGTGTCCTCCTGCTCAGGTGTTGCTGGCTGGATTACTGAGAGTTCCTGTGGTGTCTCTTGATCGGGCTTTTCTGGAGCTCCTGTGGGGCTGCAGTGCTGCTGCTGGGCAGGTTGGCCTGGCTGGGGGAGACCCTGAGGGGACAGGCACTGGGAGGCCATGAAGGGATGAGGGGCTGTGGAGGCCCGATGGGACCAGGCAGTGGGAAGGCACGAGGTGTACATGTGAGGGAGTGGGTGGCAGGAGGCTACAAGGTTACAGGAGGCACCTGAGGGACTGTGGTGGGGAGCCCTAAGGAAATGGGTGTCAGAGGCCGTATATAGCCCCTGGGCAGCTGCCTTGTTCCTGTAACGTGTCTGCTCTGGTGCTTTCCCAAGGTATTTCACTCAGCAGGCTCTTTAAGGGGCTCCCTATAACCGGGAGTGTCACCCTGATGCTGGCCTTTCTGGGCTGCGGGCCCAGTCTGAGTCGTGGCACTGGGCGTGTGCCCACCCTGTCCTGGGCACTGGAGTCCCCTCCGCCTCAGGCCATGAGCTCGACTGCCTGGGTGCTGAGTCTTGTTCCTGTTGTCATGACGGAGGCCAAGATCCTTGGCTTTAGGCACGACTGAGTGAGACGAGCAGAGCCTTCGAGCCCAAGGGAGAGCCCTGCAGAAAGGCCCTGTGGGCAAAGGGCTTTGCTGGCATTGCCAGGGCAGGCACACAGAGAGTGTGGTGAGCACCTTCAGGGTGCCACGGCTGGCTTGGGGCTGGGCGACCTCCCTGTGCGCAGGGCTGTCTCTCTGCTGTGCTGTCGTTGGCCTTTTGCTGTCGAGCTCCTCTGGCTGCCAGGAGACAAGAGTAGCCCTATAAGGAGAGTGCAAGCCCCTGTCTCCAAATCCTGAAGGGGGAAATGGAGCTGTCCCGGCCCGTGGCCAAGGCTGTAAGCAGAGCAGAGCCTTTTCCCCACCCCTGACGGCTTTCTGCCTGCTGCTGGCCTTGGGCCAGCATGACCCGCTCTGCTGGGGCTGTGTCACTGCGGGGGTGGCTGCTGCCCCTGGGTTTGCTGATGGGACGTGAGGGTCACTGAGGAAAAGGTGGGTGTCCCAGGTGATGCTGAGGGGACATTTGGTCGCTGAGAGGATATTAGGGTCCCAGAGGAGGCTGCAGGTGAAAGGAATGAGAGAGATTTGTCTTTACAAATAAACTGTGGGTAAAGCTAGAGAATGAGAGATGAAAGAAGCAATGGATGGAACCATCAATTCCATAGGAAAAGAAAAAGTGCGGGTCTACATTAGAAGGGGTCTGTATTAGTACCTGTATTAGCCAATGGGGTTAGAGAGAGGGAAATGCGGCCAGGAAATGAGGATAAAAAGGAGGCTGCATCCTCTAAAAATGTGAAACTCCCCAGGGGAATGTCCCATGGCCTGTCCCTTTATTCAGAGAAAGTAACAGGACTCCTCTGTCTCTGATTTGGACATAAACCTCTGGTGTTTGTGGATTAATTTTCCTGACACAAGTGCCTCATGCATCACTCAAGGGAGGCGGATTTTCCGTGTGTCACTGACGTGTCATGATGGTCTCTGAATGCCAGGCACCTGCATGCCACTGAGGTGACAGGGGGGTCACTGAGGGGGAAGTGGGTGGCGGGTGCCCTACATGCCACTGAGGTGACATGAGTGTCATAAGTACATCTTATATGATTGGTTTTCACAAATATTAAAATGAATGCTCTATGCAGAATGTTGGAAAGCTTTGCTGAATTAATATAGTTTCTTTTAGTTCTGCTATTAGCAAAACTTAGACATAATAGTGTGATAAATATATTTCTTGGACTGTAACATGTTGATATGAAAAGCTTTTTTTCATGTAACTAACTCAGAGATTGGTAAAAAGATAATCAGGAAATTCTTCACATTCTTGGATTATCCTTTCTGGATGAAGGCGGGCTGAGGAACAGCAGAACTCTAAGGAAAGGATCCTTTGATCTCCAATATCAGAGAGTGCACTGACAAGAAGGATCCACAAGGGGAAAAAAAAAAAAAGAAGTAAAGATGTTGGTTTAGAGGTTGGGGGTGATTTTGATTTCTGCATGAAGGTCCATGAATATGCAACAGGTGGATGCATTTAAGAAAATGTTCTCTGAGTTAAGGTGTGCTCTTGGCAGAATGCCAAGCACTGGGCCCTTGTAACCTTTGGCTTTATTGTCTGTTATTGTCTTTTATTAAACTTGTTAAAATCTACCAGGAAACTGGACCTCGTTTTTCACAATCAGGAGCCAGCCCAGAGCTTCCCAGGCCCCTCTGCAGGTTTGGTCACATCCATTCTGATCTGGCTCCCACAGCTTTACCCGAGCCCCTTGCAGTGCCCAGTTCCCTAAGGCAGAAGGGGATCCCAGGATACCATGGAAATAGTTCTGATCTGTGCTTCCTTCTAGATTGGGAACCTGACTTGGATTATTTGGAATTGCTGGTGAATGGTGCTTTGAAGATCGTCTGAGATGCTGGAGGCAAGTTCTCAATGTGCCTTTCCTGATAGAATATGCAGTGTCACTGAGGCAAGAGCTCCCTCATGTGCCATTTCCCTTAAGATCACCTCAAGGTTGAAGCATAGTGGAATCGTTGCCCTGCTCGCTTTTTGAGCCCTGATGATCCCACAGGATTGCTGTCAGTGGGAGGAAGGAGCATTTAACTGTCAATCCTCTTCCCATGTGCAATGCCAGTGTCTCCTTCCATGTGCTCTGTGCAGCCAGGGAGAAGAGCAGAGAGGGAAGGGAAGGGCCCAGGGCTGTGCCCCGGGGCTGTGCCTTGCTGGGCTCCTTTGCTGGCCCCAGTCTTGGGGGTTGAATTTTCCCCTTTTCTTTCTGTGGAATTTTTCCCGTTGTTATGCTAAGTATTTGGAGCTACACGCAGAAGGTCGGATAGCTAAGTTAACAGTTTCTCTCGAAGGGGGGACGAGAAGGGGCAGCAGCGGAAAAGGGGAGGTGGGGTAGGGGCTCTTCTCTGCTTCTCTCGCGGGTCTGGCTCGGAGAAGGACGGTCGCTAGAAACTCAGCTCTGCCACGCTGACGCCGGGAGCTGCCTTCCTTGGCTGTGCGATTTCGCAACCTCCCTGCTTGGACGCTGTCCCGCATCTCCTACTGATTGCAGCACATCCTTTTGGAGCATCAGGACTGACACTGCCCTGCGACCTGTGAGCAGAGTCTCCCCTCCGCTCTTCCCATCTGGGATACAGAGGCCGTTCACCGCAGCGCCCCTCCAGCCACGTGGGATCACCGCATCTCCTCCCTGCTCACCAGGGGCTGGCAGGCAGCACCAGAACTGTAACTGGACCTCAGAGGAAAGGTGTCCACAACCGAGAGAACTGTTTGCTGGGTTTTCTGCTCGGTTGTTGTAGATCTCGCAGTTATTGTTGTTGTGTTTTGTTTCCCTGGTTACATATATATATATATATCAGTTAAGAACTGTTATTCCTACCCCCATATCTTCGCCTGAGAATCCTTTAATTTCAAAATCGTAGTAGAGTGATGGGGGGTTATACTCTCCTTATCAAAAAAAAAGAGGCCCCTGTCTCTTTTGGCAGATACCTGTCTTTCAAACCAAGACACCCAGGCAGCCTGAGGATTTCCTGTGGTGCTGGGAGTTGTTCTGTCCTGCCTTTCTTTGCCGATGAACCTGTTGGGGAAGGTGATCTGGCTTCCCAACCCTCGTTCAGGAATGAGTCTTTGGGAGATGGTGAGGCTAGGTCAAGGCGTTACCCCTGTGACAGCTGCCAGCTCAGAGCCCAAACGTCGGCCAGCAGTGCAGAGATGACAGAAGCCTCTGTGGCTGTTGAGTTACAGGTGTATCTGCAGGGAGGATTTCTCCAACTCCTCTGCTGGTTGCTGCACACAAGCCCGGCTCCCATGGCAGGGGTGAGTTGTGTGTCCCTGCTGACCCCACAGGCTGAGCACTGCTTTTGTGGGATCCGTTTCTGGGAAATGGAATTTTGTTGCTCTAAGGTCCTCCAAGAGGAAGGAACAAAGCTTCAGAGCACAAGAAACTTCATGATTTATCCAAACTCAGGCAGCAAAAGCTGAAGGAAATGCGGCAGGGAAGACAAGGTGGGTGCATTTCCCTCAGCCTTCTCCTGACACTCAGCAGCCAGGGGCTTTGTCTGCACATCTGGACACATTGTGCCTGGCACAGCAGGAAGTCTCACTGCCCTGCTGCTGCTGTCACACCCTGCAGGGCTGTTTCCCAGCCTGGCCTGGCTGCAGCTTCTCCCCAGCCTCTGCAGGAAGGCATTTGGCATCAGCTGCCAGGGAGCCCAAAGTGCCCCACGGGCCATGCACACCCTGACATCCCTGCCATTTCCCGGTCTCAGGGTAGGTCAGGAGAAGTGCTGCTTTGGACAAGAGAGAGCCCTGTCATAGCCCCAAGAGCCTGGGCCTTTTCCTCATCCTTATCCATGTCTTTGGCAAGTATTGCCTCCCGACGAGGCCAATTCCCTGATATGTAATGGTTTCATCAGATGCAGCTCTACCTCTTCCTTTCTCAAGGAATGGACAGAGAGGCTCTATGGAAGGAGGCATTTCCAGAAGGAAAGGAGGCAATGCCAGGCACGGGCACAGGCAGAGGAGGTAATTGCTGTGTCAGGCTCAGCCCTGGGCAGGGCTGTGTGGCAGCAGCTCTTCTCCCAGGGCCTGCCCTTGCATGGCCTGGCAGTAGCCAAAGCTGGAGGCGCTTTGGCTTCGAGGTCTCTGGAGCTCGTTCCCAGCCCCTGGGATACGGGAGTGGTGCACCAAGGTCCCTCCTGCTGCAGCTGCTCCTGGAGCTGCCCTGAGTGCCCAGAGGCCCAAGGCACAGGAGCAGCCCCGAGTGGGAGCCCTGCTGAGAGCCCAGGGCTCCCGACTGGGCAGGGGCTGCACTGTGTCCTGAGAGGGCCTGACTCTGTCCCCTTGGGCTGGGGGAGCTGTCACGGGGCTGGGAGGGTCAGGGTTAGGGTTAGGGTTAGGGATAGGGTTAGGGTTTGGGTTAGGGTTAGGGTTGCTGCTAGTGGCTGCTGAGGGATGGGTTTGGCCGTGTCCCTGGAAGGAGCAACTCCCCAAGCAGCTGCGCTGCCCCTGGGCTTTCCTCCCGGCCTTCTGGGCTTTGTTGTGTGGCACTGCCTGTGCCATGGGATGCCAAGGTGCCTGCAGGACCCAGCTGTGGGGGAAACAGAGAACGTCGTGGCCTTATCCAGCGAGCTGCCAGCTGAGCAGTGGAGCACAGCACAGGCTCACGGTCCCCATTGCTCCCACACATGCAGCCGGCACCTCAACACGTCTTCCTGATTCCCAGAAGGACATTGGAAAGGGTTTCTGTCAGGGAACACGCTGTTAGGTAGAGATAATGACAGGCCTCTTTGTTTTGGAGCTTGTCTTCATTTTGTGTGTCAGAATCTGGTATTGCTGGAAGAGAAAACAGTGAGTGTTTTGTTGCTCTCCCCCTCACACAGCTTCATTTGATGGCTGCTTGTAGAAAGGAAACATTCCGAGTGAGGCCGCTGTGGAGTTGTGGATGGTCAATGGTTGTCCGTATAACTCTGCTGAGGGTTCTGCTGCAGCCTAGTGCTTTAATTGGCCTCTTAATTGCTGGGCCTTGTCCGGGGGAGCCTACTGGGGCTGCAGCCAGTGCTGGCTCCCACTGAGGCTGCGTGGCCAAGAGCAGCCCCAGGAGCAGCGGGCAGAGACAAAGCAAGGTGGGGAGGAGAAAGAGCAGGGTCCAGGTTGCCCTTGGAAGGCAGATGCGCTCTGGGGCCCGCTCCTGGCCAGGGACCCTGCCCAGAGCCATGCCTTGCTCGCCGGGGCTCTGAGGGGCAGCTGTGCAGCTGGGCCAAGGTGTGCCAGCAGCTCCAGCCGTGCTGGGGAGCCTCGCCAGCTCTGGGCTCTGCTGTGCAGGAGGTTCCCTGTGTGCCAGTGGCAGCTGGGGCCTCAGACACTCCTCTCTCCAGAGGAGCACTTCTCCCCCTTCTCAAGACCGGCCTACGACTTCAGTCTGGACAGACTGGATCTGTCATCTTGCATCTCCATGCACGTGTTCGTTTTCCATACCACACTTGCAATACCAGCTAAATGCTGTGTACAAGCTGCCACCAGCATGCTGAACAGGTCCCTCTGTCCCCAAAGGGACTGGCCCCACTCTCCAACCAGGGCAGGAAGTGGGGCCTTCCAGCCAAGACAGTGCTTGAGTCCAGCATCACCTTTGGGCTTCAGCTCTGGGGTCTGAGCGGTACCAGCAGCACTGGTGGAGCTCCTTGTCTGGCACAGCCAGGGCTGGGCAGGCAGCAGCTGGGCATGGGGCTCCTGATACATACAGACACCTCATGTTATCTTTGTTTTTCATTTTGAAACATTTAGGAATGTTTTTCATTTCCAGCAATTAAAAAGAGTTTTCATAGAACATAAATCTGAAATGTTTATTTCCCTTTTCCCCAACAGTCCTGTATTTGTCAAAGTAGTTTTACAGTTATGGAAACTGCGATAATTAATAAAAGTTTTGTGTTAATCACAAAAGTATTGGGGTTTGTATAAACCAGAATACTAAGCTCTGAAGTGAAGCATGGACACTAGATAAAGGAAATTATACGATTAAATCATTCTGTTTTAAATCACCATGTTATGTTATGTTATGTTTGTTATGTTATGTTATGTTATGTTATGTTATGTTATGTTATGGTATGTTATGTTATGTTATGTTATGTTTTCCAAGTAAGTTGAATCTACTACCAGCTTACAATAACAGACTTCCTGATAGTCTTTCCTGCCTCTGTTTGATCAATGCTGCCTATCTCAAGGACCAGACTTCCAGAACTTCGCTGGTGGTTATCTACAAGGACCAGATGATTATCTGTGAAACTGACTATCGCCAGAGACTTTGTGAATTTCTATAAGGATGTTTATTCGACCACCACTGCTTACCTGGCAAAATTATGACAGCTAAAAACCAAAAATTATTGATTACGGAGAGAAACCATAGCATAAGAAAAGGCTGCAGGCCGGGGTTCGGTGGAGCATGGAGTGGGCAGTGACCCCTCACGTTCTCCAGGGCTGCATTGCTCGACCTATATCAAATAAAGCAATCTAAATTTTGCTGAATATTGAGACTTTTTTCTCATTTATAACAAAACCTAGAATCTTTGGACTCTTCTGCAATAAATAATAAAATTGCATTAATTCTTAATGTTTACTCTTGCACAGGCTGGGCAAGGCCGGCACAGCCCAGAGGAATTATCCCAAACAGGCTCAGGGCACTTGGGTACTGAGCACTCCTGCTGGGGTCCCTCCATGGGAGACACCGCCCAAAAGCTGGGAGGGGCTGCAAGGGGTAACCATGGTGGGGAAAGGGCAGAGGGGGAGAGCAAGGCTCCAGTGTGTCCTGAGAGGGCCTGACTCTGTCCCCTTGGGCTGGGGGAGCTGTCACGGGGCTGGGAGGGTCAGGGCTGGCAGTGGCTGATCAGGGATGGATGGGTTTGGCTGGGTCCATGGAAGGAGTGACTGCCTAAGCAGTTGTGCTGCCCCCGGGCTCTCCTGCTGGCCTTCTGGGCTTTGTTGGGTGGCACAGCCTGTGCCAAGGGGTGCCAAGGTGCCTGCAGGTGCCAGCTGTGGTGGAAACAGAGAACGTCCTGGCTGTATCCACCAAGCTTCCAGCTCATCAGTGGAGCACAGCAAGGACTCATGCTCCCCACTGATGCTGGAGTCATGCACAGTGACATGCTCTAAATCCAATTTGATGGATGTTGACAACTCTTCCATGTTGTCATCACAACACAGCAGATGCCAGAGGAAGTTGATAACTTCTGGAGGGTGTGCTGGTAGGATCACCACCTTCCCAGCAAGCCCAACAGGTTCCGGCCCTCCTGTCCTTCCCATGCCCTCGTGACCAGCGCCAGTGCTCCCAGTGTGACCTGGGCTTTGCTCTGCACACAGGTTTGCAGTGCAGACCATGAAGGCTCTGCTCTTCTGTCTGCAGTATGACCCTGAGGTGATGGCCATGGAGCGCAAGCGTGGCTGGGACACGCTGCTCTCTGCTGACACCCAGCACTATGCCATGGGTCTGCTGGCCAGGTGAGACCCCCTGTTTCCCCTCTGCCCCCGACATTTGTGCTCAATGCCCGGGGTGCCCCACACAGTCCCTGTGGTCATGGGCCAGAGAGCCTTGTCACCGAGGGACGGCCAAGCAGACTGGAAAAGGCTGGGAGAGGAGGTGTCCAGAAGGAACTGCCTCCCAAAGTGCCCACATGACCTCCAGGGATGCTGGGGAAAGACTGGATCTCGGTGAGTCAGTGCTGGGAGTGGTTTGCTTGCCCACCTCAGTGCCTTGGTGCCTTTTCCCCCCCACCAGGGAGATGCGCCATATCTCCCTCTCCTTCTGATCTGGGATTTCCCCACCACCTGCTTGGGTGGCTCAGTAAGGAACAGCCACACTGGGATCTGCCCTTCCTGGCATTCCTTGTGGAGGTGAGCCTGATGGCCAGCGCTGACTCGCTGAGCTCCCTCCCAGCTCTCTGTCCTCTCGTCGCCACAGCTGCCTGGGACACTGCCCGTGCCCTGTGCTGCTCTCTGAGCCCAGCCCTGTGCGGTTCTGGGGTCCTGCCGACTGGATCCCCTTTCACTACCCTGTGCCTTTCAGGTGCTGAACTGCTTGGATTTCACTAAATGTGGTGACAGCATCCTTGAGATCATGTCAAAGCACCTGCAGAACAAGTGCAGGGAGAGACGTCGTCTGGCGCTCAGAGGCCTTGTGGTGCTCAGCAAGGATCCCTCGATGGTGAGAAGGGGGCAGGGCTGAAGCTGTACTGGGGAAAGCTGCCCCTTGGGCTGCCTGGGCTTCAGGAGCTGCAGCAGATGCTCCCAGCTCTCCTGCCTCACCTCCCTGAGTTCTTCGGGACAGACCTTTGGCCTCTGGGCCCTGCAGCAGCAGGGTGAGGTTGCAGTGCCAGCGCGGTGTTGGTGCTGCAGCCGCTCATGGCTTCACAGCACAGCACAGCCTTGTGTTCCACACAGGCCAGAAAAATGTGCAGCCTGTCTCCAAGTCTTTTGGAGCTGCTGGGTGATGCAGATGGAGAGGTGATTGGCATGACCCTCCGTGTGTTCACTAATGTGCTCCAGGACAAAGACATCCTGATATCCAGCACCACACCCCCAAGCTGGCCGAGGCACTCCTGGAGCTCTTTGACCACGTAAGGTTCTGCGTCCCGAGCCACAGGCATTGGGTGCTTCCCAGAAATTTGTGCCCTCTGCGTTTTAAGGCCTTTGCCTTGGTGGGCCTGGAGTAGTAGGTGCTTAAGTTTTTCTCTTTCCTCTAGCACAACAGCCAAGTGCAGCTGCTCTCCATTCACCTCTTCTGTAAAGTGATGGAATTGGTAGTGGATGAGGGAAAAAAGTGCCTGAAGACAATTGTTCACAAGAGCCTGTACCCACTTCTAATCTACTGCCATGATGAGAACCTGCACCTGGCAAAGATGAGGATTTGTGTGATGCTGGTGGATCACTGGGAGGGGCTCACCTGCCTCCTGCCCTGGCACCTCCAAGGCTGCAGCCTCCTCCCAGCCTCGGCACAGGGACGCAATGGTCCTGTGCCCTGAACTGCGGTGCCATCTGCACATCTCTGCTACTCTCCAGGCCTCTCCGGAAACGCTTCTTTAACCTGACTGCAGCATTGGCCTGGCACATGAGTGGCCTAACAGCACCTGAGGTACCGTCAAGGTGACACCACTGATCAATTGCCTCTGGTCTAGGGACAAGGACACAAGACTGAGGCAGGAGAATGTATCCAAAGAAAGCCAAAGCCAGCAGCTCTCCTGAAAATCAGCTTGGGCCAGGCTGGGGCTGGGCAAGGCCGTGGCCCACAGGCTCATCTGCTGAGGCCACCTTTGCACACACTGCCCACAGCCAGCCAGGGAGGAGGAGAGTTCTGGGGCTGTGGGGAACCTCTGCTCACAAGCAGTGAACACCCATCCTCCCTCACACAAACTGCCTCAGCTGAAAATTCCCCACCCGGGAAGGCCACATCCATGGCACATTCCCATGAAGGACACCTGAGGAGGTGCCAGAATCCATCCAACGGCCCCAAAGCCCTGCCCAGACTCACTGCTGAGGCCTTGCAGCAGAGCACTGCTCCTGATGCAAAGGGATGCAGCAGAGCCAGAGGCTGCTGCCAGAGCCTGTGTCAGACTTGTCCCTGCCAGGGGAGGTACCTGGGCCTTCCCACCTGGCCCAAGTGTGTATGGACCCCCAGAACTCCGTGTTTGTGGGGGACCCAGAGCACCAAGAAGAAAGAGATGTAGAGCATCCACAGGAAGCCATTGGGATCCACCAAGTGGCGAGGTTTTCTACTGAATCTCTCTGTCACTCTCTTGCTCTCCCCCTACCTCTATTCCATTTCTGTTTTTCTCTCTTTGTCATTTTGTCTCTCTCTCATTTACTGTTCAATAAAACTATTGACTTTGGCACATGGTCTCATTTGCACCGTAATGGAGGCAGAGCCATTTCTGATCATTTTAATCAGTGGATCAGAACAAGGGGCTAGAAGCCCTGCAGTCTGGCTGCTGCTCCATGCCATTTCCACGGGGTTGGGCTGGTGAAGGGGTGCTGGGCTGTCCTGGTTTAGGGCAAATATGGGGGAAAACCTTCGGAAGGAGCCCCCAGAAAGCAAACCCCCATGACTCCTCCCCCCACCACCAGGTTCGGGAAGAATTTCCTCAGAGAGGAGTGGAAAAAAAACCTGAAAACCTGTGTATTTAACAAACTAAACACTCCTTGGCACAAAGAAACAACACCAGATGATGGAAAACTCTTTCACAGCTCTGAATGGATGACAAACTCAGAAAGTCTCTCCTGCGCGTGGTCACTCAGTTACCGGTCTCTGGCACTGGGGGATGGCTGCTACACATCACAAAATGCAGACTCCCGGTGTTGGTGTTTCCCAGGTCCCCGTCTGGAACAGGTTCTGATGGTATTCAGGAAAGGGAGAGGAAAAAAAAAAAACAAAAACAGTCCAGGGAAAAAAAAGTCCAGGGAAAAAAAAGGACTGCCTAGCTGAACTAACTAATGAGCAAAAGCAAGGGCAAAAGCAAAAAAAGTAGGAACAAAAGGAAGCAAGCAAGAAAGCAAGCACGCGAACAAGCCTCTCCTAAACAGAGACCATGGAGGAGGTGAGCTGACTGATAACGAGACAAAACAAACCTTCACTTTCAGATTCTGTCCTGAAAGCACAGAACATAATACCAAGCACAAACAGAACACACAATTGGGGATACAAGCACCATAACATCACCCTAGGACACCTTCTAAGTGTGACCTGAGGCATTCCCAACTCAAACAAATAAAGCCAAAGAAGTTGTCAACATTTTGTTAAACAACATAAGGCCCGGTTCAGAGTGCTTCTCGACATCTCCTCCCATCGAGTACCACATTCCCTAGCAAATATTGCACTGGACTTTTGCAACAATCTCCAAATCAACTGGCACCTACACATGCTGTATAGGCCCAGGCCAGCGACCAGGTGGAAAAGATGAATTATCTGATACAACAACAGATGGTTAAAACTGGACAAGAGGCCAACACACCTTGGCCCCAGAACCCACCTTTGGCTTTACTATGGATTTGAGTAAGATCAAGAACAAAAGACAAGCTGAATGCCTTCGAAATACTGTGTAGAATACCAGAGAAGCACAACTATCAAGGGGAAGCTACTGTACAAGTGGAGGAGGGGCATCTCCAGGACTATGTGGTCCAACTAACACAACAGCTGCAGAAAGCTAATCAACACATCTTGAGCACATGAGCAAGAGGACGCTCCTCTCCCCAAATCCAGCCTAGGGACCATTTATATGTAAAATCCCCTGAGGGAAACTGTCTTATGCCAAAATGGAAAGAACTCTATTTAGTACTTTTAATCACTTATACAGCCTTTAAAGCTGAAAGCATTAATCTCTTGGATACTTTATTCCAGAATCAAAAGGCTTCTGCAAAAGGCAAGGGGAGTCCAAAACTAGACCTGAGAAAGAACAGGAGAAACCAAGCTGTGTTTCACATGATCATCGTCTTCCTGATGCTTCTTATCAGAATTCAAGCCACACTTGATGACTGTCACTACCATCAAGATCTTCTTGGCCTGCAAGATCCTGGTGGATGGAACACTCAAAAATATTCAGGATCTAATGGGCTAAAAGGGATTAAAAAGGTAAAAAGGCTTGACGTCATTTTACGGATTAATGACAAGCAGCTGAAGATTGAGGAAAACCTGACTCCATGCCTGCCTTTCTTGTCCCACCTGAAAGTAAGATCTCTATGGCTTGTATATTTGAAACTCACAAATCCCTTGTAGATAAGATTACTACAGTGACCATGTGCATCTGTGACCCTTGAACAAGTAGTGTGTGCATTCATTTTCATGTGATTTCTATCAGGATTTTTGCACTAAGCAAATAAAAATGGAAGGCTATAACCTAGTGCAAGATAGTCCTCTTCTTCTGTGACACATAGGTGGGGAGACCATCGTCATGTAGAGATATAGTAACTGAGCCCACCAGGAATCCCACCCAACAAATATTGTTTCCAAGAGCCAACTCTTGTGCAACTAGAATAATAAATCGTACTGGTCGTCTGCTTAATACATGGAACAGATCTCATAGAGGATGTGCGTTTGAGAATTGAATGTCATTCTTGGGGTATTGCAGGTCATCAGGGATATTAACCAATCAACTTGGAGGGGTAGCCAGGAACATCACCATCCTATGAGGGTATATCGTGCCCAATTCCATGACCACGTGATGGTGACCCAGACATGCATGGAATCCTGATAGCACAACTACGTCCTTTGATGGGCTGAGCTACTCAGAATACTCAACTATTTGTACTGGGAACTTTCGTAAAGTAAGTAGCCTTTGCAATACTACCAGGGGCCAGTGTAAGGTTCCTGAAGGTATCAGAAATGGTTGCCTAAAGGCAGGCAATGTATCTGAGGAAACCACAGTTACATGCCTTGGGTACTCGACAAAGAGCCAACCTTGTCCCATCCCCCAGCATGGGAGCCTTGCCCTGTTTGTCCCCAGCCGGCCCAGCCTGGGCACTTTGGCAGTGTCCCTACCCTCCTGCTGAGGCTTCTGCTGCAGGCTGGGGAAAGGCTTTGGGAAAGCACCAGAGCAGACAGGTTACACGAACAAGCCTGGGGGCTGCTTATGGCCTCTGACACCCAATTCCTCAGGGCTTCCCACCACAGTCCCTCAGGTGCCTCCTGTCCCCTTGTAGCCTCCTGCCACCGAATCCCACACAAATCCCCCTCGTGCCTTCCCACAGCCTTGTCCCATCAGGGTCTCCTCAGTCCCTCATCCCTTCATGGCCTCCCAGTGCCCTGTCCACTCAGGGTCTCCCCCAGCCTGGACAACCTGCCCAGCAGCAGCACTGCAACCCCACAGGAGCTCCAGAGGAACCCGATCAAGAGGCACCACGGAGCCCTCAGCAATCCAGCCAGCAACACCCGGGCAGGAGGACACCGATTGTGGTTCCTGGCAGGGACAGGGGTCGTGGCCATCTCCAGGCACCGGTCTCGCAGGGATCCCTGCAGCTCCAGCCCCTGCCCACCCGCTCTGTCACCAGCACAAAGGCTACAGCACAACCACCAAAGGCCAAGGGGCTTCTGGCCATTTTCCTTGTAACACTGCATGCCTGGGCAGCTTGCAGAGCACAGGCACCCTTTCCCCCTCTTCCCCGATGCCATGCGGACCCTGGGCAGCAAAAGAAAGCTCCAGGGAGTCTGTTTATTATAACACATCCTATATTTATATAAGAGAGTAAAACAGAAAGGAGAACAAACTGAAAGAAAAGAAAATTCTCTGCTCGTTCAGGTGGCCCCACCAGACACAGCCTACATGCTCAGCTCTCTGCAGAGCTCCAGCAGCACAGCCAGGCACTGCCGCACAGACAACGCCGTCTCTTGCATGCCCTGCGGAATCGGTCTTGCAGCCTCCGCAATATGGAGTACGGAGCTCTCTGTAATGCACGCAGGACAAACGCTGTTTCACTTGCGAGGTTTCTAATGGCAGGGTTACTGTCATCTGCCGTGTCATCCAGAGCTGAAAGAGTGTGGAACAGAGCCACGGTAAGATCCCGGATCTGTGGGGACACCACGAGACCCCCATGCCAGGGCTATCCCAGCCAGCTCCAGCCATGGCCAGGAGGGAGCAGGGACCACCGGGATCAGCCCGAAGCTGCTGGCCACAATTCCCCCACGTGCCCCTGAAATCTCGGTGTGCTCTGCCCACGCCGACCCCCGTCCGCACAGGGAGCAGAGCCCTCCGCAGCCGGGCCAGGGCTTGCAGCTGCTCCTGCCAGCCCCTGCTGACAGCCCGCTGCCCTCACTCACCCTCACAGATGAGCTGCAGCTCTTCCTTCTTCCCCCTCAGGTGCGGCCCGGCCATCCCTGGGAACGAGAGAGCCTGTCATGCATCTGCCCAGCGGCACAGCTCCCTGCCAGCGGCGCTGCCAGCCCTGTGGCCACACGCCCTCGTGGCCCGGCAGGGCTCAGCCCGGGCCCTTGCCGCATCCTGACGCTCAAGGGCACGGCTGCGACAGGGCGGCAGCAGCCCCGAGGGCAGCCGGGGCTCCACGGCGCCGGGCCCGGATGCCGCTGCCGGGGCAGCAGGCGGGGCTGGGGCCGAGCTGCGGCGGGACGGGGCGGGGAGGGAGCCCGGGCTCACCCATGAACCTGATGGCAGCTAATTGGACGGACTGCTGTGGGCTCTGCAGGTACGGCAGGGCCTGGCGCAGGTGCTCGGCCGCTCGGCTCCTGTCGTCTGCCAGCTGGAGAGAGCAGCGGGAGGGAAGGGTCGGGCCGGGCTTTGTGCCCCTTTGGCAGGCGCTCCCCGCTTTGGCCGGCCCCGGCCTCCCCTGCCCGCACAGCCCTGAGGCGCGGCCAGCAGCCGCTGGGCCGGGGCTCCGCTGGAAGTCACATCTTCGAGTGAGTCTGTGGTGGAGTAATGCTCCTCACTCAGTCGTCGAATAAACAAATACCTGCTCCAGAGTCCTTAGAGTATTCCTTATAGTATGGCCTTCTGTTTTCTTGCCTACGTTTTGGGCATCAGAATGCAGTGGTCTTCAGCATCATTCCCCCCAGGGAAGCCTTTGGTCCAAGTGCATCCCTATTTCAGACTGTACAGGAACACTGTGGACTTCTTCCCACTCTAACTGGAATCGTGCAGCAATGCAGAAGTTCACCCCTGCACGGGAGAGACTTGAATTCATCTTGGAAGTGTTTCCGAAGGCCTTGTGTGCAATCCTTGCTTGGTTCTTTTAGTCGTAATTTGTATCCTGGTATGCTGGTTTTGTACATATGACGTTTATTGAGGAAGGAAGAAGACACCTACGGAGATAATTTTTTTTAAAGCGAGCTGCTGAGAGCTTCTTCTATGTCTGACAAAAAAACAATCAGGGATTAATTTTTAGAATTGACAATTTGTGAAACCACTGAGAAAGTTGAACACACCTCTGTGAACTCGCATTTTAGAAACAAAGAAAGCCCAGGAAACTGTCTTTCCCTTCCTGCCTGAATATAGGTAGCGGCCTGCTCTGGCCCCTTTGCACGCCCGGCTTGGCCGGGCCAGGCTGGCCAGGTCCTGTCCCATCCAGCCAGGGCCCCCAACGTTTGTTAGGAAGCGGCAGGGGAGGCCATGGACTGCTAAGATCCCAGCCCGTCCAGCTCGGCTAGGTGGGCCTGCAGCGCAGTGGAAATGCGCCAAATCCACCACTTAAATTGCTGCATTGGCTGAGAAATCTCAAATTGGTGAATCAAAACCACTACACCTGGGGATGTTGGAAATCATTTGACTTTTCCAGCATGCGTTTGCTGATGTTTGCATTTGGAAATGGACAAGAGTTTGTTGGAAGCTTCATATATTGCAGTACCTGACCTTCCCTGTTTGTGGCTCTCCACTGCTGTGCTCAGCAGGCACCCAGTTGTCTTTGGACATGAGCTACCACTGCCAGACACGCAGCAAGTGGAGCAATGAACATCAGAGATTGGGCTAATGTTTTTATTAGAACACAAGGAAACAAGAGAGTGCCTCTGGACAATCTTATTGTCCTGTGAAACTTGGTAGCTGATGGTGTTCTGGTGCTCCTGCCAATCCCTTCCCTGAAAAAAATTATTTCAGGACTGACAACTTCTGCTTCCTGATAGATACCAAGTTGTCCTGGAGTACAATGCAAAAATGTGTATTCTATCACCATCTGTTGAAATGTGAGAGGGGTGGTGATCCTTATCTCTGTGGGAGATATCCTCTGCTGATGTGCCATCTGATAAGATCAGGGGGATGATCATGGTTATCTATTCACAACCCATCCTTCCTCCAGAAGATATATTCCATTAATGGGCCCTTAAGTCCTATTGTGTGACTGATAAGATTACATCATCCCATTGGGAGATGCCCCAGCTGGGGCAGGAGCTAAGCCTTTCCTACCTAGATAAAAAACTGGGGTTTGGGACGCGAAGGCAGACCTTTCCACTGGATCCCAGAGGAAAGTCGGAACATTTCCACATCATCGCTGGATCTTCTGAGGAAAACTGCACCTTCTACAGGAGCACTGCTTCAACAGAACCACATCCGTCATCCAGGAGGACTGCAGCCACCATTTATACGGACTGCTACCAACACCCTGACTGACAGCATGTCAGGTTATATTTCTGACTGTGTCGGTGGTTGTTTCGTTTATATTATTGCATGTATCTTATTTTTTCTGTTTTCTCCTATTAAATTGCACTACTGACTTGGAGTCTCGCACTGGTTTTACTTTCAAACCAACACAGAAGTGTTGCCAGCAGTTGCTCCAGGTGCTCCTGCCAATAGCCCCTGTAGGAAGGAGCACAGCCCCCAGTGCACATGGGCTTTGGCTCCCTCTGGCACAGAAGCCCCCAGGGGCACAGGTCTCTGGGGCAGGAGCCGGGCACCAGTGCTGCCAAGGCTCAGAGGGGTGGCAGCTCTGCTTGAGCTGGGACTCTGCCACAGCTGCTGATTTCAGTGCTGGCCGGGTCCCAAGGGTCAGAGCAGCATTCATGCCCTGGCCCACACGTTCCTTGTCTGTGTCACACCCACAGGTTTAGGATGGCCACCAGCTGGGACATGTCCCAAGAAGGCCAAGCCAGTTTCTCTGCAAGGCCCTGTGGCCTTCCTGCTGCGGCTGCGTTGGCATCCCTGGGGGCTCCTTCTGCTGCCCTGAGCCCGCAGAGCAGGGCAGCGTTTGGTGATGGTTTGAGCCGTTTCTAAAGATCCTATCAGGTTGTCTGAGACATTTGGGCCAAGGGATTCCTTCCAATCTGGGCAACTTTGGAAGGGCTAGGGGCAGCCACAGGGCAGGTGGCAGCGTGTGCAAGGGCCCTTTGTGATGCAGTGCACCATGGTCACTGTGGCATGGAATGGTGTCAAAGGACCCTTTGTGACATGAGGTGACATAGGAGCAGGCGGTGACAAAGCCACACCACAGTGCTCGGAGCACGGAAGGGGAAAGGACGCGCCAGAGCTGTGCTGTGAGGAGCCCCTGCACAGCACACTCGTTCGTGCCTGACCCGGAGCTTTTCTGAGGCGTTATTCCTGCAGGTGACCTCGAGGCCAGACCTCAGAACCTAGTGACCTGTGGCCTTCTTGAGGCATCCCTTTTGCAGGTGCCCTCGAGACTAGACTGTGGGATTTGCTGTTCAGAAGCCTTGACAAGGAGTCTCCTGTCCTTGTGGCAGGAGCCATTGAGACCAGAGTGCAGGACCTGCTGTCCTGTACTCTTCCCATGACATCAGTCTTGCAGGTGCCTTCCAGGCACGACTGCAGGACTTGCTGACTCAGAGCTTTTCTGAGGCATCACTCGTGACAGTAGCCATCAATCCAGTCACTGACATGGAGCAGAGACCCCCAAGAATGCCCAAGCTGGCCTGGGGCAATGTGGAGGAAGAAAGTCCTGGAGCTGCCTCAGCACAGGAGACAGAACAGGTGGTGCCGTTCCAGCCAGAACAGGAGGGTGAGTGGCAGAGCTGGGCCTTAGGGCTGGTGCCTGCAGACAGCTTGACCCCATCCCATCCCATCCCATCCCATCCCATCCCATCCCATCCCATCCCATCCCATCCCATCCCATCCCATCCCCTGTGGACACACCCATGGACAGGACAGAAGAGGGGCTGGGCAGACAGCTCACAGTGGCCGTGCTCCATCCCCTGGGGCATCCCGGGGCTGTCCCTGCCTGGGGAATGCAGGGCTGGGCTGTGTTTTCCAGCCTCTCCCGCAGCGCCTCAGCTCTGGCTCTGCTTGCTCTTTGCCAGGTGCAGCCACGGAGCCGACACAAGAGCAGGAACCCACTGGTGGCCTCTTCCGCAGGACAGCACAGGTACCTGCAGCCATCCCCATCTGGGCTGGGCCTGCTGTCACTGCTCAGCCAAGCGCCATGCTTGGAGCACTCCATGGAAAAGCCTTGGCTTCTTGCCCTTCTCCTACAGCTGGTTTACAAATTCATCAAGAGAATCCATGAGGATGAGACCATGGTCACTGCAGTCAGACCATACTCGCTCATTTTCAAATCCAACACCAGTGCTGCCCTGCTGGATATGCTTGTAGAAGAGGGTTTTTCCAATCCAAAGCAAGTAAGCAGCCTGTGGCCAGGGCTTGATCCTCCCAGGAATTGCTGGGCCTTCCAAGCCACTGGGGCCTGCTGGTCCCTGTAAGACCAGTGCAGTGTGGTGGGAGGGGAAACACTTCTCTGGGGAAGCTGGGGACATTACTCCCTCTGGCAGCTTTGCAAGTCCCCCTGTGCCTCCTGCAGGTGCCTGGCATGGTGAAGTACATCCACCAGTGGCTCATGTCAAATCAGTTTGCTGAGCACAGGCTGCACAGGACCCTGCTGGATCTCACTGAGGCACAGCCTGCTGATGTAGTGATGACACTCCTGCGTGTGGCCCCATCGTGTGACAGGTATGGGGCCCACCAGCCCAGAGGGCGCAGGGCTCACCAGCCCATCACCCTGTACAGCCTGTTCCAGGTGTCTGAGCAACAGAGAGTTCCCGGGCCCTCTGGCTGCTCCCTTTCCCAGCCCTGGCATGTCAGCCCCTGAGCCTGCTGCCATGCTCCCTCCCTGCCCCTCAGGGGCCTGTCCCCACAGGGCTGGGCTGCCTGGGTGCCACCAGCGAGGGGCAGTGGGCAGAGGCGGAGCTGACAGCCAGCTCAGCTCCCCACTGCTGACCAGGCCACGGTTCTGTGTCTGAGACTGCCCTGAGACAGAGGTCTGACCCCACAGAGCTGCTATGACCATGTGGAAGACGATCTTGTGTTCGCCCAGGACTGCGGAGCTGGCACAGCTGAGACTCCTCGATGTGCTGGGGAACTGGCCAGAGCACAGCACATGCACCTCTGATGGGGACAGAACGGGTGTCTTTGCCCTGGCTGTGAGTTTCTGGAACTGGCCTTTGCTCACCCCAAGGCCGCCTCTCCAGCAGCTCTCCACCCTCCTTCCCCCACTGCATCTCCCTGCCTCAGGCACTGCGCTGAATCCTGGCCTAGGGGCACCTTCAGGGGCACCAGGCCCGGTGCTCCCCCTGCATCTCCCCTGGCCTCTCCGTGCCACGCTCGGGCCCTGCCGCACCGACACCTGGGCACTGAGCGCTGTCTCGTGGTGCTTTGTCCTTTGCAGGCAACTCTGGTGATGTGGAAGATCCTCCGGGAGCCCTGTGTCCCACATGCAGTGATGATGCATTTTCCCCGCCTATTTGTGCATCTGCTCTTCCAAGTGTTCTTCAGCACTCTGGATAAACCAGAGGAGGTTGATAATTTCTGGAAGGGATGCCAGGAAGAGCACGGCCTTGCCGCCAGCGCCAACAGGTTCTTCATGCCAGTCCTTCTGTCCCTGACACATCCCCAGAGAAGGAGCCAGTGCTCCCAGCGTGACCTGAGCTTTGCTCTGCACACAGGTTTGCAGTGCAGACCCTGAAGTTGCTGCTCTGCCAAAGGCAGTATGAGGGTGTGGTGACGGCAATGGAGAGCAAACACGGCTGGGACATGCTGCTGGGTGCTGACACCCACCTTTATGCTGTGGGTCTGCTGGCCAGGTGAGATCCCCTTCTCCTCTCTGCCCTCGGCATTTGTGCTCTGTGCTCCACTCAGTCCCCGTGGACGTGGGCCAGAGGGCCTTGTCACTGAGGGATGGCCAAGAGGACTGGAAAAGACTGGGAGAGGAGAGGAGAGTGCCCACAAGGAGCCACCTCCCAAATGGCCCAGGCCCCCTTGCATGATGGTGGGAAAAGACCAGACCTTTGGGAGTCAGTCCTTGGAGAGGTTTGTCCCCCTAGCTCACAGTCTTTGTTACTTTTACTCCTGCCAGGGAGATGTGCCGTGTCTCCCTACCCTTGTGTTCCCAGATCTTTCGTTACCTACTCCAGCTTCTCAGCACACAGGAGCCACGCTGGGATCTGCCTGCCATGGCATTCCTTGTGGAGGTGAGCCTGATGGCCAGCGCTGCCTGGCTGAGCTGCCAGCCTGCTCTCTGTCCTCTCATCGCCACAGCTGCCTGGGATGGTGCCCGTGCCCAGTTCTGCTGTTTGGGCCCAGCCCTGTGTGGTTCTGGGCTCCTGCCAGCCGGGTCCCCTGTCACTGCTCTGTACCTTTCAGATCCTGGAGTGCCTGGACTTGAGTGAACGCAGTGGCAACAGAATCCTGCAAATCTTGCCACGGCAACTGCGGAGTGAGTGCAGGGACAGGCAACGCCTGGCACTCAGGGCTCTTCTCGAGCTCACTGACGATCCCTCACTGGTGAGAACGGGGCAGCAGCTGAAGCTGAACTGGGCAATGCAGCCCCTTGGACATGGCTGGGCTTCGGGTGCTGGGGCAGCTGCTCCCAGCTCTCCTGCTTCCCAGTTCAGCGGCGCGAGTGCTTTGGGACAGGCCTTTGGCCTCCAGGGCAGCAGGGTGGCATTTAACAGACTTGTGTTCTGCACAGACCAAAAAAATGTGCAAACTGACCGAAAGACTTGTGGAGCTCCTGCGGGACAGAGATGGAGAAATAGTTACAATGACAGTCATGGTACTCAGCTTTATCGTGTTGGAGAAGGACATGCTGATACCCAGCCCCATCGCCCTGCAGCTGGCTGAGTCCCTCCTGCCACTCTTTGACCACGTAAGGCTTTGCGCCCCCAGCCACAGCCACTGGCAGCAGCTGGGACACTTTGTGCCCTGTGAATTTGCAGGCTAGCAGCCAGCTGAGCCCCGTGCAGCCAATGCTGAAATGTTCTCTTTCTTCCTTTCATACAGGAGAATAGCCACGTGCGGCTGGTGTCCATATTGCTCTTCCGAACGTTGGTGACTCTTCTCATGGAAAAAGAAAAAAAGGCCCTGAAGCCACACGTGCAGCAGAGCCTGCTTCCACTCTTCTTCCACTGCCAGGATAAGAATCGGCGTGTGGCAGAGGTGAGGACTGGTGGGCTGCTGGTGTCCCCCTGGGAGGGGGCTTGGCTGCCTCCTGCTCTGGTGCCTGGCGGGCTGCAGCCTCCTCCCAGCCTTGGCACAGGGACACGAGTCCTGTGCTCTGGGCTGTGGGGCCATCTCTGCTGCTCTCCAGGCCTCTCGGAAAACACTGGTTTGGGTGGCCAAGTTCCTGAAGAGAAGCGATCTTGAAAGACTGGTGGAGAAGAAGAAGCTGTGGATGTTCGCCGACTGCCTGGTAAGGAGGGTCTGGAAGCGCCAGGCTCAGCCTGGAGAAGCCCCTGAGCGCGGTGCTCACTGTGTGCGCTTGGCAGCTGTGGCCCTGCCCAGGGCTGCACGCAGGAGCCGCACGGGCTCTTCTCCAGGCTCCTGTGGGCCCGAGCCGGGTGCCCACGGAGCCCCGGCCCAGCGGCTGCTGGCCGCGCCTCAGGGCTGTGCGGGCAGGGGAGGCCGGGGCCGGCCAAAGCGGGGAGTGCCTGGCAAAGGGGCACAAAGCCCGGCCCGACCCTTCCCTCCCGCCGCTCTCTCCAGCTGGCAGACGACAGGAGCCGAGCGGCCGAGCACCTGCGCCAGGCCCTGCCGTACGTGCAGAGCCCACAGGAGCCCCTGCGAGAGGCGGCCATCAGGTTCATGGGTGAGCCCGGGCTCCCTCCCCGCCCCGTCCCGCCGCAGCTCGGCCCCAGCCCCGCCTGCTGCCCCGGCAGCGGCATCCGGGCCCGGCGCCGTGGAGCCCCGGCTGCCCTCGGGGCTGCTGCCGCCCTGTCGCAGCCGTGCCCTTGGGCGTCAGGATGCGGCAAGGGCCCGGGCTGAGCCCTGCCGGGCCACGAGGGCGTGTGGCCACAGGGCTGGCAGCGCCGCTGGCAGGGAGCTGTGCCGCTGGGCAGAGCCGTGACAGGCTCTCTCGTTCCCAGGGATGGCCGGGCGGAGCTTGAGGAGGCAGCAGGAGGAGCTGCAGCTCATCCACGTAGGTGAGTGATGGCAGCGGGCTGTCAGCGGGTGCTGTCAGGAGGAGCTGTAAACCCCGGCCCGGCTGTGGAGGGCTCTGCTCCCTGTGCGGACGGGGGTCGGCGTGGGCAGAGCACACCGAGATTTCAGGGGCACGTGGGGCATTCGTGGCCAGCAGCTTCCGGCTGATCCCGGTGGACCCTGCTCCCTCCTGGCCATGGCTAGAGCGGTCTCAGATGCCCCTGGCACGAGGGTCTCGTCATGTCCCCGCAGATCAGGGATCTGACCGTGACTCTGTTCCCCTGCCTTCCAGCTCTGGACGACTTGGCATGTGACAGCAGCCCTGCCATCCGTGGCCTAGCAATTCAAACACTCTACATTCTCAAGGCAGTACAGAGAACTCGATATTCCATTTTCGAGAATCTGCAAGGTCAGCTGTCCAGGGCATGGAGGACACGGCCTCGTCTATTGAGCCTTGGCTGGCTGCGCTGCTGGAGATCTGCAGAGAGCTGATGTGGGAGGCTCTGTCTGCTGGGACCTCCTGAGCCAGCATTAATTTTCTTTTCTTCAAGATTGTTCTTCTTTTAATTTTTCTTTAGGATATAAATATAGGATGTGTTAGAATACAGAGATGCTAAGGATCTTTCTTTCACTGCCCAGGGTCTGCAGGGCATCGGGGAAGAGGGGGAAAGGGTGCCTGTGCTCAGCAAGCTGCCCAGGCATGCAGTGTTGCAGGGAAATTGCCCAGAAGCCCCTTGGCCTTTGGTGGTTGTGCTGAAGCCTTTGTGCTGGTGACAGAGCGGGTGGGCAGGGGCCGGAGCTGCAGGGATCCCTGCGAGACCGGTGCCTGGAGATGGCCACGACCCCTGTCCCAGCCAGGAACCGCCATCAGTGTCCTCCTGCCCGGGTGTTGCTGGCTGGATTGCTGAGGGCTCCATGGTGCCTCTTGATCGGGCTTTTCTGGAGCTCCTGTGGGGCTGCAGTGCTGCTGCTGGGCAGGTTGGCCTGGCTGGGGGAGACCCTGAGGGGACGGTGCGCTGGGAGGCCATGAAGGGATGAGGGGCTGTGGAGGCCCTGATGGGACAAGGCAGTGGGAAGGTACGAGGTGTATGTGTGAGTGAGTTGTGCCAGGAGGCTGCAAGTGGACAGTAGGCGCCTGAGGGGCCGGAGTGGCGGGAAGCCCTGAGGAATTGGGTGTCAGAGGCCATAAGAAGCCCCTGGGCACCCACTCTGTTCCTGAAGCCCGGCTGCTCTGGTTTTTCCCCACAGCATCTCCCAGGACTGCTGCTGAAGCCCTCGAGGCTGGGACACCACCTCACCAGGGAGGTGGGGACACCCTCAAGATTCCCAGGCTGGCCTGGCTTGCGATGGAGACTGAGTGCTACCAATAAGGGGCAGAGGCAGGGCTAGTGGCTAGGCTGGTCCCCCATGGCTGTCCAGGCCACGGTGCTGTCACCAAGGCCCCCCTGATGCAGAGCTCTGGCCCGCAGTGCTGTTGCCACTATGGAGAGGGCAGCGATGTCCCCTTGAGCAGGGCTTCTTAATCTCTGCTGCCCAAGCAGCTCTGTACCCCACAGATACAGCACCAGAGCGTGCACAGGAACAGCAGGACCCCAAACGCCAGCACCTGCTCAACAAGGCATCTTCACCAGCTGGGATGCCCAACAGGGGGACTGTGGGCACAGTTGCCTGTGGTTTGACCAAAGGCTTCAGCAGAGTTGGCCACAATGGTTTGCTCTTGGCTTACCAGCCTCACAGCAACGCTTGGCAGCTTCAGCTGCCGCCTGTCCTCCTGACTGACTTCGATGGCCGTGCTCAAGGGCAGACTCACCTTCCACAGGCAGGCGTCCCAAGGCAGCGGCATTGGTGCCATTGTGAGAAAGACACTCTGGTGGGACACGAGCCCTGCGCTGCAGCTGCCCTCCCTCTCCTCCATGCAGGCACCTTAAAGACATATGCATCAGCTTTGAAACTAAATCCTGGACTTGCTTGGAACAAAGGAAGAAGCAGCAGATGCTGAAGAAAAGCATGGACTTATATGGCTCAGTTTTGCTCTCCGCTTGGAGAATCACAGAATCCCAGAGCACATTGTGTTGGGAAACATCATAAAGATCATCCAGTTCCAACCACTCTGCCATGGGCACAGGCGGTGTGCAGGCACAGCTGTCACTAGAATTGGAAGAACACTTTTCCATGTTTATCTTTTCCTCTCCTGGATTTCAAGCTAACATGAAAAAAAAAAAGCTGGTTACAGCTGAATTTTGTAGCTCATAGGACTAGGAATAGGAATCTCCAGTGGGCCATGGTATGTCCATTCAGCCTTTGTTAGATCACCCAGTTGGAGCTCAGCCCTGTGCAGCCCAGGCACAGGCACCAGGTTGGTCCATTTCAGCATCCCTAAGTCTTTCCTGTGCAACCTGAAGCTCCTGAATCCGTTCTTGAATTCCCAGTTACTGCAGTGCAGGACATGAGAACACAAGAATAGAGTGTTTGGCTCAGTCTTGGCTTTGCTGCTCCTGCCTAAAGTAATAATCAGGAGTTTATGCCGATGTAAAGGTATAGCTGAACACCAGGGACTTTTTCTGTAGTGTCTAAAACTAAAACCTTGTGTGACTGTTCAGAGACACTAAAATCCAGGGTGAAAATGACAACTTTGGTATTTCAGAATCCCAGAAATTTTGACATGTGATTTTTCTGGTCAAGGATTTTAATGCTAATGCGGAAATTAGAAAAATATTAAAATTTGTTTTCATTGGCAATCCTTTTTAAATGGCATCAGCACACTTATAGGGGACAGGGTATGACACTGGGGACAGTACTTGGCAGTTAATGGCTTCAGATGTGGGAGATTAATGTTTTGCCTGGGTTCACCCAGGAGTTCAAGTTTTCCCAGGGCTTTGATCGACTGGCCATTGCAGGTAACTTTCACTAAATGCAGAGGGATGTAACAGCAGAACTTCTGGAGAATGTGTCCTAGGGACAGGGAGAAAACCTTGAAAATGATCAGCAGGCCCTGGAAAGCTTTAAAAAAAATAGTAGGTGTAGCCCTTTGACTTTTCAGTCATGACTCTTTGGGTCTGGAGGAAATGTTTGCCTTGCATCAGCTACAAATTTGTGGCAATGACCCTGTAAGAACTGCTCTTTCTGACCTGGCAGGCACAGGAAAGCCTCTGAAACTTCAAATATTTGAAGTTTCAAAGGCTGAAAGTAATGAAGTGAGGCCTCTGAGATTCTGCTGCAGGCTGTGATGTTTCAGAACACCCATCTGGTATGTGTTCCTGTGGTTTTGTTTGCTGTAACCTATGCTTTTTGTTACTTCACTCTGAAAGTCCTCCTCCTCCAACAGCAGTAGGAGTTGAGGAGGAAGTTGTGTCCATTGGACCTGCAGTGCCAAAAGGATCAGACACTGCATAGAATCACAGAATCATTTCAGTTGGAAAAGATCTCCAAGACCTTGCAGTCCAACCTGTGCCCAATGCCCACCTTGTCCTCAGCCCAGAGCACTGAGTGCCATGTCCAGGTGTTTCCTGAACATCTCCATGGATGGGAACTCCCAGCCACCTTGGGCAGCCCCTGCCAAGGCCTGACCACCCTTTCCATGGAGAAATTCCTGGTGTCCACCTTGACCTCTGCTGTCCCAGCCTGAGGCTGTTCCCTCTCCTGTCCTTGTTCCCTGGGAGCAGAGCCCAACCCCCCCGGCTGTCCCCTTCTGTCAGGGAGTTGTGCAGAGCCAGAAGGGCCCCTCTGAGTCTCCTTTTCTCCAGGATGAGCCTCCCCAGCTCCCTCAGCTTCTCTTCATATGACTTAAATGTGTGGCAGAGGATACCAGCTTAGGACTCTGTATGATCAGTTAGAGAAATTGGAATCTCAAAGGCTTCTTCTCCTTCCCAGGGGGTCAAGGGCTGGAGAATATTCAGCAGCCCACGGGCAGTGTCTGTATGGGCTATGTGATTTTCTGCCAATCTCTCAAGGGACACACAGATGAGGTATTAAGAGAATCAAAGCTGAGACTGTTGTGTCTGTGAATTATGGATCAAGTCTCAAATCCTCTGTTAGTCTGAGCAAAATTTAGAAGCCTTTCTCCTCCCTCTATCAGCTGATGCCAATATAAGTCTTCTGCAGGTATGGCAAGGTTACTCAGAAAATGATAGAACACTTTGGGTTGAAAGAGATCTGAAAGCCCATTTCATTCTGATCCCCCCTGCCACGAGCAGGGACACCTTCCACTGTTCCAGGTTGCTCCAAGCCCCATCCAACCTGCCCTGGAACACTTCCCAGGTTGGGGCAGCCACAGCTTCTCTGGGCACCCTGTGCCAGGGCCTCACCACCCTCACAGGGAAGATTCCTTCCCAATATCCCGTCTAACCCTGCTCTCTGGCAGTGGGAAGCCATTTCCCCTTGTTCTCTCATGCCATGCCCGTGGTGAAGAACTTCTCAGGAATCTTTTGGTTTTGCTAATGGCACACCACAAAAGCTATGGAATAACAGAGCTATGGAAAATTCACTGCTGTGAATTTACTTGTTTTTTCTTTTATCAGAAGGGACATCATTAACTTTCATCTGTCATTTGAATGTCCAGGAAACAAGGATCAGGAATAGTTTCTCAGTGCCTGGAGTGCTGTTTAGACTGTTTTCAGCATATAGGCTTGTGATGATGCTGGATGATTTACATTTTAAAGGAAAATGTGTCTTTTAATTACCAAAATTTCACTCACAAAGAGAAATTATTGTTCCAGTTGTCTGGGAACAGAGCTGACTTGATTGCTGGGAGTGAAAGAGTCTGAAAATAGTCATCTAAGAGAGGCACTTTAATTTCCTCATTTCTTAACTAAGGCCTGTTTGGTGTGTAGATTAAATTGGATGCAACTCCCTCCCTCAGTCCTAAGCTGCCTTGGCATCTGGAACTTGCTGGTGGCAGAGTCCAAGTTTATTCCTGAAGCTGTCAATTCTCCATCTCACCTTTCATCACTTCTCTATGTGCCATGGCAGCGCTCACCACCTTGTGCTTCCTAGCAGTCCTTTTTGGCAAATGCTGGAAGCTGGGAACAAAGAGAACATGATGAAAATCTCAGACCTCCTCAGAAACCCAGAACTTCAGTCTGAAAATGTAAAATTGGTTCCACTGCTTAAATATACTGAAAGCAGAGCTTCAGGGAGCTGGAATAGCAAACATCTCTGTTCTCTAGGTGTAAAGCCAGGGCTCTGCAGAGGAACTTCGATTTCATTAAACAGTTTCCAAGTCCCACTCAGCATTACTACAATCCTGATGGCAGTAATTCTTAAGACCTGCTCTAAGAAGACAATCTTTAAACTCTACAGTTGGCTCAATATTTAAAATTACTCTGGGACTGGCTACAACACTGTGCCTCAGTGGTTGGGAAGGAATTTTACATGTTCAGCTCCTAGTGGAGTATTAACTGGTCCCAACATGCAAAAGGCAAATGATTCCCTTCTTAGGAATGAAGTGGAAAGCTAAATGTTATCCAGACCACTGCAGCAAGGTGAAAAACAACAAGGATATTGGGACTCTGAATCTCTGAATGCCATGGTCTCAATGTTTGAATGGTTTGAGCAGTCTTGTCCCACGTGTTTCGTCACCACCTCTGAGATTCTGCTGCAGAGAATTGCAACATTTTTGCTGCAATTGCAGAGAAACCCTGGCAGAAGTGGGTCAAAGAGCTCACCTGAAGGTTTTCTCTTGTTCTGAGGCCGCCTGGTCTTGGCTCTGGCAGTGGGAAAGTTGGGCACAGCACAATAGGCTGTTCCTGAGAGTCTCCAGCTCGGTTTAAATCCTTTGCATTGTGGTGCTCTGGCGTGGCCACAGCCACAGCAGAACATTCCTGGCTACAGGTGCGAGTATCCAAGAGCTAGGAGAGAACCTATTCAGCTGCATGGAACAAGAAGAGTGGATGTAGAGAGAGGCTCTGTATTTTGACTGGGAAAAGTTTCAGTTGGCATATTCCCCATTCCCAATGCTGAAATCCAAGCTGGCTGGTAAAAAGTCCCCACCCCTTTTTCTTTTTGCTTACAAGCAGGAGGAACATTATGCTTTTTCTTATTGAATTTGAGCATCCCGCGAGTTCTTCTGTTTAGGAAGTTCTTAAAATGACCCCACGCTGCAGAATTCAAGTGGAACTGCAATTTGAAGGTTAATGGAGGAATTTCACTCATGGGATCTTCAGAATGGACATGCTTACACCCACCTCTGCCTTGTGAACAGGCAGAAGCAGGTGAGCTTGCTTGAAGGCAGCAGTTTCCAACATAATTTTTGAAAAATCCCATTAAATTTTGGGCTGAAACTGCATGCCCCAGTGATCTGCAATGTGCCTCGTGTCTAGGAGGTTTGTCATGGGTGCTTTGGTCAGGAGGGTGATGGTGGCAGGTCCTTGTGGTGAATTCCCCTCTGGTGCTGGGGAATCCTCAGGGAATGGCAGCTTGGAAGTGCTTCCAGTTGCTGCCAAGACATGAAGATTCTGGGTCCAGTGCTAAGGACAGAATTTACTCACCCTGTGGAAAACTAATGGCTAAAAGAGAACAGATAACTAGACCGTGCCTTTTGCTATGAACATACCAGGAATTCAGTGCTCCCTGAATTTCCCAGTGGGGAATTCAGTCCTGGGAAAAAGGCATTGCAGCCCATGGCTTATCAGAGAATTACTGCTAAATGGAGAAAAGCTGGCAACAAATATTTACCCTGGGATCAATTCTGTTGAAAGTGCAATGTTTGGAGCAGAGCTTGGACATGGGGAGGTCAGGCGTAGGATCAAGGCTGTATTTATATAAAGACAGAGGGATATGCACTGGGAATACTTGCTTGGAAAGGGAAGAGACTGAAGGATTTTGAAAGACACACTATGAAGATCTTGATTTTTGTCCTCACACTGACCGTTTTCTCATGTTCAGGTAAGTTGGAGCCTCGTCCTCCTTCTTAGGGTGGTTTTGGGTGGAAAAGCTCACACCTGCAATGAACTTCTGATGGAACTGTGCCTCCCCCTCAGGGTTTCCAGCATATGACTATGCCCTCCCTGTCGCAGAAGAGGCTCTCAATGCTTCCATTGCACGGATCAATTCCCAGTCATGGAGCAGAAACCTGTATGGTGTTGTCAGGAGCCGAGTCATGGGAGTAAGTACGCAGACAACGGAGATCCTTTACCTGAATTGTGCTTTACTGGGGTGGAAAACTCTTTTCCAGTCCTGGAAACCCAGATTTAGTTGGAGTTGGCTGATGCTGCTTGGAAGAGGGTGGGTTTGGGTCACTATCTGAAGTTATGGTTTTAGTAACCTAAATATCTTTTGTATGTAAGTTTATAATTAAAATACTTTAGGAATTCCTATTTTTCACACCTAGAGTAGAAGTTCTTGAGGGTTATCTTGTAGGATTTTGTTCAAAAGTGATGTTTTTAAATACTTCCAGCTAACTGCTTTGCTTTGGGCATGAAGCAACCTGGTTCCTCTGAAGCTCTTTGCTGATTAAATGCCCCCACAATTCAGGATTCTTTCTCTGATCCTTTTTTATGTCATATGTCTCTACGCACCAATTCTGGTTTAAAGCTGCTGGAGTCTACGTGCAAGCAGGAAACCCCTATCTGTTTTAATATTCTAGATGCTCCCTGAGTTAAGGAGTTAAAACTTCTATATTCAAAGTTGTAGTGTCCATGTTCCTGAACACCCTCAGAACCTTTCTGTTTCTTTAGGTGGCCTATATCAAGTCTTCTGTAAGAATGAATGTCAAGATGATGTATGGATTCATACCCCCAAGTATTTGAAAGTAGTGGGAATTTGTCGTTTGTTGGATTTTTTTGGGGTGGAGCATTGCTTTTGCATTTTTTTCCCCCTAGTCTCCCATCTTGAGCTAAGGCACTGATTGGACTATGAGAATGAGAAAAGAATAACCAAAAAGGACTAATGCTGTGTTGTGTTGACCCTGCTTTCCCCAGGTGGACATGTGGGACAGCGATACTTACGGGTTAGATCTGCAGTTCAGCATCCGTGAGACCGTGTGCCCCAAAGCTTCGGGGAGAGACCCCTTCACCTGTGACTTCAGAGCTGGGCCTTTCGTGGTGGGTGCTCCTGCTGGGAATGGGAACCCTCCCCTCCCTCCATGCAGCATTTCCTCGGGATGGTGCTGCTGGTGCTGGGAAATGAGAGATGGCTGGCTGCTTTTGACACAAGCTGCAGTATGGAGTGGGTGTCGGGTGGGAAGGGTCAGTGGTGGGAAACTCTTCTTGCCTGCTCTGTGGTGAGGGCAGGGAGCTGGAAGGAGGATTTGTGTCTGGGAGCAGCGTGTAGTGAAGGTATGTGTGCTTTTGGGGCCAAATCCTAGAAGCAATGGCTTGGTCTCTAAGGTGAGAGGGTAGAAGAGCTGATATTTCACTTGCTTTTACCTATCTGTGACCACATAAAGCGTTATCTTCCCGTGTCATGCAGATCCCCCCTCTGTGCTGACAGTGCTGATCTCTTTCGGATTTTTCACTCTCAGCCTGAAGTAAAAAGGCTCTTGATACAGACTCCCCTCTGAGTCTTAAATCACCAGCTTTGGTGGAAATACATTGTCTTTGAGTCTGGGCTTCTCTGTGTACAGTTACTTGGGCCAAATCTCCTCTCCATCCTGGAGCTAAGCAGCTCATGCGTGTCTGTAGGTGGCACCACAGAAAATCGTTGGTTATTGCTTTGCTGTTTTTCTTTAAAAACACAAATGTTGGCTGCTACAGTATTATCACTGTATCCTAAACTGACACCATCCCCCTCTTCTTCTTGGGGCAATATGTCCGTGTGAGGATGTGTTTTCCAAACTTGAGTTCACGTTTTGCTGCAGTTTTTTGTGAGATTGCAGAGACAATACCTTTAAGGTATTGCCGTTGGTGTAGCCCTGCACTGTTCTTCTCTTTGTGCTGAGCTGTGAAAAGGATGTGGAGGTTTTCTCCTACCCCGAACAGGCTCAGAGGTCTGTACAACAAACATGTAGTTGTGGAGCAATAGCCTGTGTGTCGTTGTGTATAATCATTCTCGGGTTTCTTTCTTTTGGAATTTGTTTTTTAAGTCCTGCAGGTTCCCACCACCAATGAGACTCCCATGAGAGGGTTTGTATTGGATGTTTGCTGTGTGAGATTGGATCTGGTTTGTTCTGTTACAGCCCACTGCTTCCTGCAGGAGTGTTGTGGAAGTCTCCGGGGAGCTGATTGCCAACATCACCGTGCGGTGCCATCGCAGCACATTCAGCTCTGAATCCATGAGCAGCGAGGAGGTGGGGAAGGGGAAAACCCATTTTTGCTGCCTGGAGGAGTGAAAATTCTGCTTACCCTGTTTTAAAGAGAAGTCAGGTGTCTGTGTGTGCTCCTGTTACAGCTGGAGGTGTGGATCAGGAAAGTGGCCGTAGTCTGACTTCCCTTTCAGTGGAGGGCTCTGACCTTGCCTGGGAGGTGTGACTCTCTGTGGCAGTCTGACACATCTGTCAACTCCAGCACCTCCTTCATCGAGTATGGGCCTGGCACTTCTTGGACACACACAAATCCCTATGGCTCTGGCTCTGTTACCAAACCAGCTGCCAGCTGAGCACGTCACCACAGTACACCCCACAGACATTTGGTCTGCTGAGATCTTTGTTCCCTTTTTGAGCTCTTTTTTTGGTTTTTAGGGTGTTATTCAGTGCTGACCTAACCTGGGAATTCCTGCTGGCTGTTTTCAAACTGTGCCAGTGTCCACTTCATCCATCAACTGATGCTTGCTTGTGTGTCTGCACTTAGAACACAGCTCTACAGTGTGTGTTGTGCTTGAGGGAACAAAGTTTAACAAGCAAGGTTATGGACAGCTTTTATTTTTGGAAAACTCAGGGAGCTAAATAGAGAAGTTGAATTGTAGAATCACAGAGTGGTTTGCATTGGAAGGGTCCTTAAAGCCCAATGAGTCCCACCCCTGCCATGGGCAGGGACACCTTCCACTGTCCCAGGCTGCTCCAAGCTCCAATGTCCAGCCTGGCCTGGGACACTTCCAGGGATCCAGGGGCAGCCACAGCTGCTCTGGGCACCCTGTGCCAGGGCCTGCCCACCCTCCCAGGGAACAATTCCTTCCCAATATCCCATCCAACTCTGCTCTCCTTCAACTTATGGCCAGTCTTCCTTGTCCAGTCAGTTCAAGCCCTTGTCCCAGTCCCTCTCCAGCTGCCTTGTAAGCAAATAGGATTCTTTGTTACTTTCCCTTGGCTTGAATTGTCAAATTAGCTCTTCATTTATTCCTTTTTTTTTTTTCAAAATCTCCATTCAGAGCTGGCTAGCGAGGGCATCCCAGGAAGCCTGGCTCTGCAGGGCAGAAAGACTGCATAGGAAGCACTGGAATGTGTAACACAGCCTGGGATGTTCAGCCAGCCCTCTGTGGGTTGACATAACCGTTGTTTAACAGGGCACTCAGCACAAACACTTGCTTTTACAAGCAGACATCTTCCCCCAAATCTTCCTTAACCATCACTTAAAATTCAGTGCTGTTGCCAATATTCCTGCTGGGGAATATGTTTCCTGCAATGTTAATAAGGAATAAATGCCAAAGGGAATTACTGCACTTGAAAAATAAAGTGTTTCTCTCTGCAGAGGGCTGCAGCAAGTGCACTGTAGCTCTTGCTGTGCAGCTGTAACTCTGCTCAGGGGATCTCAGCTTGGCTGAGGTGGTGTTGGTGTACCTGTGGTGGTGTTTGTACGGGAGAAGGAGCTGTGATTGACTGAGGCTGGCATCGCAGAATATCCCAAGTTTGACAGGATCATGGAGTCCAACCCCTCTGGACTGCAGGCGTACCAGTGAAATTAAGAATGAGGTTTGGAATTACTTTAGTGACCACTTAGTGCCTGAGGAAATGAAGAGGTGGGAATTCTTGCCAGGTGAGTTTTTTAAAGAAATGTCTTTGATTTCCAGATGATGCATGTGCCAGTAATGACCCCTGACAGGCAAGGCAGCGCTCGCAGGGAAGGTAAGCCAGTTTTGCCATGCTGGAATACCCTGACCTGTGTTTTCCTCTTGGAACCTCTCAAGATAATTTGTCTGAGGGAGAAGACAATGTGAAAGATCAGCTGTTTGCTCCTGCTCGTGGGCAGCTGGTTTTTTTCTTGCAGGGGGGTGTCTAGTTGAGGGTGCAGGGAGGGCACTGTCCTGCCAAGCCAGGCCATGCTGAGGTTTATACATTTCTTGGATTGCCAGATTTCTGCTCTCATCACCAGCACTTGTATGCAGAATGCAATGCTGAGTATTTTCTATTCTAGAATCACAGAATGGTTTGGGTTGGAAGGGGTCTGAAAGATCATCTTGTCCCACTGCCTGCTGTGGGCAGGGACACCTTCCACTATCCCAGGTTGCTCCAAGCCCTGTACAGCCTAGCCCTGAACACTTGCAGGGATGGGGCAGCTACAGCTTCTCTGGGCAACAATCAACACAAGTTGGAAAGCACCTCTTGCTCACAGATGTCTCCATGTTCCTTTTTTAGATGATGTCTTTGCTCCTGAAGCCTTCCCTTCAAGGGGAAGAGGCAGCAGCCATGGAGACTGGAACAAACCCAGCTACCTCAGCCCTAACAAGATGGAATAACCTGGCTTGGGTGAGTGTGGGTTAGCGTTAGAGTTGGGAGAGTCAAAGAACCTACAGCTCCAGGAGCACTGGGGCTGCAAAAGGCCATCCCAGCAGGGCCCCACCTTTGCTGCTCTTACATCTTTCTGATCTGGATCACCCATGGTGATGGAGTTCGGGTTAGGCTTAGGCTTAGGGTTAGACTTAGGGTTAGGGTTAGTTTGATACACCCTAGGTCTGCAGGTTTTGTGGCAGGGTGGGGAAGTGACTGCTCAGGATGAGGGACTTGTAGCTGCTTCACTCCTCAGAAGACACCCCAGCTACAGAGCTCATGGCTGTCACTCACTTTTGAGTTGTCTATCCTGTATCCTCTGACGTACACCAGTGTCCTGGGCTACAGGTAGTGTGAAAAGCATGCAGGAAAGTCCATTTGTAAACTCAGAGTTTGAGTTTAGTGTAGGGCTCTAGCCTTTTCCCCTCCATTTTCCTTGTGACAAGGACAGCGAGGGGCTGGAGCATGTCCAGAGAAGAGATCTAGAGGAATGGCCGTGTCTTTGTGCCAAATCAGCTGCCCCAGGGCCACACAGCTCCTCAAACAAAAACTGAAGGGACCTGGGAGAACCACCACGGTGTAGTCTGCACGGGAGAAACACTTGTCTTGTCTATGGGAATCCGTAAAGGAGATGTTTGGAAGCCAATTAACGGGAATGATAATTAGATTTATTGGAGCTGGCAGGGCCTGTCCTACACAAAGAACCTCTGCTGACCTGCCTCTGCAGCTCTGTGTGGGAGCAGCTCTAATTGCTGCTGATGCTTTACCTGCTGTCTTAGGGAGCTTAATCTGAAGGGAAGTGGTTTGAAAGAGTTTCAGCAACATGGAATGAGCTCATTCTTTGGCACGCTAAACAGGTTTAAAGCAGTTGGGGAAGGGAAGAGGAAATCACTTAGTGCTCTGTCCTTGTGATTAAAAAGGCTCGGGTACATACCATTAGCAGGTCTCTGTCCCTGTGGAGTGCCAGAACTGAGCTCTCCCTGTGTGTGGAGCTCAGCTCCAGCCTGCTGCGTCGGGAATGAGACAGTTTTAGATGGAATTTAGCACCGGTGACTCACCAAAAGCTAACACATGTTACTCATAAGCATATCCGTGGTAAAGCTCGATGTGCTGAAGGAGACAAGCCTCCTGCTCTCCTGGAAACGAGATATCAAAGGAAAACCCAGGCACTCTGCTCTGTTTGTAAGAATTATTTCATTAAATCCATATGCTATTTTAATTTATCCCTGAGCCACTAAAGCCAATAGGCCTTTTTAATCACTGCCTGTCTTCTTACAGGAATCTCCAACTTTTCTTTGCCTTTGGAAAGTGCCAGGTATCTTTAATTCTCTGGCTCTCAATAAGAGCTATCCCCTTTAAGCAGCACTCAGAAATGCTTTGTGTTCTTGCATCTAACAAATCTCCAAACCAAAAGCAAGATGCAAAATCTTCCTGAAAATAGAACATGAAATTTATGGTTCTTGAAACCCTGAGCATTTAGAAATTTAATACTTTCTGCCTGCTCTCAGAGATGGGTTGCAAGTGTCATTTATGGAGCTGTATTTCATGCAAGTGTCATCGATGGAGCTGTGTTTCCGATGAGTTTCCTGGGTTTTGGACATGTCAGAGGCAGAAACATCAGATTTAAAGAGAATATTAATTCCATCCCCAAAGCCCCTTGTTTCTATTGATTTTATCAATTTGATTTATTAGTTGCAAGGTCTGGAGAGGAATCTCCCTGATTTTGCTCGTATTCAGAATTAGAGGATTTCATTTCAAGCCAAAAATTAAACAGATTTCATGTGTCTGAGGCCAGGAAAACTTATTCCCTGCTGTTTTCCCTGGGTTTTGGCATATGTGTGATCCTGGCTGGCATTATTACAAGCCATGCAGGGTTTGGTGGGGGCATGGGAAATGAGTGCTGAGTTTTGAAATGGCAGTAGGTTCGACTGGCTTAGCTTAGCTGAGAAGATTTTGGGGGAGGCTGGGGAAATAGCAATTTAATAATAGAAGACTTTCATCTCTCACTGAAAGAACCTGGTGCTGACAGGCAAAGCTAGACAAGTCCAGGTAAGAAATGAAATGTGATTTTTTTTTTCCCTTTTACACACCAGAATGGGTAACTGACTGCTGCAAAAATTGTTCAGGCAAGTGGCTGACAGTTTTTCATGCTGGATTTTACATTTCTGAGCTAGGCCTTCTTATCTTTTTGGCTTCAGGAATTATTTCAGGAGAATTCTGTGCCTGACTTTGTGCAAGAAGCTAGGCTAAATGAACACTGGTGCTTTGTAGTTCTCTTTATTTATTAGGATGGGCTAAATATTCAGGAGAAAAAAATCAGTGCCATTGTTATATAAAGAACGTTTTCAAGTCTGCAATCTTCAGACCCACCAGTCTGCTGGTGCCTGCAGGAATTAGAAATTGAATATGAAAAACCCCATCAATGATTAATGAGCTTACTTCAGTGACAAGTCCTAATCAGATTTTCTGGATTTATTTCCTCGTCCATCTCCAGAACTGGGGAGATTGTGAAATTCCCGTGGCATGCTCTGGGGCCAGGCTGTCCCATAAATAGCTAAGGCACACAGGGAGTGACAGGAGGGGGGAAAGCTGCTGTACAAGAGCTGATCACCTGTTAACAGCCTCGATTCCATCGAGTTGGATTCTGCTTAATGCTGCTCATGACCCTGAATTGCAAAGAGGAGCCTAAAAATGGCTCAGACTTGCTGACCATCTCAATCCCCAGGGAGCAAAAGGGCCCTGATGCTTTGCTCTTCTAAAATCAGGTGCCTGAGGCGTTTTTTTCTTGTGCAGACCCGTGAATTGTATCTGGAGTCTCCCCAGCAAAGCTTCATGTCCTTGAACAGGAAAATCAAGAAGCAAGTTCCTGCCTTTGGAAAATACATGTAGATGGTGAATGCTGATTGTGTCTCACTTGTTAATCACACAAGAAAAGTGGGGCTTTTTTAACAGAAAATCAACTTCCTTCAGCATCAAGCCAAGGGGCTGTGATTTTCCTTCCAATCGCTCTCTGACTGAGGGCTCTGTCACCTGGCACAGCTCGCTGCTGGCAGGAGGGTGCTGGTGGCACTCGTGAGGAGCTGATCAGCAGCACTGCACGTGCAGAAGTGGATAGACTGGCATCCTTAAATATCAGAGTGGGGTTGTTTTTTTTTTTTCAATGGAAGAGTAGCAGGCAGCATTGGGCCTCTTCCCATACCTAAGAAATACAGCATCTGAGCTTCAGGTGAAATGGTTGCTTGTTTATCTGTCTCCTATGAATATAATAACAGAGCAGGGTTCACACCTCTCCTGGGGTATGGAAAACTGAGCTTTAATCCCCAGTGTCCTCATTAAGGAGCTGCTTGACTTTAGTTGCCATTTTATATCCTCATGTCTTTGGTTTTGCCTCTCCTGTTCACCCACCCACTTTCTAGGGTTCTCATAAAGCAGCTTACTGCTTTCTGTGGGAAAAAAAAAAAAAAAAAAAGAAGAAGAAGAAAGGAGTGAAGCACCAGAGGGAAGGAAAATCCCTGCAGGGTGGGATCTGTTGCAGAGTGTGTGAGCCCTGTGTCAGAGGGGCTTTGGGAGGAGTAGGGTGCTTGGGGAAATGCCAGGCTGCTGTTTTATCCCTCCTGCCACCCAGCCTGGCCGTGACGGCCGAGTCCTCGGTGTCCCCTGTCGGCTGTGATGCGCTGTGGCAGGGGACAACGTGCTCTCACCTGTTCAGAGGCAAAGGACTCGGAGTGAAGCAGAGCCAGGCAGGACCTTTCCTGCTGCCTAAGGATGGGGCAGAGGTGTTAGAGCAGAGAGCAGAATCGCTGTGACAGCCTCCTGGTGCTGTGAACAGCAGCATTTTTTGTCTTGCCCTTTGTCCCCCCCCCCCGCTTCTTGATCTCTTTTGAAGGATTAGACCCACAGCTGCATGGAGGAAATTGTTCCTGCTTAGGGAGAAAGCAGAGCTTGGTTGGATGATCTGTTTCAATTCACAAGCCCCTCCATCTAATTCCAGGAGAAAACCAGCAGGACTTCCTTCACTTCAAGAACAGAAAGGGCTCTCGACTGCCCTCAACCTATTGCTCAGTACTGGATTTTAGAAATGAGCTCGTCAAAGAATCAGGGAAGAAGAATCTCTCAAGGCGGGGCTGTGTAGCTGAGGTTGGAATACCATGGGATAGAGATCCCTCATCCTCTTTGTCTTTCCAGACAGGAACCCTCTTCGGGGAAGACTTTCTCCTTAAACTGAGCTGGAATTTCCCGTGTTCCCTCTGGTTCCTGCTTCTTCTGCTGTCCCTTGGTCCCCAGCAATGATTGCAGTGGCTGGTCCTGGCATCCCCCATCTCCAGGACCAGGCAGAATTCAGGGGCTTCTGGACAAGCTGTTCCTAGAGAGTCACTATATTTAATCCTTTCCACACGTGTGGACTCTCCTTCCTTGCCTGAATTGATCTCTAAAATTTTACTAACAAAACTGTCTTCCAGTAAAATTTCAGGTTGCCGTGGCGACCAAATTGCTGAAGACACAGTGTAGGCTACAGAGTGCTGGGGAAACTGTCACATGTTCCCTCCACATCTCCCATTTCTTCTGAATGTTGTACTCTCAATTCAGATCCATTTCAGAGCAGACCATACATCACCTTCCAGCCTCAGCCCTCTCTGCTTTTGAGGCTTGACAAGACGCCTTGATTTGTGTCCCGTGGGTCTTATTTCACTGTTGTTTTTTCTAACACTCTGCTTCTTTTTATTCCTTTTTTTCTTTTACCCTAATTAGCCATTGCCATGACATTTGTGCACATATGAAATGTTTTGCATGTGCAGGTTTCTTTTTTTTGCGGATTCCACAGGGTGGGATGCAAATTAATAAGCAACTTGTTGAAGCTGAATACACTTCTCCCAAAGATGTTTGGTTGGTTCTGAGACAAATTCTCTGCTCTGACATTTCTCCTTCCTCTCTGTTTTTAAAGTAGATTGGAGAATGAGAAGAGTCAAGATTTAAAGATCCAGCATGGGAAGAAAGAACCTGACGCCTTGGCCTTTCCTTTTTGGTGAAAAAAGTGTTGGACTGAGAGTTCTTCTCCAAACTCGCCTTCTACTCTGATGGCAATTGAAGGAGCTCATGAAATGCTAAATACACCCTCATCCATCGATAGCCCTTCTGATGTGTTAGTTCTCCAGGGAGAACTCGAATTTAACTGTATCCAGGACATTTCCACCATTCCGTAATGATGCTATTAAAAGCCCGTTATTCCATTTGTTCTGCGTTTCTCTCTGCTTGCTTGTAATTTTCTGTGATGCTCGCGGCTAATTATTGATTATTCAAACGAATACAACCCACGCTTAATTCCTCTCTCTCTGGGCCACAGCAGCTGCGGACAGAGAAACCTCGCTCCAAATCCAGAGGCTGGAGTTGTAGCCCACCAGGAATCTGGCTTTAATGGGTCGCTAACGTGGAAAGCTGAGGGCTGCTAATGACGGTGATTGTCAGGTGCTAATGGCTTTTGGATGAAGGCCAGGTTAGAACAGACCTCTGATGTGTTCCTCACCTGGGAAAGGTCCGAGCAGGCTCGTCCCGTTCTCTCCACTCCCTGCACAGAGCCCACCCTGCGCCTCTTTGCGAAATTGAAGGTTATTGTGCAGCTTGGGGCGTTCTTGTTGGGTTTTTTTAAGGCTTTATCAAAATCAACTGATTTTTCTCTCTAAGGCCACTCTCCCACCCAGTTTGACTCTCACCTAATTTTCCCTCCTGGTTGCAGCGAGGTAATCTGATTTGTAGGGATTTCCATCTCAAAAGCTTGAGAAAACCTTAGTCAGAGCCCTCGATGATCACCTGTAGCAGGGAGCAGAGGATGCTGATACCCTGCCCAGGTCTGACAGAGAAAGGGATGTTTTCCTTTCCCACGGTTGTTTTGTTTTGCTTGGATGAACGGGACTGGGAACATCACGCCTTCAGGGCCAGGTTGGACACGGGCTTGGAGCACCCTGGGATAGTGGGAGGTGTCCCTGCCCGTGGCAGGGAGGTGGGAATGAGATGAGATTTAGGTCCCTTCCCACCCAAACCGGCCTGAGATTCCATGATTCCTTTGCTCTGAATGCGCAGTGCTGGAGTCTTTCATGATCTGTCTCTCTTCCAAATTTTTGCTGAGCATCTTCTTTCTCAGTAGGGCTGATTTCACCTGTCTGTGCTGATTTTAGGTAGAACCACGACTCTTCACTGGACAAGAACAGCTTAGGTGCTTTCCGAAATTCCTGAGCTCAAAGAGATTGTGGCTTAGGTTTTTATATGTGTCTTACTGGCCCAGGTGAGCAGAAGAACTTCCTGGCCTGTTTCTCCAAGACCTGGCTCTGTTTCCTGGAAATAAACGTGGATTAACACAGGAAACAGCTTCAGCTGGGCATGTACTCGTCCCTGTTTCACTCTTGCTTTTCCCAGTTTCCCAACAGACAGTTCTCAGGGCCGGGAGTTGGACTTGACAATCCTTGTGGGCCTCTCTGACTCAGGATATTCTATGGCTCTATATTTTGCTGACATGTGATAATTAAATGTGCACTTCTCTACACACACTCCCCCCCATAAAAAGGGGGGGAAAAAAAACTTTTTTTTTTTTTTTTTTCAATTTTTTTACAATTATTTTTTTCTCCCAAGCCAAAATGATTACAGGGTACTTTAAGCTCCTGGCTTCATGCATGCAAATGCCTTCACACCTAGGAGCTGATGTGGCATCTGCTGTGCAGATGTTTATCTGGCAGCAGGGAGCAATATTTCCTTTGTCCACATTGCTTTCCTGAGCCTTTCCTGGTCTCAAATTGCTGACTCAAGCACTCGATGCTCCAGCATACCGATGATCCTTGCTAGGGATGCTGCTTTCCAACTCCCCTGGCTGAGAGTTTGGTTTGTGTAAGCAGACCATGAGTTTTGTTGCTGGATTTTGCTTGGGGAGTGGAGATTTATGTTGCAGCAGGGACAGGGAGGGAACTTTCCCTGCACCCTTAGAGGCACTAGTTGCCCTGGAAGGAATGTGCAGAGTAGAAATTCTGTCCTCTTGCAGACTTTGAGGCTGTTCAGAAACTCTGAGGCAGCAAAAAAAAGAAAGGAGACAGCAAAGCCATGGGAGATGAGACTGGGGCTTGCTGCACACAGAGACTTTGTGAGTGTTTGAGCTTTCCTCACCAAAAGGTGAAATATTGTCACTCTTGCAATGCTGTAGCATGAGGAAAGAAGTGAGAGTTTGGATTTCTGTAGTGATTTGGGGAATGAAGAGGAGCAACTGCGGCTTTGCACAGGGGACAGGACACCTGGCCCCTGCCCAGACCTCCAGCACTGCAGTCTGTCCCCAGGGAAGAGTGGAAACTGCTGACTTCTTGCTCTCTGAGAAAAGCAGTCAAACCTGCATCCGTGGCAGAATCGCTCCTTTTATATTCATTTTCTCTGTTTGTTTTTTTTGTACACCCTGACACTTTTTATGCTGACAGTGTCTGGGCAGGAATTCCCATGATGTGGGATGGATGAGGGACTACACCACGCAGTGATGCTGCAGAAAAACTGGGCTCAGTTCCCTTCTCTCCCTTCAGTCAGCACTTGTGGAATTTGGGCTACAGGATGCCACAGCATTTCATTTCCCAGATCCTCTTTTTGGGCATCGTGGCACAGATGCTCAGTGATGGACACCCCTGGAAGTGTTCACGGTCAGGTTGGACTGTGCTTGGAGCAGCCTGGTCTAGTGGAAGGTGGCCTGAGATGGTCTTTAAGGTCCCTTCCAGGCCAGTCTGTGATTCTGTGGTCGCTGCCAGGCACTGGTGTGGTTTGTGCCACCATGGGACTGGTACTGGTGCGCTGGTAGCCCTATGTCAAATTCTGTCCACGTGGGCTAGCTGGGAATGGGTAGAGCTACCAGCAATAATGAGGGGCTCATTCCTACAGACAGCTAGGCAAAAAAAGTTCCCAAAGAGCAGAGATCATCAGCTGGATGGAGCCTAGCTAATTTTAGAGAGAAGGCTGCTGCTCATCCTGGAGGAATGTGCAGATTTCCGGGCATACGCTCTGCTGTCAGCAGCCTCAGCTCAGGTTGCTCATCCAGACTGACCCCTGGATGATCTCTCTGAAATGGAGAGGAGGCCTTAATTGCCAAACCCGTGTCCTGATTCAGCATGGGGAGCTGTTGGCAGCAGGACCTGAGTGTTTCCCATCGGCTGTGCCGTGGAGTGTGGGGTTGGCAGCACGTCTGCAAGGCTGAGCTCAGCACGGACGCTTGGGAGGATCCGAAGGAGACCCAGCTGTGCTGAGGGTGGAGAACATCCTCTGTAGCACAATAAATCCCTGCCTGATTCCACGGCTGTCGGTGAGCCTGGCTGGTCACTCCTGCTCCTCGCCGGTGCTGATGCCCACTAGATGTCACAATTGAATAAATGCAAGGGAAGGCAGCATCTCCCTTCTCAAATTATTCCCTTTTCCCCTCCTTTCTGATTTCTGGCCAGCTATGTGATAAAATGACCTCTGTGCAAGGAGGGTCGGTGTGTTTAAATGGTGAAGGGAACAGGGGATGCAGGGGAGAAATGACTGAGACAAAAAAATCCTGGCCAGGTTGGAGTGCTTGTTTTGCCTGTGGCAGCCTAGAGCTTAAATTCTGCTCCAGGCACAAAGATGGTTTTGCTTTTTACTCCGTGGGACGGTGGAATTTTCTTTCTCCTGCATGACAGACTTATCCTTTTTGATAAAACGGCTTTAAATCAAATTTCCCAGCCACCCCTTGCCTTGCCTGTGCAGTGCCTTTGGTAAGAGGGAAGCTAGAGAAATAAATGCTGCTTGTGGAGAGGGTTTGATTTTAGAGTTGAAGTCTTCTACCTGTTCCCAGCTCCCGTCTCAGCTCTTACTCAGGGGCTCAGCTCATTCACTGCAGCTGCTTAACTTTAGCAAGAGCATCCTAATGCCTCTTAAAGATTAGGTGTGCTAATTAATGCTTCCACAACCAGGGAGAAATTTGCTGCTGTCTGACATTCACAGCTGCCACAGTGTTTGCTCCTTTCAAATCTCCCTCTGGCTTTAAAATCCTGATTATTCCCGCCGCCCCCCCCCCCCCCCCCCCCTTTTTTTTTTTCCCAGGACAAATTGTTGCCTCTGTCTCATGGCACAGTGGGAATTCTCTGAAGGAAATGATGTGCCAGCACTTGGTGGCAAAGGCTTCTGAGAGGGTGGTGGTGACATCTTCTGAGACAAATAAGGAGTCTGGGCTGGAAAACCAGCATTAGACCTGGAAATGGGAGCCTTAAAACATGGGTCTCAACTCTTCCAAGGAAGTAAAGCTCCTGGAAGTGATCTAGGTGTTCTCTGGAGATTGAATCAGGGGGAGATTAGACTGGGAGAAATGTAGCCCAAGAAGGAAACTGGGATTTTGTGTTGGTCTCCAGAGACCAAACTGGTTTAGGGCATTATTTATCTGTGAGACTTGAAGGAGGAGACCACCAGGAAAACCACAAAGCCTGGCAGGATCCCAGCGATTACAGGCCTTGATTAATGAGAGTTTGAGAAGAATCTTATGTGCTTTTGGAGAAGGAATATTTTTTTTCTGAGCAGTGGAAAGGCAATGCTGCTGGCTGAGCCTCCTGATCTGGAATGAATAATGGAGAGGAAAAAAAAAAACAACCCAGCGTCCCAAATGGAAGGCTGTGGATTTAAAGAGAAAAGGAAACCCCACAATCTCATCAAGAAGAGGTCCTGTGCAGAAGAATAGGGGCCAGAAACATTTCAACCCAGGGCTACACGACAGCTGTCGTTACTGGGATAGACCTTGTTGAATCTTCTAAGGTTGGAAAAGACCTTTAAAATCATCGAGTCCAACTGTCAACCTAAAGATGGGGTAACAAAACCCCAATAACTTTTTCCATACGTGCTTCAGAGGTCTTTGATTTCCTTTTGTGTTTGAATACTGGAGGCAGTCTTGTTCAAAGGTGAGAAATCTCCATCAGGCAGTCTTGCCAAGGGCTTTGGGAGCAGATAGAGTGGATAAAAAAGGCAAAACAGGAATCCCTAGGATGTTCTCTGATGCAGGGCCTTCTAAGGAATATTTTTATATCTTTCCTGTTTAGTGGAATGGTATTTTGAAGGGAAGAAGCTATGACTATGGGTAATGCTAGAACCTTTTGCAAAAGCCTTTGAGTTGTTTGGTTTTCTAAGCTGGTATTTTATTAATTACCAGTCTTTTATCCTCTTGGAGAGAACAGAAAAAACCCACTTGTCCATGCAATTTTTTCCCAGCTTCTTGGAATGCTTCTTTTAAAGCATTCACAGGTCCTGCTGGTGAATTTTCTGGAATAGGCCCCACACCACCTTACCTAGCAGAGAGAAAGGGACTCAAAACACAGGAGGTTTATGCATCAAGAAAGGCACACACCCCCTTTAAAAGGGTTGGAGCAGCGATCTGAGCACCTGCAATGTGTTAAGCGAACCCAAACACAGCTTTTTGTCCTAAAAACTCACGTGCTCAAGTTTGAAAATATACCTGTTGAGGTGGAGGTGTCTGAGGAAAGACCAAAAGGGAGTGGCTGGGTGCTCTTTGGAGGGTGTCAAAGCAATTTCTTCACTGAAAGAGGATGGAACCAAAGCCTGGACCTGAAATAATAGGCCTTGGTTTTCTGCCACGATTGTATGACTGTATCTTTATTTAAAACGACTGCTCATGATGACTATTTCATCACGAAATGACTCTTTGGTTGCTATCTGCTGTTGGGCAACAGGCCATGTCCTGACACTTCTGCATTTCTCATTGCTCTCTGGCTCCAACAACTCTGCATAAAGTTGCCAGCAATACAGTTCCCCTAAAAATTCCTATTTTTAAAGAGAACCTGCTGTTTATTGAGAGCGTTTCCTGGTGCCACTGTGAGCAGGAGCAGAGATTCTCAGCATGGTGCTCGTGCCCACCATCCACTGACATTTGAGGTGCCAGCTCTGCTGGAGAAGAGTGCTGGAATTCCACAGGGATGTGCTGGGAAGCTGGAGCCTGCCATGGTTAGAATGTGAATGCTGCTGGTGCAGGAGGCTCCCCGTGTTTTGTATTCACAGCCACACTCTTTTCCTGTGGGGCTCCTGGCCTCGCAGTGGATTCCAAAACCTGGGAACCTGGTTTGTGGGAGCTGAGTGGGATCTTTGGAATCCGCCCCTCTGAGCAGCCAGGAAAACTGCAAGGCTCAAGCCTGGGATTTAAAACTCTCTTTTTCTTTGCTTGATGCTGTTCATTTAGGGATGAGGCTGCTGTGGGACCTGGTGTGAGTGGTTTTCCTTCCAGCCCTGAGCATTTCCAGACCTGCCACGCTTGGCACAGCCCTGGTGCGTGCAGTGGTGAAAGGAACTGGGCTGGGTTCACCTCAAAGCTCCCAAAGCCAAGGGCCAGTTTGCCAAAACTTTCTCGTGCCTGTGCCTCCCCTTTGCTCCTAGAGAGAAGGAGAAACAGGAGAAATCTGTGTTTACGTGGAAGAGATGCTTTTCAGGTCTCAGCTAAGGGGAGGCATTTTTGCCCGTATGTGCAATTTGCCAAGAGTGGGAAACTCACTCCTTAGCAGCCCATGACACGTGGCAGAGCTCAGGCAAGGCTCAGCTGAAAGTCTTGTGAGCCTTTTGCCTTGTCCTTCCTCGGCTGTCTCATCGCTTCCCCACTGGGATAGCAGAGAATGATGTGACTGCTGTCCTGAAAACACCTCCCCAGCCCCTAAGGTGTTAAAAATTACAGCAAGGGCTTCGTTCCAGAGCTGGTAAATGATGTTCTGACTGGCTGAGCCCAGCGTGGGCCAGAACTCCACGCCAGGTTCCCTTGCACTAATCCCAGTTAACGTAACCACAGGACATGCTGCTGCGTGGGGGCACGGAGCACAAAGGTTTTGCCGTGATTCCAGACCTGTAGCTACCTGCTGGCATGGAGTGCTGCCCACTTTGCGTCCACTTTTAGAAGAGAAATTAAACAAGTCAGCCACCATCTGGCTCCAAGACACTGATTTTAGCAAACAACAATCCCCAGAAAGTCTGTCTTGCCTTCATTCCTCCCCGCTCATCCCACTCCTGGCTGATCAGGGACAGCCAGTTCAAGTGTGCAAGGGAAACACGAGCTGAGAACATGAAAGGCAGGGAGACAAGGCAGCTCTGAAACTAGGTTAGAGATGAAACGAGCCTGAAATTTGGCAGCTGCAGGCAAGGCTGGGTGGCCCAAGGGAAATGGCTCGAAATGATTGATGAGATAAATGATTAATGAAGCAGTGAGATTAGCCCAGCGCGGGGCTGCGTTCCGGCTTGGATCCCGAAGACACAAACCAAGAGGAGCTGGGTGTGTGCAGAGGAACAAGTGCAAGGGCAGCATCTCCCAGAAGGCAAGGAGATCACTCAAGTCAGCCTCACGTTGGCTTTATTGCATCCCCCTGGGTCTAAAATATGGCCCCCTGTTGGGAGGGTTGACTCATCATTTGGTAAAGGATTTGCCATCTGCACAGTTCTCTCTCTCTCTGTCTCTGTTCAAGCAGCTCAAATACAAAGAATTTAATTTGAATCTCATTTTACACATTGGTTTTTCCCTTACCTTCCCTGCCATCCACTGAACACCTGGACACAGAGCAGGATTTTTTTTTTTTTTTTTTGGTGCATTAGGAATTTTGGGTCTCTTGGGCTTCCAGGGGCCGTTTATATGGGGCTGGTAGTAATCATGGGGTGGGAGGTGTGCGTTCAGGTCTCATTCTGCTTTTTCCTGGCAGATATTTCTTTCAGGCAAGCAGGATGTTCAAGTAACAGCTAATCTGTCATGCTGATAGTTGTGTCAGTGGAGACTAAATAAGAGATCGATCTGTGTTTACACCCCCCACCAACTCCCTGGAAGATTTTGGAACCAGGGGAGTGCTCGTGGGAACCCGTTGCATCTGCTGCTAGATTAATAGAGTCAGCCTTTGGAATGACATAACCATGCCCTCGAGGGTTTGGGGTTCTTTGCCAGCTTAAAAGACAAATGCATCATTGTGTGATTCAATCCAACTTGTCCTTTAGGAGGTATCTTGAAGAATCTTCCTCTTTGGACCCACCAGATGAACTTTTTTCTTTCCAGAGTGCAGACACAGGTGTTGGCTTTCCGTGGCTGGTATGGCCTAACAAGTGGCTATGCCCTCCGAAATAAAACGCCAAGGTTAGAGCAAAAGCTGCACCCAGGAGATGCCGTTTGTCCCCAAATTTACAGCATCTCCTGGTTATTTAATGGCAGCTGGCTGAGGTGGCTGGAGACTGAGCATGGCCGTGCACGTATCCTTGGGTGTGTATATATAGATATAAAAGTTTCTTCAGTATCTACAGGATTTTCTTCCTCCCCCTGCACTCTGCAGCTGTTGTTGATTAGGAGGACGTTGATGTATAGAAGCCATACAATACACAAATGCCATATTTCTTCACCTCTCCCTTTCCCTGAGTGATTGCTTCAAGAATCCTGGAAGCTGAGCTGATATTCTGAGCAACACCAGTCTGGGCTCTGTTCCTGCTTTTCCTGCTAAATAGAGGCAGGGAAGTGAACGGGGAAAACCAGCTCACTATCAAGGTCGTTCATTTCCCCAAGGGCAATAAAATGCCATGAAACTGATTGTCAGAGGACTAAAAAAAGGCTGAATTTTTAAGCAGTCCTGAATTTAGTCCTGTGACCATGTTGGTTACTCACTAGGCTGGATGCAAGCTCTGGAATGACTTGGAGAAAGGTTAAGGGGGAAAAAAAATCCAACGTATTTCTGCGTGTCTGTCCTTTGGTCATTCTTTGCTCCTTCTTGGCAACATTAAAGTTGTGTTTTGGGGAGTGAGTGCTCTCTGAAAGGCTGGGGTAGAGCCCTTGGGCGGGGTCCCACCACCCTTTAAATGCTGAGGTGGCTTTCAGGTGCTGAGCACAAAGTCGTGAGCCAGTGATTTTGGCTGACCTCCTTCAAGGCCCTGACATCAGGAAGGAAGGAGCTCTCAGGAAAGCACAGCAGCCGTCCTTTGCCTCCCTCCTGCTGACGGCAAGGCTGTGGGTGCCTCCTTCTGGGCCTCCTGTGAACCAGCACCCATCATAATTTGGCTTTGCCACGTGCTTGGGCTCTGAGATGGTTAAATGCCAGCGTGGCACTGCAGCTGTGCCTCCTTCTGGCTGAACATCAAGAGGCAGGCATCCAAATGTCAGCTTTTTGGTTTTTTGGGGTTTTTTTTCTTCCTTTCTATGCCATCTAAATATTTTTTTAAATGAAGAGACTAAAACAAGAGGGCAGAAATGAGATCTCTGTGATATCACTGCGTGCTCTCCTTGAGGCTGCAGAGTTGTGTGACCCCAGGAAAACCAGACCTTGCAGAATTTCCTTTGCTGCAAAGGTGTCTCCTGCTGAAATAACCAAAGATTGGCCTCCAGGGCATGGAACACTACCAAGGGTCATGTTGGCACGACCAGCCCCTAACATTGGACAGCTGTTGAGCTGGATGGGAAAGCTTTTGAGACCAAAGATCTCTATGATGTGTCATCATCATGAGATGAAGAAAAAAAGAGCTGCACAAGACCCAGGTGCTCTGGACTCTTCTGGGATAGGACTGGTTGAGATTTTGTGGTGCAAGGAATTAATTTTTCTTGTTTTCATAGAAGCATAGAATGGCTTGAGTTGAAAAGGACCTTAAAGAGCTCATCAAGCTCAGGGACACCTTCCACTATCCCAGGGTGCTCCAAGCCCATCCAGCCTGGCCTGGGACACTTCCAGGGATCCAGGGGCAGCCACACCCTCACAGAGAACAATTCCTTCCCAATGTTGAATCTAAACCTTCTCTGTCTGAGTGTGAAGCCATTCTCTGTGTCCTGGTACTACAAGCCCTTATAAGAAGTCTCTCTCTATTTTCTTTCCTCTCAGGCACTGGAAGGCTGTAATTTGGTCATCCCAGAGCCTTTTCTTCTCCAGGTGAACACCCCCAGCTCTCTCCAGAGCAGAGAGGCTCCATCCCTCAGATCATCTCCGTGGCCTCCTCTGGACTCTCTCCCACAGCTCCGTGTCCCTCCTGTGCTGGGAACCCCAGAGCTGCACTCAAGGTGAGGTCTCACTGCTTTCCTGTAAGGTCTTGGGAGCTGAAAAGCCTCAGGAGAAATGTCCCAGCCCCCATTCCTTGCTCTCAGGCTGCTCTGCAACCATTCCCTGGCTTCTGCAAAGTCACATCCTGCCGGCTCCCCTGGGATGCTGGGGATGCAGAGGGTAGCTCTCAGCTGCTTGTCATGCTCTCTTCCCACCTGTCCCCCTTCCCTTCTGCTGGATGTGACACACACTTCCCGGGGTGCTGGGAATCCTGACAGTTGCTGAAGTCTGCTTCAGAAGCCAGGCTGTACTTGTGATTTGAGTAAAGTGAAGGAGAAGAAATAAATCTTTTTTTTTTAAAAAAGGAAATGGGCCGTAAGTAGAAAACGGTGCAGAAAAAATGGAAGGCTGAAAGAGATTGGCAGGATGGTTTCATCAGCTGCTTGCTCTCACAGTAACCATACACGTTTTTATCAAAAAAACCCCAACCAAACAAACAAAAAACAAACAAACAAAAAGCACTTTTCCAAGTGCCTTCATGCTGCACCTTGTCTGCTCCTGGTGTGAGTGGAAGGCAGTGCCTGATGCTCCTCTGCAAGTGGCAGCCAGTTTGCTGCCAGCACATTCCCAGGTGAAGGCATTGTGCAAATGTCAGAGGAGTGTCTCCAGACTTGAAAAATCAGCTGTCATTGCTTTCACCTTAACGTGAAATGAGATCCAAGGGGCGGGGAGAGGATAGGACAGCCAAAAACTGAACTCCAAGCCAAATTCGGTCCGCCTGTGAAAGCAGTTTTCTGTTCCAGAGGTCTCTTACTCCCCACATGGGGTGGGCTGGCCTTGGGCAGCTGCCAGATGCCCTCCTGGATGCTCTCTCACTGCTCCTCCTTGGCAGGACAGAGGGAGAAAATAAGATGGAAAATCTCCTGGGTCAAGACAAAGGCAGAGAGATCATTCATCAGTTACTGTCATGAACAAAACAGACTTGCCTTGAGAGAATTTAATTTATTGCTAAAATTTGTGCAGCCCGGAGAAGACTGAAGGGAGACCTGAGAGCAGAATTCAGCTTCCTCCTGAGGGACAGCAGCCAGGGAATGGCTGGAGCTGTGTCAGGGCAGGGTTTAGGTTGGATTTTAGGAAAAGATTCTCCCAGAGGGTGCTGGGCACTGCCCAGGCTCCCCAGACAATGGGCACAGCCCCAAGGCTGCCAGAGCTCCAGGAATGTTTGGACAATGCTGCCAAGGATACACAGGGTGGGATTGTTGGGTGTCTGTGCAGGGACAGGGGTTGGATCAATGATCCTTGTGGGTCCCTTCCAACCCACATGACTCCATGATTAAAATAGATTTGGACAGCGAAAAATGAAGACAAAAATAAAAACAACACTTCCTCTCCAACCCTCTTTGCCCAAGCTGGGCTTCACTCTTCATTCCCAACTCTTCTGTCCCTGTCCCCTGAAGGACTGGGAATAGTTGCAGTCAGCCCACAATATCTGTCCTCTGTCATTGCTCCCTCTTCCCACTTTTCCCCAGGATGTGCTGGGCAGAGGCAGCAGAGCAGCTACAGCAGGGGAGGACATGGGCCCAAACATCCAAAATCTGGGCTGTGGGCAGATGGATTTACCCTTAGGGCTTTCCTTTCTAAGTCCAGTGCAGGAAACAGCATTGACCTTGTCTTGTGAAATATTTGGGGTTCAGCTGATGACTGTGCTACTTGAGGGTGCAATGAGATTGCCAAGTTATTTCCAATTCCCACTTCCCTGTTTGCCCTGGCCTTGCTAGCTACAACACTGAGAACTAAAGGTTTCTTAATAGCTTGTCACTTCAGGTTTGTGTTACTTCAGCATTTGCATAAGTGCATTCATGATTTTGGCACTTCACTCCAAGCCACCACAGACGTTCGAGCTCCTTGGCTCGCCCAGCAGGAGGAAGCAGAGCTGGGGGAAGATCACAAGGGCTGGTTTCCCTGTGGGGTGGGCAGGAATGTTCTGGCAAAAATAGGCAGCTTCCAGCTGAGCCAGGCTGGAGCATCTGAAGTCTGTGGTCCTTCCTCCCACTTCTCTTTTTCTCTGGCAGCTACTCCAGCTGCTTCTTCAGCCCAGGCAGCCGAGCTCTTCTTGCAGAACAGAGAAACCTGGGCCCAACTCATCATCTCTGCTGAGTGTCCCCACGTCATGTCAAGGCCAGCTGAGCTGGATGCCTCCTTGAGCAAAACCCCCAAATCCCTGGAAGCTGCCAGGACTTCAGCTGGATAGCTGGAGGAAAACCTTTCTGCCCTTCTCCTGGTTTTGTTTTGCCCTGTGAGCCATCACTTTTTCCTCACTTTTCACTTTTTGAGTGCCCAGCCTGTGATGTGTTGGATGTGGACCCAGCTTTTTGTTTGGAAGGAGTTTTTTTGGTTAGGCCAGCCAGAACTGGCTGAGGTTCCTTTTCCAAGAGACTTGTAAACCAGCAGGGTAACCAGGCCTGTGTAGCTGGGCTCCAGAAGAAGCTGAACTCCAAACGATGAGGCAGGAGTAGCTCATGGTGCTTCAGATGCTTCTGCCTGCTGAAAGATGATGAAGTGGGTGTTGAGCTCTGTTTATATGGATTTTATCACCTGTTACTGTCCTGAAATGGGCTCTGTAATCCAGCTTCTGAATCTTAGAGGAGAACTTCTTCCCCAAGCCCCTGACTAACTGGTCATGATCCTTAAAATTGTAAAAAATGCTCTGTTTCCCTGTCATCTCTTCCTACACTGCATTGCTAGTGATGTGTCAGGCCTCACCTCGATTGTTCTAAAATACACATTAAAAGTTTTTATTTGGTCTATCAATGTTAATATATAGGTATTTCCCTTCTATAACAGAGATTCCTTCAACTCTTCCAGGTTCTGGCTTATTTCTAGGAAGCAGCAAAGCATAATTGATAGATCCCATTTGGAGCCTTGTTCTCTGATAATTCCCCCACCTTTGTAAAATTTTTCTAAGAGCTCTTTTAAAACGGTTCCTTTTGTTTTTGGAAACCCTCTGGTTGAATATTGGACCCCAGAATATCTGACTGTTGAGCCAATTCAATTGAGCCAGATTCAACACTCTACAAGTCTCAGGGTGGAGGATTTGCTTTATTGTCACATGGGGAATTGACGCTTCCACTTGGCAGGAGCTGCCATGAAGGAGATTTCTTAGGATTTCTGTAGGAAAATGCTCCCTGCTAATGTGTGAGGAGGATGGGAACAGCTGCTGTGAGCTGGCAGTGTCCCTGGAGGCTCCCGGAGTTCAGAGAGCGAGGGCAGAGCGAGACAGGAGAAGGTGAAGCCAGCAGCTGTGGAGAGCCAGAACAAGCTCAGAATACCCTTTAGTCACAGCCTTTAGTCGTGCCAAATGTAAATGTGAGCGCTCCATATCACTGGCATGCAGATAAAGAAGCGGAAACGAGCGAGCTGATGAGATGCTGGAATTAATGGGGCGTGCAGGAATGCCATGGTGGATCCCGGGCAGCTCACAGGGCAGGGGTGGGAATTGAAGTGAGCTGGTATTTCAGAAGCACCTCCTCCCTAAGCTTTTGAGTGTGGTCACGAAGCCATTGCTGAATTCAAGGGGCTTGGAGTGTGTGTTCTATCCTGCCCGTGCCTGTTTGCTGCTGCTTGTGTTCCCTGTTTTTAAATTGTTCGGGTGGAACGGAATAGCAGCTTGTAGAACAAGGAGCCTGTTAAGAAGCAGGATCTGTGCAAGGAAGAGGCAGAGGGAGAGGGCTGCTGGAGCTGTGGGGGCTCTTTAAATTAGCTTTGTTCCTAACCTTGATAGGAAGACAGGGTGGAAAAGTGGAAGCTCAAGTGTGGCCACATCTTTGACCCAGCCTTTTCCCATTTGGAACAGCCCCTCTGCAGTGCTGGCGCTCCTGCACATCCAGAAAGGGCTCTAAGTCTTTCCTTGCCCTGAGAATGACTTAAGCAGACACTAAAACTCACCCCATGGCTCAGAAACTTGAGAAGTGAATGAGCTTAAACGTGTGTATTTTAACCTTCCCTGCGCTCATCGGGGTGAAAAGCTGAAAGTTCTCTATGTGGAAGCGGAAATTTTGTTGATTGCCAGAGTCAGGAGTGGAGAAGAAGAACCTCTCTCCCCCTCATCCTTCTGTAGCTGTCAATGACAGACTGTAAGTGTCACAGCGTGAGTGTTGGCACCTTCCACCAGGGCTGCTGGGGAGCCACATTTTCCAGCATTCAGTTCTTGTGTGACATGTGAGAGGAGAAAGCCTTGGCTGTGCTGGCAGCAGGAGCCGGCCACCCTCCAGCAAGAGCGGCTGACCTTGGTCACATCCCACACGTGGGGGTGGGATGCGTCTCCAGAGAAGTTCTGGAAGCCCCGTGGTTGGAAAAGTGCCACTTGGTGAGGGTGGCAGATGGCACAGAGCATCAGGTGCTGGTCTGCAGCCTGACAGTGACAGCTTTTCCTATTCCTGTCCCTCTCACACCAAACGTGGGCAGCGATGGGTGATCTTGGGGCTGACCTGCTGCTCCTGCAGGAGCTGATGCTCCACAGCATTCACAGTCTGTTTAAATGGTGGTGCTCCTGTCTCAGTTTTTCAGGGATGGATGGTGATGCTGCTGTAGATGACAATCATTCAGCTTGGAAAAGACCTTTGGCATCATCAAGTCCAGCCACAAACGGTGTGACTTCAGCGAAGAGCTGGGACAGAGTATGCATGCCAGGATTCCACTGGAGCTATCAAGTAGTCAGGTTGTCTGCCTTCAGCAACCTTCAGGATTACTTGTTTGCCCCAAGATTAACTTTTATCTTGTAGTATGAATCAGCTGTGTCCTTAAAAAAAGCAAGCAAAGCCACAAAATCTGAGTCACTGCTCTTTGCCTTCAGGAAAATCCTGGTAAGGCCAACGCAAGTTTGGGGCAAAACATCACTTGGATCTGCCAGTCCCTCTGTGCACTCCAGCTGGGAAGAAGGGGACACTGCTCCTTCTATCCAGGGCCTCCTGCCTTCCTGGCAGGAACCTTTCTGTGAAGTGTTGAGATTATTTGGAGCGTGACCATGCATACATAAGCTTCTGGCAATTCCCGTTTCACCCTTTAACGAGCTTGTTTTCCAGAAGTGTTTTTGCCACCCAGTCATGCACCAGGTAAAACTGACCTCTGCAAACCCCAGGCTTGGTTCCCTGTATGGCACAGAATCACAGGATAATTTAGATGGGAGAAGACCTCCAAGATCATTGTGTCCAACCTTGGTACCATGCAAGAAACACTTTGACTTTTAAATGTAAGTCAGTGATGCTGTGGTGGTGGTAGAGATTGAGTGCAAGACCTGTTTGGGTTGGAAGGAACCTGAAAGATCATCTGGTTCCAACCCCCTGCCACGGGCAGGGAATGTTTGATGTTAATTCCCGTGGGCAAACCCAACACCATCCCCTGATGACATTCCTGGGTCATGTCTGTGAGCAATGAGTCCAGCCAAGCTCTAGGACCTGTCATTACTCCTATCTGGGAAGGCTGACTGTCAAATGTCCTGTCACACCTACAGTCCCAATCCCACCTCAGCTTTTGGAAAGCAAACAGCTTTGTATGACGTGTAAACTCTCTGATTTGGGTTATGTGACCCTTGCTGGTTTTCTGGTAACTTGCAAAAAAAAAAAAGGAAAAAAACTTCCCTGAAGTTTTACACATTAAACTTGATCAGGAGTTCCAAATTCAGGATCAGCTTTGCTGCCTGTCACTGCTCAGCCAAGGTGATAAAATGCCTTTGGACGAGGATTTTGAAAGCTCTCTTTGCAGCAGCAATTGTGGGAACTTGGATTCTGCAGATGCTGAGCAGCCTGAAACGAGTTTTTAAATCACCTTTGAAACGGTTTGCAGCAGATTTCTGAGAGACATTATGAAGGAAGGAGTAAAACTCAGCATCCCTGGCACTCTGGGTGTCCTTTCAAGTTATTTAGCACCAAAAGGACATTGCCTCATGGGCACCTCAAGGCCAGGCTGGGCCCCCCAGGATGGGGCTTGGAGCAGCCTGGGATAGTGGAAGGTGTCCCTGCCCACGGCAAGGGTGGAACAAGAAGAGCTTTAAGGTCCTTTCCAACCCAAACTATTCTGGGATTCTGGGGTATGATTCCATGAGTTAGGATGAGACTAACGTGGCCACCCTCTGTGTGTACCTGGAGCTGGAGCTGCTTTTCCACTTTGCCAAATCCCCGTTTAATGCTCTGCCTCGCCACTCAAATTACGGCTTCATATTAAGCACACCACTTATTAATTAGCAACAATAACCACTGCCTTGTAAGATAATTATTTTGCCTAATAACCAAATGCTTGCCAGGAAGGACTCCTCTTTTCCAGCAGCTCGAGCTTGCCCCTGGCTTTCCTGCTGCTTCCTTTCAAAGCTGACAGCTCTCAGTGTCTTTGGAGAGGCTTTTCCTAGGCAGGGTCGTTGTCACACTGCTCCAGCTACCACAACTCAAAGTGCTCCCCTAAGGCTTTGCTCAGCCCTCTTCATGCAGCTTACACCCTGTAGCTGTGGGGGATTTCAAATATGCATAAGCTATTGCTGTATTTCTAGGCTATTTATTTCCTACTCAACTGTCTGGCTTGTGATGGATTTTGTTTTTCTTTGTTCTCTCTCTTATTTTTTTAATTTATTTGAAGGGTTTTTATTTTATTTTGAGACAAATTCTCATTGGGAAGTGCAAATGGAGAGCAGAGCAGAATTTCAATTCTGGCTTGATACGTGGGCTCAGATTGTCTAACCTGGCTGGGCTTGAGGCTGTGTCAACAGATTGAAAAGCACTAATTGAGACCTCTGTAGTTAGAAAAATGTATCCTGGGAGACTTTCCAGGATATTTTAACAGCAATGCACCTTGTAGGAATAACTGTAAGACATCCTAGATCGGAAAAAAGAGGTAAAACCTTTGTTTTCTTACCAAAGCAGCAAATTGGGAGTGAGGGTTGACAGCTCAGCTCTAGCCCTGCCTGTGTTTCTGTGCTAGTACCTCTGCTGAGGTTTCCTCCAGAGGCCAGAAGATGCCAAAGGGGCATTTTTAGCTCCTCCATCGAGCCCCTAGGAAGAGGATTTTCTTTTTTTTTTTAATTTGTGTTTTGATTTGCACCTTTTCCGTGAGCTCACACTGGGGGAATGGAGATGCAAACTCAGAGCTCTGTGCAAGGGTTGGAGCTGCTGGGGACATCTGTTAGTGCCAGGGGCAGGCTCTGGAGCAGACAGTGCTGCTGACAGCAGAAGGAGAAGATCTGTCTGGACAGTGCTAATCACAGTCTCTGGCAGCCTGGCTGTTGGGAGCCAGGCACAGATGGCTGCACTCCTCCCTCCAAGTCGTGGCAGCTCGCTGGTATTTTGTGAATCTGTCTCGTTTTAGCACATTTTTATGGCTTGTGCTCTCACCAGGCGAGGGCTGCTGGAGTTTTCCTCTGCAGTGACACCAAGCTGGCTGCTCAGATTTCAATCCTGCCATGCTGAGGGCTCAAATCTTGTTTCTTGGTGTTACCAAAAATTTGGTAAAACCGGTGGCCAGCATCTCCTGCTGTTTAAATGGGTTTTACCCGAAGGGGTTAACAAGAGAAACAGATCACTCCAGACTTGAGTAGTCTTTCTGTACCTCCTTTCATCCCAATCAAAAGATTACCGGGAACTTGATTAGGGGGAAATGTAATGCAGCTCATTGATGAAAATACCCTCTAACAGCTTTGCCATTGTTCACCGACAACTGATTAACAGAAACTCTTTAGGTAGTCATTAACATACCTGGCTGAGGCCTCTCTAATTAGCAGCCGAGTTAATGCTTCCATCAGGGTGGCAAAGGGGACAAGTCAGCCCTCATTTCCAGAGGCTCTGGTAACAAAAATGGAACCGTGAAGGTCACCCCTCAGTTTTGGGAATGTTGCTCTCACCTCAGCTGGGCACTTTTGAGCTTCCCTGCTGCTGACACCCGAAGTGAGTGTGAGGATCTCAGCTCCTGCAGAACTCCCCCATCTTTGTTCCCCAGGTTTATTTTAATTCCTGGGAGAGCATCTCACATCCTTTATGGCTTCCCAGATGGAAGTAGTGTGCTCTAGCCCAGCAGCTGCTCTTGGAACACGCAGAAATGCAGAATCCCAGGCTGGCTGGGCTTGGGAGGGACCGTAAAGACCATCCAGCTCCAACAAACACAGACAAATCAGTTGTTGATCCCTGTGTGCTGAGTGATGGATGCTGGGGGCATGTGTGTCTCTCCTGAAGGTCCCAGCTGTTTCCAAAGGACTCTCCAGGAGGCACAGCCCATCAGCCACAGCAGGGGTAGCTCTGAAAAAAATGGTGTTTAAGGAAGGCTAAAGAGTGCAGAAGGAAGGGAGGGGAGAAGTTGCTGCTAGTGGAAGAGTGGTAGTGCAGAGTTTGTTGGGCTGGAAGGCCCCGTTCCTCCCAGTTCAAACCCAGTTCCTCCAGGAGCTGGGGTGTTTGGGAATGCTGTTTTTGCACGTTCACAAAGGTGCTGTTCTGTGGAGGATGATCTTCCTCATCACCTCCAAACCACTGCTCTGCCTTTGCCAAGGTGGGTCTGTGTGTGTGCATGTAAAATGAAATTAAGTCGAGAGGCTCTGCTTGCTGATTAGAATCAGTGTCTCTAAATAATTGTGATGTTAAGTGCTGCCTGTGCCCTGCAGAGCTGCCCTGAGATGTTTTTTCTTGGTTCAGCACTTAATGGGATCCTTGGGAGCCAGTGTAAGGCTGTGTTTGAGTGGGGCTGACTCACTGTCTGAACCCTGGGGCTGTGGGGTGGCGTTGCTTTTACTCCTCGCTTCACAGACCAGCAGAAAATGTGCTTCAAATATGGGAATGTTCCGTGGCAAATTCCGTCAGCACCCTGCCAGGACCCCAGCAGCGGGAGCAGCAGAGCTCCTTCCTGTGCTCCATATTAATGTTTCACCCAATTATGCCCTTCAGCACTTCTTGTCGGCAATGAATGCTCTGGTAAGATGCTTGGAGAACCTCGAGGATCCTCGCAGTGCTGTAATTATTCCGGAACAAGTCAGGGATCTCTCCTGGAAAAGGAAGGATGTGGGTTATTTCCTAGCTTGGCGTTTTCTTCTTTGAAAGCACTGCTTTTGCAGGCAATTACACTGTGCTAGCAGAACAAATTTCAGTGAGCAGTTGATAAAATTCATAATTAATGAGCTTTGGCTACCACGATGCTGAGATTCTGTTCAAAATAAGCTCACATTCCATGCTTGCTTTTCCCAGATACAAATGAATCTGCCTTTTGGTGGAATCAAATGTCATTTAGACATATGTAGCCTAGGGGAGAAAGTGCATTCTTCAGCTGTTTAGTACCTGCCCCAGTCTGTTTGCAGGGATGTGTGGATCTTTGCCTTCTGGGTGTAAAGAAGGAAGAAGAGAAACTTTCTCTCTAAAATGCTGTCTGTAGGGCGAGATGAATTTGTATGGGATGAATGCCTGAAATGGGTGAGCTGGCTGTGCTCTTTTATATCCCTCTCCCCTGCAGGGAACACCCAAAGACTTTTTCTTGTGCCTTGCCCTGGGAACATCTCTTAGCCAGACTGCAGAGCAAGTGATGGGCTTGGAGGATTAGGAAGGAGTCACTGGAGGTGGTGGTTGAGCTTTTTCAACCAGGTGCTGCAAGGCTCCCGGCAGATATTACAGGTATTTTTAGGCTGGTGAGGGACCAGTGTTGCCTCCTTCTCCCCAAAGCAACTTTTTTTTTCCTTTTTTCTCTTTTTTTTTTTTTTCTGAAAACTGGGCTGGGAAAAAGAGAATTGTAATGAGATGGAATTTAAGGCCTCTTCCAGCCCAACCTGTTCTGTGATTGTTCAGGCTAGCATCAGTGGATTAATTACCTGCAGAACATTATAAATCAGCCCTGGCTACTCAGTTAACCAGGAAAATGCTCAGGAAACAATTAAAGCTGAGAAAAAGTGGTCTGGGGAAGCTTAATTGGTGAAAAATGAAGGAAACCTCAGCAGCCAGCTGAAGCAGGTGAAGAATGGAGGTGTGATTAGATGCTCACACCTGACAAGCCAGAGCAGGGGTTGTAGTCATCAAACCAGCCTTAGGTGAGCTCTGCCCTGGCAGAGATGCTGTAGTTTATAATTTTTCATCTAATTGAGTGAATCCTGCTTTGGGATGTGAAACCCAGGAAGAAACATCCTCATTCACCTGCTTTTATTCTGCCTTTAAAATTTCCCTTTTCCACCTGCGTTTTTAAAAATCTTTAAGAGCTTTAAACAATCTCTCAGGTGGAGTGGAGTGTGCAGTGTAGGCAGTGTATGAGCATTTGGTGCCTCCCACAGATTTTGGCATGTGGGCAAAGGGTTTAATATTCCTTTAGCATCCCAGTGCCTTTATAGCCTAATGCAGTTTGCAGGGCATGAAAGAAAATCCAGCTCTGTACCAGAATTCAAAGGGGAAATAATGAATTGTGGTCTGTTTCAAATAATTAAAGCACGCAGATATTTAGTGATCTATCAAGGGGAATGAGGGAGTAATAAGACACTCTGTCCAATTTGTTTTAGAGCTGGAGTTGGAGCACTCTGGTATAAAATTATAACCTCTGTATTAATCACAAGAATGTTCACTGTATCTAGGTCAAATCCACACGTGAACCTCCACAAAACTTTTGCTTCATTCAGCTTTTTCATGATTATCTTTACTTCATGGAGCCTTAGGGGAGGTAAAATACCTTTGATTTTAAAGGGGGGGGAAGGGAGTATTTTTAATCCATTTTCTCTTTAGCTTCTCCTTCCTGCCTCATTTTTTTAAAGCAGCAAGTTTGGTTTTTTTTAAAAAAGGGGGGAAGAAAGGTTTGTTTTATGTATGTTTTTCACTGAAGGTTGCTCAAATTCAACCAGCTCTATTGTGGCTCTGAAGGAGTCATAAAATTTCATTACAGCTTTCCACAGAAACCAATTTGAGTGTCCAAGGCTCGGCCTTGTGGTTTAAAAGATCTCTCTCTAGAATCAGTGTGTGCCTCTTTCCCATCCCTGCGTGGCTGCCAGGTTCAGTTCACGTCTACTGAAGGATTTCTTTGGGGACTGAAACCAATTAAAACTGTGATGAATTAGAGGCTCTGCCTTTGGGTTAGCTCTAAATCTTGGCTTTGTGTGCATGAGCATCCCACTCTGCAGGTGACTGTGGGGTTGGCTGTGCTCTTTCTCAGTCTGGTTTATACAGAGAATGATGAAGAGGGAGCTCTGTGGCATCCAATAACCTATTTTTAGCTAAAAGTCTGAAGGGTGGTAGTTTTTGTTTTAGGGTTTTGCTGTGCCATCTTTTTTCCCTCTCTGTGGTAAATATTGTTAAGGAATCAAAGTGGCTGTAAAAATAAGGAACAACTCACTTTTAGCTCCTCTTTTCTCCTTTTATGTTGAAGCTCTTAATATCAAATTGTTCTGGAAATGTAGCATCTCCTCAGGCTGGAGGCACTAGGAATAGTTCCTGCCTTGGATTTGGCAGCGTTCCACGGGTGTGCCTTGCAGTGTGATGCCCGCATTGTTACCCAAAAAATTACCAGAAATACCCAGGGAGGGTCACGTACTCCTAGGCATGCTCGAGGCTGGGTTTTTCTGAGCCTTACACAAAGCCTAGAGCTGCATCTCACATTTCTGCCTCGTGCCAATCAGAAATACTCAGAGCTGTCGGGCTGAGCTGGCATCATTTGGGAGCATGGATCCTATTTCCAAATTAATCCTCGGAATGGTTTGGAAGGGACCTTAAAACCTGTTTCTTTCCACGGGAAAGGACACCTTCCAGTGTCCCAGGTTTCTCCTGGCCTTGGACACTCCCAGGGATCCAGGGGCAGCCACAGTTTCTCTGGGCACCCTGATGGGTGGGAGGAATTCATCCCTGAAGGATTAATTTCTTCCCAATATCTCATCCATCCCTGCCCTCTGGCAGTGGGAAGCCATTCCCTGTGTCCTGTCCCTCCATCCCTTGTCCCCAGTCCCTCTCCAGCTCTCCTGGAGCCCCTTTAGGCTCTGGAAGGGACTCTGAGCTCTCCTTGGCTTCTTCTCCTCTCCAGGTGAACATGCCCAGCTCTCCCAGCCTGGCTCCAGACAGAGGGGCTCTGGTCGTGTTAAAACACTGCCCTAAAATCTCTCTGTTCTTTCCGAGAGTGCAGTTTGACTCAGAAGCCCATCCTGACCTGTGATAACCTTGATCTCTGCACCAGATTGCTGCTGAGCACTGTCATGGGACCTCATCCTTTCCCCCTCCAAGCACCTTCCTGTCCTGTCCCTGAGAGATCCACCCTTGTAAAGGTGGTATTTGCATCACTTAATTAGTGGCTTGTCCGAAGTTTCCTCTGTCTTCACTCAGAGTCAGGATTAAATACACGAAGGAGATGAATTTTCTCATGTTTGGGCTTGGATATTTATTAGATCTTACCTAAAGTACAGAGAGTTCATTAACACTTCCAGCTACCATCTAAAAGTGAGCAAAATGGAGATGAACCTAGCTAGCTACAAGGTCTCTTAAAGCTAAACAGTCCAATAGACAATTAACACCTATATTATTTATGCTTTTGACCCAATAACTAAATTCCTGTGACCTTCAGTTCAGCACTAACTGTCCAACCAGAAACTACTGCCTGAAATCCATGAAGAAGAAGGAAGAAGAACACAGAAAGAAAACAACACCCAAAATCCTCCATCTTGTCCCATACCTATCACTTTATTAAAAAAACCTCAAATTTAAAATCCATCACCATGTGAAACACATACCTCTAATTCACTACACGCTCATGATTTTTACTTCATCACTCATATTTAGAAGCCGTCTCCAAGGCCCCAGGTCAAAAGCAGTGTTCTCCAGGGGGGTCTGTGCCAGAAAACTCAAAAATCCCAGGTTTCTGGGATCCAACACCTCCTCTCCTCTGGAGCAGCAACGTGAGAGCAGTGACACCACGGCAGGATGGTTGTGGCTGCTCCATTTAATCTGCTGAAGTCTTGACTAAACTTGAGAGGACTCTGGTGAAATTGCTGCTTGTTCCCCACCTCCCCCAACATAATTACAAGCAGAAACTGCAGGTGGAGAGCCTGGCACAGCCCTTGGCTGGACACAGCTGCTGCCCTGCCTTGCTGGGTCACACAGGTGCTGCTGGATGCTCATCCCTTGGCTGTCCCACATGTCCCTGCCGGGCTCCTTCACCTGCTCCCAGTGAGGAATGAATTCTTTGCTTTTCTCACCTGCCAACTGCAGGTAGGGCTGCTCACCTTTCCCACCGGGCAGCACAACAGTCTTGGATCAGAACAGAGCCTTCTGACAGCCTGTAGTCCAAATAAATAACTTTGCCTTGCTGCCTTTCCATTCTGATTTTGCTTTCCCTGGAGATTTGCACTCTCACCATCACCAAGAAAACACATTTATTTTTGAATGTGTAGCTAAGCTGGCAGCAATGTAACACCCTTTCAGCTCTCGCTTGGTGTAACTGCAAGAATAAATAGCTCCTTTCTCTTTCTAGTCTTGGGAATGTTTGAGCTTCCCGTGACTTTCCAGTAACATTTGATTTAGAGGGAGTTGGAGCCACGTGTTGTTTGCATCTGACCCCAGGAGGTTTTTATTGCTCTGGAGTGATAACCACCAGGGGGAAATTGAAACCCCCAGAGTACAAATCCTTGTCAGGGGCACAAGGAAAGGCAGAGCTTTGCTTCCACCGGGAAACCAAGGGCTTGGGAGATGGGAATGGCCATAGGTGGCTTCATGAAGCCCAAGGTGTGTGAAGTACAGCAGCCTCTGAAACGGCTTGGTCATGCTGCAGGAGCAGAGGTGCTCACAGTGGCTTTTCATTGATCAGAGGAAATACTGGAGCTTGGGTGTCCCATCTGGGACTTGCCTGAGCCAGGGACTGAGCCCTGGTAGGTACAGCTTTACATGGCTGTGGTTAATGGGGTGAAAACTGTGCAGAAGGGAGGCACAAAGAGGTGTTTCCACCTTACAGAAGGATGGTTCCAAGGTTAATATTAAAGATTTGGGGGTCCAGCAGGTCACCCCGTTCAGAACTTTCAGTCTCAACCCTCTCCCTGGAGTTACCTAATTCCCTAGTTAATTCCCTGAAGGACAATTAGTGGTGTAAGGCTGGACAGTCAGCAATCCCCTCTGCCAGAGCCATTCCATGTGGACCACCTCTGCTTGCTGAAACAGGAGACATCTTGCCCTTTTGACTGCATTTCCTAGCAGGTTTCTGGGATTTTTTTTCCCCTCCCCATTTCTCTGGCCTCCCACGTGGAAAATAATCCTTTCAACATGCAGATGGCAGCTCCCTTCGTGGAGGGGCAGGCGTGTGCAGAAGGCTGAATTTTCACTTTATTCATAGAGCATGTGTGCGTGTTGCTTGCAGGGTGTTACTCTCAGTATTATGTTAAAAATAGCTGGTGCTAAGCTTCTAATTCTTAACTTTTCTTTTTTTTTTTTTTTTTTTGCTCAAGCTCTTGATTTCAGAGGCATTTGTGATTTATGGTGTAAAACTTTCCTGTGGTTGAGAGAGCTGGTCTAATTTTCCATGAAATATCTACAGCTTGCTTATAAAACTGGGTTCTGATGGTTAAAAACATGAAAATGCTTGGAGTCTTTTAGTAAATCTGCCACAGTAGGCCCTGGATTGCCATGTCCTGGTGCCTAAACCCACAGGGTTCATAGAATATCTTGAGCTGGAAGAGATCCACGAAGGATGATTAGACCAGCTTTAGTTAGTGTGGAGAGAGCAGTGGTGCTGCTGCTGCATTAGTGGGGGGGAAATGTGTATTTTTTTATATCTTCTAGCCTTTCTCCCATTATTTGTGTGGCCTTTTGCACAGAATGCTGCAGCCTGCAGGGAGAAAGGAGGAAAAGAAAAGTGAGGGGTTTGTTCAAAGCCTTCCTCCTGAGTTTGGTCCCACTTTGTCTGATGATTATTAGGAGCCTCCCACCTCTGCTTTCCCTTCTGCTGGAACTATGGAAAACAGAAAGAATCCTAAAAAGCAAATGTCTTGGAGTGAGCTCATCATGTGGGGGTGCTGGTTCTACACTGGCCTAAAAGGGTTTGTGTTGGAAAGGGCTTTAAAGCCCATCACATGCAACCCTCAGCCATGGGCAGGGACACCTTCCACTATCCCAGGTTGCTCCAAGCCCTGTCCAACCTGGCCTTGGACACTTCTGGAGATGGACCAGACCACAGTCCGCACATCCCTGAGCATCCCTGAGGATGAGTGTGAGTGGAAACCCAGTGCTTGGCACCTGCAGCAAGACCCCATGGTCCCAGTGTCATGTTTGTCCTTGTCCCTGGGCATGGGTGGGGACACAGGACCCTCTGGAGCTGTGGCTGTCATGTCAATGCATGCCTAAATTCCAGCATCATCTTCCCTGTGAAGTTATTAATGAAAATCATCACCCTCATTTAGAAGCTGCCATCACTTAGTAGATTAACCTTTATCAAGCAACTTTGCTATGCCAGCTGCACAGCAAAGTAATTACTTTTAATAGAATCTGCCCTTGATTTGAAGCCACAGGGGAAGCAATTAAATTTAACAAAGGCAAAAGCCATGACTTATAAATGAAGATGGATGGCTTTTGCTATCTGTTTCATAAATTCTATTGTGTACAAGTATAAGAAAATACTCAGCTCCTCTCATGTTCTGGGGGTTTTGAAATGTGGCATTAGTGTCTTGATCTAGGGGTGGATTGGATGTCATCAGTGCCAGCTCTGGGATTTGGTTTCGCATCCTTTACACTCAAGCTGCAAATGACTTGCAGGGAGCTTTGGACCTCAAAACCTTGACACTCGTGTTCAGCACGAAGAGTTTGCTTAATGGTTTCATAGACCACCTGATCTCTTACCTCTGCCTCTCTGCTCAGGGAGTGTTTTGCTTGAAACCAAGATGTGCCTCAAGCTGCTTTTTGTGTTTGTAAACTTGTTCGGGTCAGGTTGTGCCAGTGACAAAGGGGTGAATGTCCCATGTACCTTTATGATGGCCTGGATACAGAATCCCACAATGGCTTGGGTTGGAAGAGACCTTAAAGAACATTTCATTCCATGGGCAGGGACACCTTCCACTATCCCAGGGTGCTCCAAGCCCCAGTGTCCAGCCTGGCCTTGGACACTCCCAGGGATCCAGGAGCAGCCACAGCTTCTCTGGGCACCCTGTGCCAGGGCCTGCCCACCCTCACAGGGAACAATTCCTTCCCAATATCCCATCCAGCCCTGCCCTCTGGCAGTGGGAAGCCATTCCCTGTGTCCTGTCCCTCCATCCCTTGTCCCCAGCTGCTCTCCTGGAGCCCCTTTAGGCTCTGGAAGGGGCTCTGAGCTCTCCCTGGAGCCTTCTCTTCTCCAGGTGAGCACCCCCAGCCCTCCCAGCCTGGCTCCAGAGCAGAGGGGCTCTGATCTCATTGAAACACTGCCCTAAAATATCCTGCTGTGGGGCAGGGCAGCATCGTGTGGCCCCTCCTAGACCTTGATGTCAAAAAAATACAAATGTACTTTCCTTCTTTGGTTTAAACCTGCCATTCTTGGCTCGGCTGAGGTGCAGAGAGGGCAGACCCTCATTTTCCATCTCTCTGGGCAGTGCTGCAGCTGCTGTGCTCTGTCCTGCCGGCTCCATCCCTCTGAGAGGGATGCTGAGCTCCCAGGGATGCTCTGGCTGGGTGAGCAGTGGGATGTGCTTGGCGAATGCAGAGTGAAAAGCAGTGAACTGCAGGCAGGGGTTTCTCACAGCTTTGGGGAGAAATCTTGTGTCCTGGGTTGTGTGTCAGAGCAGTTTCTCTTCCCTTTGCAGTTTATTGTAGTGGGGTTGTTTGGGCTCAGAGCCCTGCCTTGGCTCTCTTCCTCTGCTCCAGCTGATATCTGCTAACCCATATCTGCTTTGTAATCAAATATCTCTGCCTGAGACTGAAGCTTCTATTTCTTTTGTGAAGTGGAAGAAGACAGTGATCTCTGACTGGCACACGGTAGCATCAAGTGTCCCAGCAGTCTTTCTGCTGGTATTTTTTTCTGTTTGTTCAGGCTGCTCGAGGTCTCTCCCGCTGTGTTTTCATCCTCTGGGGTGATCCCTGCATTCCAAACACTGCCCTTAAAGAGCTGCTGTGCAAAAGTGCACGTGCAGTGTCAACAGATTTCCCTCTTGTGAACTGTCAGCACAAAATTCAGGATATTGGTCCCAAAGGAGGCAAATCCTTCATCCTTCATTCAAATTTGACTTCCCAGGATTATTTGGAGGAAAGGAGGTCTAGGGAGGAAGGGGTGGGCTGGGAGGGTCCCTTACTGCCATTGGGTGTCCAGAAAGGTGTGTGGAAGTCTCTGGTGTATTAACTTTTAACATGTTGATTCAGTCTGGGGAAGAAAGGGATCCAGGAAGAGCTCAGAGCCCTTTCCATGGCCTAAAGGGGCTCCAGGAGAGCTGGAGAGGGACTGGGGACGAGGGATGGAGGGACAGGACACAGGGAATGGCCTCCCACTGCCAGAGGCAGGGATGGATGGGATATTGGGAAGGAATTGTTCCCTGGGAGGGTGGGCAGGCCCTGGCACAGGGTGCCCAGAGAAGCTGTGGCTGCCCCTGGATCCCTTGTCTCCAAGGCCAGGCTGGACACTGGGGTTGGAGCAGCCTGGGGCAGTGGAAGGTGGTGGAATGGGATGGGCTCTGTGGTCCCTCCTACCCCAAACCATGCCAGGTGTGAGTGCAGGTGGCTGAAGGCTGAACTCACACAGGATGGGGTGGGGACCCAACCAAGCTCCTTCACCATGCCTGCACTCTGCAAAGACCTTGGCTGCCCCTGGGAACTGATATTTCAGTCAGTGCAGCTAATGCAGGGAAAAGTGTGCCAGCTCCTGGGAACGGAGCAGCTCGTTAGGAGGAAAAAGGTTTCATGATTTGCTTGGAAGCTTTGATTACCCTCCTGGGAGCTTTGCTCCATCTCTGCTGGACCAGGGGCTTCACTGCCTGTGTGTTCCTCCCTTCACAGTGACCCCACCTGGGAGAGGCTGTTCCTTGGCTCTGGGTGCAGGACACAGCATTAACATTTCTCTGGTGACGAGATCCAGTTGGTTATGACCCTCCTGGAAGGAGGGAGCAGGGCTGAGCTTTTGTCTGGCTGCTTTTGTCTCTGCCACAAAGCCGCCTGGGTTTCCTCTGCCGGTGGTTCAGCGCTTTTCCTTTTCATCCTGTGGCTTTATTCCCCTTTTGGGAGCCGGATTGCAATGGAGGGGATGTTCTTTGACTGGTGGAGTCAGTTGTTTCAAACACACCCCCCCAAAAAAAAGAGAAGCATTTGAGGCAGCTTCCACTTTCTTTTGTTGGGAAGAGTCCGTACGTGTTCCCCAAAGCAGCTCCAGTCTGGCAGCGAGCAGCTGCCTGTGCACGTGAGAGGCCCATTAAGATTCAGTGCTGCTTCAAACCTCCCATTTATGCTCAAAACAGCCTTCTAAAAAGCAGGAGGAGGAAAAAAAAAAAAAAAGAAACCAAACACCAACTGCATTAAAAAGCAGCTTCCAAATTAGAATTGTTTGTTTCTCTCAGGAGAAGCAGGAGCTGTTTTCCTGCACCCCTACAGAGCATCCTAATCCTGCTGCAAGTCTCTGCTGCTGCCAGGTGGCTTGGTCTGCTGGGAAATTGGTTGGATGACTGGTAGGGAAGAGGTTGGAGTCGCCTTATAGGCAGGAAAGGCTTAAATGTGATGTGGCTGCAGGAAAAGAATAATAAAGAGCTCCAGTAATAAAGATCTTCAGCTGGGGCAGTGCACTGACGTAAGAATACTGTATCTCATGTATGCAGTAGGAACAAATCTGGATTAATTTAAGAGAATAAACACGATCACAGCGTTACTTTTGGAATCGGAGGAGCTTTGTGTTTGATTTGGTGTAATTGGCTTACAAATTTGGCTGTTCTCTGAAGGGTGTTCGTGCCCACGCTGTCTGTGGAAGCGTGTGCTCACAGCAAGCCCTTCCCTCTGTCCCTTGGGCTTTTTTTTCCTGGGAACAGGGCAGTTCTATTGGCAGTATTATTCCATGGGAATGGAGAGAGCTGCCCTGCAGGCCTGCCCTCAGCTGGGATGCTCAGGAGGTGAGTGGTGCAGCTCACACCTTCCCCTGCAGCAGGTATCCAGAGTGCAGGAGCTGTTCCCAGCACCCTGCAGGAGAGGTTGGAAGAGCGAGGGAAAAGGCTCCAACACCATCAGGGAGAGAGGGAAAAGGAGTCCTGGCTTTGTGTTCCCTCCTGCCAGGAGAACAAAGAGGGAACAAACACCACTTCACGCTGGCATTTGCCCCCTGATCTAAAGCACTTCTGTGTTTTATAGCCAGCTCCAGGGATTTATCACCAAGACTTCAGGATTTCTAAGGGGATTATGTGCCCAAACTGCAATGCTCCCTGGAGTACATAAAACTGAAGTGGAGTTTTGAGAAGGATGTAAACCTTCTTGTCCGGGGCTCTGCCAGCTTCAGCTGCTCCTGCTTTGGCAGACCCATGGGTGCTCCCCCAGAGATCCTGGGAGGGAAAGCTGGTTTTGGCCGAGGTGTACATCACCTGTAAAGCCCCTAAAAAAGTCAGGTTCCTGTGGTTACTGCGCTGCAAAGAGAGAGAAAAGACAGCAACACACACGGACCTCTTTTGGGGGAAAAAAGGCCAATTTATTGTACAGACAGCCCGTATTTAAAGTGTGTTACGTGCACCTAGGACAGGACAGGAGTTCATTGGACAACTGGGAAAAACATCCTTGGGACAGCACCTCAGGATGTATCCCACGGGAAAGACACCAGGTGTTAATCTTTATGATGAATTCCACTCTGTTTGTCACCATGTTATCACCCTGGGAGACTCCTCCCTAACTGAAGCTGCAGTCAGCTTGTCAGCCTGGGAATGGAGCTGAGAGTCAGGAGAAATCCAGGCCTGAAAAGAATTTCCAAGCTGCAATTCCCCAGCTCTCTGAATGTGTGTGTCCACAGGTTCCCTCCTGGGAATGGATTTGACAGGTAACTCCCAGAACAGGGAGGAGGAATTGCTGATGGTGTTGCAGCACCAAATGCAGCAGAGTGCTGGAGATGCAGCTCTCCACTGAAAATCCCCCCAGGGAGTGCAGGTGGACAGGTTTGCCTTTAAAAATCACCTCGATGCAGTCTGTCTGCACTGCTGTGGCTCTGTCTTGATGTCACTCTTGATTCTAAGTCACTTAGAGTTTTCTAAAGTTGGGGGGGTTTTTTTTCCCCCCTGGAAAAGCTTTAAATGGGTCTATATTTAGAGCAGGCTGCACACTGCTTAAAGACTCTGACAGCAAATAATGATTTTAATAGGGCCCCCGATACATATCAGGAGTCTTCTACTTCTCATGCTCTGTAGTTTGAAACTTGAAGGTGTTTGGGTTTTGGGGATTATTTTAATTCCCCCCCCCCCCCCCCCCCCGCCAAGTGATGTGACCACCTTTTGGTGCAGTGCAATTGAATTTGAGAGAAACTGTGTCTTCTTCAAGTTGGGTTTGCTCTAAAAAATTGTGGTGAAATTGAATTGTGGTGAATACTGGAAGTTGTGCAGTGCTGGGGGAGTTTAACCCTTCATTCTCCCCAAATCTGTACCAGAGAGGAACCAGTGGTGGAGAAGCTGTGGGTCCAAGCACTGCTTAGTTTGGTGACCTGGCTGAGGTGGAAAGTTGTGTAAAATGTTATGGAGGAGCAAAATTCCTCCCCCTGGGATGCAGCTGGTCTCCTGGGAGTCTGCCCTCTGGAGCTTCTCTCCTCCTTCCCTAAGGAATCAAGAGGAATTATAGCTGGTTTGCATTTCATACCAAATGTAAGGGCTGTGCTCTGAGCCCGGGGATGAGGATTCCTGCCAGAAGTGATGCTTTTGATGTCTCCTGACAGCTCTCGTGGGTCTCCCTGCATGCACTAAGCGTGATGATGCTCTCCTGCCTCCCACATCTGCTCTGGCTGGCTGTGTGGAAAGCTTCCTTCTTTCCCAAAAGCACAGTCAGTGTTTTTGGTCCTTAACAGCTCCCAAATGAGCTGGCTCTCCACTGAAGCTTCTCCTGTGGCAGCAGAATTTCTTTTTTCTGTATTTTTTTTTTCTGTGCCAGTGTTCTGACACTTGCTATGGCCCATCATTCCAGCCCGTTATTTCCATGGGTTATACAGCTTCAGTTCAGCTCTGGAGCAGCACAGGCTGAATTTTTAAGAGCTTTTCTCAGTGGCCCATTAGCTGTTTGCTCTTTGGAAATAGTTGTTGAGTTAAGCTGACAACAGGCACTTCTTGCAAACGAGGGGAAGACAAAATTGATGCTTTAAGAAGCGTTGTTGGAATGTTTATCTGCTTGAGCACATTATTGCAGCTGCTGTTGCTTTCCCAGCACTCGTGGAAGGCTGCAAGAATCCCTCTGTTCTCTGCTGAGTGCTTCCCTTTGCATCTGGAAGAGGGAGATGCCATGGTGGGCAGAATTAATAGCATCAATTGTTGAATGCTGCAGTTCTAACACGGCACAGATTATGGCATTTAAGTAGGTAGGATAAATATTAATTAAAATACGTGGTCTGAAAGACTTGGAAAATCAATTGCGTTCCTCTAAGGAGCTTTCTTGTTGAGACTTTATTTTTTAATTCTTTCTAAGCCTCGCTGTCTTGCTGTGCTTGCTGAACTTCTGGGGGTTCTACGCTGCTGTATCTCTAAGCAAGTGCCCCCAAAACCCCCACAGTGGTGGGGACGGGGAGCTGTGAATTCCAGGGAGAAACTTTAACGTGCCTTAAATACAGTGTGGAATAATGATGTTTAAAGGTGCCTCGATGGGAATATACATCTTTGGGAGGGGGGGAAGTGCAGGTTTCTCAGGGAATGAATTTGACTTCCTGCCTGAAGGCTGTAATAAGAGCTTGCTTTGTCCCTGTGGCTCTCCTGCGTTCCTGGCAGGAGGGATCAGCGTCGCTGTGTGTTTACCTGTCGGGGTCTGAGCAGCTGATGATAAACTGCCAGGCTGAGGGATCTGTCTGCAGGGATTGTAAAATATTCCCAGGACAAGCAGGGCAGCAGGGACAGTAGTTCAGGTTTCATTCTCTCTGCTGTCTTTCTGGTAAAAGCTCCACGAAAAGCTGCTGCTGTCTTGGAATTGCTGCTTTGTTGTCTCAAGGGAGCTGCGACAGCCGAGGATGGAGTTGGCCTGGATCAGGGATGGGAAGAGCCAGTGCTGCCCCAAAAAAACCCCCAAGGAAGTGTTCATGCCTCAAAACTTCCCTCTTGGAACACCCCTGGGCTTTCCCGAGGCTCTGTCCTTCCCCCTGGGATCTTTCCAACCTCTCTCTTCCTTAAGGACCCGCTCAAATGTGGGTGGGCTTGTGCTTCCCGAGGGTTTAGAGGAATTCCTCTGGCTGATGTGGCTCCTGTGCTGGTACTGAGTGCAGTGGGGATGTCGTGCAATTAGCTGGAAGCTGATTGCATCTCGAGGTGTGTGTCACTGCGATGAGATAATTACAGCGGGGCCCTCAAACCCATCAGCTGAATCCTTCCTGACAGGAGCCCCATCCGAGGCGTGCTGGATGTGCTGCCGGCTCCAGGACAGCTGGAACCTCCTCAGGAGCTAAGATTAGATGCTGGTTCCAAGCACTGGTCAAAGGAAACCTTGCTCTGGTCTTTCCTCAGAGCTGGACTTTTGTCTAAATGAAAACTGAGCTTTGGTGAGCATGGGTATGTTCCTCCTGCTGGAGGTGTTTGGTCTTTCTCTTCGCAGAGCACTCTTGAAAACAATTCTTTAGGGAATCATAGAATCCTAAAATGATCTGGGTTGGAAGGAACATCAGATTTCATCTCGTTTCATTCCACCCCCTTCCATGGGCAGGGACACCTCCCACTGTCCCAGGCTGCTCCAAGCCCCAATGTCCAGCCTGGCCTTGGACACTTCCAGGGATCCAGGGGCAGCCACAGCTGCTCTGGGCACCCTGTGCCAGGGCCTGCCCACCCTCCCAGGTAACAATTCCATCCCAATATCCAGCCTAAATCTACCCTCCTACATCTTAAGGCCATTATGAAGGAGCAGGCTTTTCCTGGGGAGCCTGCTGCAGATACAGCTCCATCCTGATCATTCTATGGTTCTCTGCTCCTTCTAGCTGAACCCTGAGTGGTTTTGTTTTTCTGTTCCCTCTCATCACCTCCCTACCGTGGTTTGCTTTCTGTTTTGGGGGATTTTTTGCCCATTTTGTTAGATTTTAATTGCAGATGATGAGCAGCATGGATTTCTGGTTGTGTCCTGGCTGCTCGTGAGGCGCTTACTCTTGATCTGGCATTGCTGACATCTTTAACCAGAGCCTTGACAAGCTCAGGGCACTGAATCAGCTGCCTCAAGCTTTGGGGTTTCTGTGCCACAAGTCAGCTCCCAGTGACTCTGTGCTTCCACTTGAAATCCTGTGCCATCCTCTGGCTGCCCTGCAGCCTCCTGCCCAGGGCTGATCAGAGAATCCCGGGATGTCATGGGTGAGAAGGGACCCTAAACTCACCCAATTCCCATCCCTGGCCTGGCCTGGGACACCTTCCATTATCCCAGTGGAATTTTCCCAATTTTCTCAGGCCTTTCCAGCCTGGCCTTGGACACTTGCAGGGATCCAGGGGCAGCCACAGCTTCTCTGGGCTCTTTCTCAATGTTACTGAAATAGAATTAAAAAAAAAAAAAAAAAAAAAAGAGAGGAAGAGATAAGAGCACTTTAAACAATCTTATAGCTGAAAGAAATGATCACGTTCACGGACAACTTGCATAAAGCAAATTGAGTAGTCAAGTGCATGTGCAGTAACTTTTTTCTGCAAGTGATTAGAGTAATAAAGCTCCTCCTGTCATCAGCTCTTCATGTGAAGAGACAGCAGGTAGTGCTTCTGGAGGTGAACAATGCAGCACTGAGCCCTGAAGCTGCATTAACAGTATCATGAGGGATGAATGATTTTAAAGAAGAGAATTTTCTGCCTCCTTTTTCTTTAAAGCTATTCTCAGGTCAGGAGGATGGTTAGGTTGCAGCTCTGAAGGTAGGACATTACCCTGGACAGCAGGAGGTGCAGAGCTGCTGACACCAAGCAAAGCCTGCAGTGAGGGATCCTCGGGAGTGTTGAGGCTGAGAGAGACTCTGAGTGGACTCCAAAATCTGCTGGTTTTGGAGGGCAAATACATTTTCCTCTGCTTGTGGTAAACCCTATTCCAGGATGACATAGACAATTTGGAAATGCCTGCTGGAAGTGCTTGGTTGTGGGACAGGATAACCTTCCCTACTGCACTGTACAAGCTTGGTGTCTTCATTAGGATTAATATTACTTTTAAAATTCTTTTATTCTTTGACGTCCAGGGCTTTTGCTTTCTTTTCAGGATGTTGATTCTTCGATCTCCTTTTGTCATCTTCCCTTAAGCTGCTGCTACTTGTGTTCACTTCTGCACCTTTAAATCAGCTGGCAAGTGTCTTTTCATAGAACTGGAGCCTCTCTCCAGATCAGCATTATTTAGAGATTAGATACTATCTGCTGATCAGTTGACTGATAGTGTGTGGAGTGGGCTCTTTTTTTAGCTAAAGCCAGCACTTTTCTAAAAATATTCCTACTTGAGCATTAAGCATCAAAGGATTTCTGATCACTGGGATTATTTAAGCATGGCACAGTGTTATCTTGCTGGGATTTCTCCCAGACTTCAGAGGCAGCTTCACAGTGGTGTTTGTAGTTAAAAAGTTGAGGCTGCACGTGATGGGCTCAAAGGCTGAACCCCTGTGACCGTGATGGGTTTCCCTGATCTGTCGCCCTGGATTTAGTGAAAGGCTGGGAAGCGTCACATTCCTGTGGTGGATGCACAAGTCCTTCCTTCGGTGATTTTGTTTTTTGGTGGATTTTTGCCCCAGGATATTTTTGGAACAGTTAGGAGTCAGGATTAAAAAAAAAAAAAAAAGAAAGAGGACTGTCCCCTCATTGTCCTGAGGTTATGCATGAAATGACTGAAAGTTTTCTTAGATAGAACATGCTTTTAGCTGACAACTTCTATCTTGCTCCTTCCTTTTGTTAGAATGGCTGGGGCAGTCTCATTTTGGGGGAATGACCTGCTTTCCTAGTTCCTGGATGTGACTTTATTTGGCCTTCTTTGGATATGACTCTGTTGAGCATCCTGATCTTTGTGGAATTTTCTCTATTTAGCCTTCTCCAAGAGTTTCCATTATCTGCAAGTTTAATCATAGATTAGTTTCAGTTATCATAAAACAGATTAATCCCAAAATTAAGCTTGGGATAAATAACCCCCAGGTTTCCCTTGGAAGTGTCCAAGGCCAGGCTGGACAGGGTTTGGAGCAGCCTGGGATAGTGGAATGAGTCGTGAAATGAGATGAGCTTTAAGGTCCCTTCCAACCCCAACCACTCCAGGATTCTCTGATTCCCTGGACATATCCCCTTCAAATGCTGATTCCCTATTGAGAATGCAACTTTGAGACCTATTAATTAAGCAATTTGAGTTTGTTTTATAGCTTATATTAATGTTACTATAACATGTCACCTGAAATGATGGTACCTGAGTCTGTTGCTTCCCAGACCTCTGGTGCTCAGAGCAACTACGAGATCCCTCAATCCAATTTATAAATAAAAACCATGTTACCTTAATAAAACCTCACCTGATTTAACATCAATCAGTATTGCCATCCTTTTAAATATTTCTGAATTTGCTTTCATCCTGACCTCTGCAGTGGGCCCAGGATTGATTCTGAGGGTCTGTAAAACACTGAGCTGAAGACTGGATGAAAAATGAGTGGGAGATGTCTATGATTACTGGAGAGCTGCAAGGGGTTTAGGGGAATGTGGAGCTGGAGCAGACTTGCCTGGTGACCTTTTCATGGCAGCAGAAGGCATGAATGCATTTAAAAGCTGATGTGGCACTTGGGGACACAATTTAGTGGTGGCATTGGAAGTGCTGGGGCAATGATTGGACTCGGATTTTAGGGGCCTTTTCCAGCCTAAATGATTCTATACTTCCAAGAGGAGATGGTTTGCTGACTTCTAAGCTACAGCAAAGACTGAGATAAGATATTGTTGGGACACCCTTCCAGCTATTTTTTTTTCATTATAAAATAGTTGGGGGGCAATAAATTCAAATAAATTGGAGCTGCTGTGGCCAGAAAAGTCACCTTTGTGGTGGAGACCTTTGGGAGTTTCTGACAAAGCTAGCAGTGAAATGTTGGGAAATAGGATTTTGATTGACAATACTGGGGTGGAATTTGTTAAAATGGCTGCTGGAGGTGCAAGATCTGGGAGGGTTTATGTGATGTGCCTGCTGCTGAAATAGTTTGATTCCCAAGAAGATCCTGCATGCTATTTGAAATTAATGGCCCCAAAATGAGTGGAAAATCTATGACTCTTTCTTTGGAGGTGCAAAAAGAGCACGGAGGATATTCCCAGGGATGTCAGCCCCAGGGAGGTAAGGTAGAAGGCAGTGCCTGTGCCTGCCTAAACCCAGGAGAAATAATTAATCTTGGGATTATTCCTGGCATACCAGAAATAGCATTGCTCTTGCAAAGGCTCCTTAAGCTCTTGTGAAGTTGTCTGGATGTTGAATTATTGGAGTCCCCCTCCCCTTCCCAATGAATATAAACCTGGAATGATAGAGCTGATTTGCATCAAATCCATCCTTACTTTTCCTTGTCCCCTTGGTGAAGATTACATGTCTCACATCACCCACCCTGGGCTTTCATCCCTGTCACAAGAGCCTTCCTTGAATCATGGTATTTGTGGTTGTCTAGCACTCAATTTTTTATTTTTTTTTTAATTTTTTTTTTTGTGGGGGGAAAAATATCCTCGCTTTGACTTTTGTTAACTTCTCATAACTTTGTTCCCTTGGCTTTGCTGGGTCTGAAATTTTCCCCTTTGAAGGCATAAGCCGGTATTTCATTAGTTTGGCATTTGCTTTGTCTGTGCATTAAAAGATTAGTGGGATTGCTTGCTCTGAAGCAAGGGCTGCCTTCCAGTTCAGCTGTCGCTCCTGATTTCCCTGCCCAGACAAAAGTCCGTGCACGGGGAGGGGGAAGCAGCTTTAGAGCCATTTTTGGTAAATTCTGACCCCAAAAAAAAAAAATAAATAGATAAGACTTTGCTGGGGAAGCTTTGGAAATGTCAGGGTGGATGTCTGGCACTGCTCCCCTGGTAAGGGTTTAGAAGGGAAGGAGCTTACAGACAATCCCAAAGCTCAGGAGCAGAACTCACTGGAGATATTCTCCTTCCAGCCACCCATGGCTGCAGGATCAAGGGCTTCCCCCCCTTCCCACACAGGTTATGAGCACTGACTCTTCCTTATGCACTCCAATCATGCAAATGCCTCCCAGAAGGTTTCAGTGATACCAACTAGGTCAAATTTATGCTCTGTAAATGAGCAATTCCCATTTCTCTTGTTTATTACCCAGGTTTCTCGCATCAGGGTAGAGGCAATTACAGAATTTTGTCTCATCCCTCGGTGACTTGATTAATGTTGTTCTTGACATCTTGGTTTCTTTGTGCTAAATGAAGAGTCATTTGTTGTCTCTTCCCTTCCTCCTCCTTCCCCTCCCTTCTTTCTCCTTTCATTTCTGCTCCTCCTGTTTAAAATCTTCCCTTTTCCCTCTCACAGGCTCCCAGAGGAGCCCACGAACCCAGCCTGTCCCCCACAGCCCCTTTCTGCAGCAGGTTGCCTGAAACTTCTTTATTTTTTGTTATCCTTTTCTTGCCCAGATCACTTTCCAGGATGTTCCATGTGGGATGTGGTACCCTGTGGTGATCATCACAGAGCCATGGAATGGTTTGTGATGCCAGGGACATTCAAGGATCATATATCCAACCCCATCCATAAGCAGGGACAGTTTCCTCTAGATCCAGGGACACCTTCCACTTGACCAATATCAGAATTCTTTCTATTGCTTGCTCTTTACAACTTTCTCTGATCTTTTTTTTTTTGTTTTAATTTTGCTCTTTGTAACTTAGTGGTGGAGATTTTTTTTTTTTTTTAATTTTAATACCTGATCTGGCTCCTGACCCAGGTGAACTGCTGTTTTTAAAAGCTCCCCCTGGGGATATCCTCTCTCTCTCTCTCTCTAAATGCACACAGGTAGTCAGAGCAGCCTTGATCTTAATGCACCACCGAATTATGACCAGAAACTAGGGCAGGCATGGAAATAGGAGCTCTGGCTCCAGCCAGGGAATGCAGAGCCCAGCTGGAGGCTGCCTTGCTTGGGATGCTGGGCAGGTCTGAGTGCAGAGATGAGAATCCTGCTGAGTGATGCCTGAAGGACGTGGATTTGGGTCCCCCCACTGTGTGAGCACGGATCAGTGACAGGCAGGGGGGTGCAGATGCCTTGGTCTGGTGGTTTCCATTTCAGGATGACAGCCTGAAGTATTCCCTGCTCAGGGAAGGACAGATTTGTGAGAGGAGGGAGGTGGAAGCATTCCAATCCAAGGTGAAAGAGCCTAACACAGCTCCTTTTAATGCATGGATTTGTCTGGGTACTGGCTGGAGGAGATGAAAAACACTAAAAAATAAGGAGATCCTGGGTCCAGAGCCCTCAGGAAGGGGAGAATCTCTCAGGTTCCATAGGGGATAAATCAGTTTTGTTGTTTTCCCCGTGCCAGGAATGCTTGTCAGAAGACAGAGACCATTTTTTGCTGATCCCTGACCTTTCCTTCTGCTTGCTTTTCTCTCTGGGCCTGCATCACCTGGAGCTGGGAGATTTCTAGAGTCCAATGTCTTTGGCAGAAAACCAGCTGTGGTGGTCTTGGGATGGTTGTGTAGGTCCTGTGGGCTGAAAAACTTCCAGGCAGCCCTGAAACAAATCTTTCTAGGCACCCTGGAGATGCAGGTGAAGAGCTTGCACCCTTGAGTTTGGAATTCTGGTCCTCCACCTCAGTGGGCAGAGCACCACAGAAAAGCCTGGTACAGCTGCTCCTGTCCCTCCCAAAAACTTGAGATTGGGAATCTGCAAATGCTGCTGTGTCCAGGGGAGTGTCTGCTCTGTTCCTGCTTTCTGAAGTAGCCACATGCAAGAGATGGAGCCCTTGAAGAGGCTGCTCAAGACACGCAGTGTAGGTGCCAGGATTACTTTTTTATGGAAGACTTCATAAAAACCAAGATTTCCTCTTCTGCAAATTAATCCAGCCAGAGCAGCAATAAGAGAACCCAACCCCGGAGTGGAAAAGTTGCTCTTTTCCCCTCAGACTTTGACAGATGGTGCAGATTAGTCTTAAGTTAATACAAGGCTTGTCAGCTGCCCTAGGATCTCAACATCTGGGTGTAAATGTCAGGCACACCCAGTGAATTAGTCTAGACACCCCCTGAACTGGTTTCTTCTGAGCTAAAACCATGAATTTCAAACCATGAATTTTCCTTCTCCAGATATTTCACCTCTGACTGTCCTTCTCACCAGTGGCAAAATGTCAGTGTCTGCAATTTCTTATTTTATGGCCCTGTGTCCATTACAAGGCTGAAGTCAGCATTGCAGCTCCCTTGCAGATATCCCTGATCCTTTTCCAGCCTTGCTGCCACGGGAGAAGAACCAACTGGTCTGACACAATTTCTTCTGTATCTTTAAATCTTTAAAGTCTCTTTTTTGGTATTTTTTTTTTGTTTGTTTGTTTTGGTTTTTTGTTTTTGTTTTTGGTTTTGGTTTTTTTTGTGTTTTTTTTTTTTCCCTCAGCTTGTGCTCTGGCAGTCGGAGCCTTTCTGGCACAGGGATTTGGGGACATAAATTCCAGATGAGCACATCTGATTCCCTCAGACCATGATAATGGAGAGATGATTCACACCTAGAGCTTTGGGAAGAGCCACGCTCAGCACTGGTTCCAGAGGATGTGCCATCCATTCAACAGGAAGCAGGGGAAGCAGAGCAGATCCATGTGGAGCCCCAGGTGTGTTCCAGGAGTTCTGGGAGTTGGGAAGAGCATTTGCCTTTGAGCCAGGGACCTCTTGAACAACACCTTGTTCATGCCCACCTTGGTGTTCAGCTCCAGGGGAGGATGGAGAAGCTCCAATCCAAGGCAGGGAGCTGCTCCAGGAACAGCACCACGTGGAATATCCTGAGTTGGAAGGATTGAAACCCAGCTTCTGGCCCTGCACAGGACACCCCCAGGAACTGCCACAGTGTGCCTGCAGGACTGGGAAGGCTGTGGGCTTCATCCTGTGTCTATCCTGAGCCCTGAACACCAGTCCAGAGCATTTCATAGCTGAAAAAGTTGGAAGAAACCAGCTCACTACAAACGTGCTGCTTGTCTTAGCCATGCTTGGATAAACCCTTCCCTGACTTCCCACTGACTCCACTTTTCCCACAAGTCCCTGCAGATAAGAGGTCAGGAGCACCCCATCCCCACAGAGCTGTAATCAACCATGAAACCCCATCTATCAGAGCCCAAATTTCATTTTTAGCTCTCAGCTCACAGAACTTTTGCATGCCCTTACCTTGCCCTGTTGCAGGTCTGTTCCCAGAGGAGGCAGAGGACATGGGGCAGTGAAACTGAATGTTGTGTTCTCACCATAAAAGAGAGACTAAAAATAGCTTGGAGGATTTGTGGAAAATCCTGTGTTGCTGAAGCATCTTTTGATGTCTTTTTATCTCAGGTTTTTCCTTGGTTTTTTTTTTTTTTTTTCCCTTGTTGAGAATTGTTTCTGCTGAGACCTTGGGAGATGTTGGAGCAGTGACCTCAGGGGCAGGAAATCAAGCATCCCACTGAGGAAGCATTTCCAGAGCTTCAGTGGATGCAGGGATGTACATCCCTATTAGCTCTGGAGGCACAGGAGATGGGATATCCCAATATCCTGGGCTCCAGCTCTGCCTGATTATAACAGCTGGCCCTTGGATCTGAACTCTCCAGCCTTTTCCCCAGGTGACAGGGATCCTGTGCAGTGTTTTGACAGCTGAAACAGCCTGGAAATAAGGAGCTGGCAGCAATGTTTCCTCTCCTGTCCTCCTCCCATTTGGAGAATAAGATGTACCATAGAGTGGGTGAAGCTGGTGCTGTTTAATCAGGGAGCTCTTCCCAGGGTCCCTCCCTGGCTTTGTCACACCCTGACAGCTGGATGTGGTTTTCCCACTTGGCTTTGGCTCAGCAGAAGGACAAACACCCAGAGGTTTGACCATTTGCACCACAAGATTTATTTTATTTTTGTTTCTAGAGTTGCTTCAGTGCTTCCAGAGCTCTCTTTTTTTTTGCAGGGTTTTCTGCTCTGCAGCTGTAATTCTGCTGTCTTTATTTCTGTTCTACATACCAGGCCTTCAGCAGGATTTTCCATTTGAATGGCTGCAATTTTAAACTCATTTATCATTTTTAAGCGAGTTCAGAGGTATCTCGTGGAAATCATTGCCAGGGAGAGCAGCGAATTTCAGTTTACATCCATTCACACGTGGGTTTGCCTCGAGTCAACACCAAGAGTTGACAAGAGCTGGAATGCAAAGCTATGTTGGCCATGGATAGCATAGTAAGTGCCTGGAGAATTAGAATAATAGTAGGAAAAAATACAGGATCTGGGATTTGTTGTGGTTCTTCCTCATGATAGCACATTTGTCTGCCGTTTCAACACACAGAATATTTTGGGTTAGGAGGGACCCAAAAGCTCAGCAGTGGACAGCCAGTGATGCTTGGCTTGCTCCAAAATAATCCCCATGGAGGGAATCCTGCAAGCTGTGAGTTTCTCTCCTCTTCCAATAAAAACCTTGGGTGGGTGTATAAAAGGAAGAGGCTGGATGTGAGGAATGACATCCAGGGCAGCCATCAACCTGTCCCACCCAAAAAGTCACTAAACACCCCAGCCCTGTGCAAGCTGCAGTCCTGGAATATCCTAATGTGGAGTTCTGAATTATCTCTGTGGGATCACAGTTAAAATATTCAAGATAACCAGGAAAGACAGCATGCTGGCCCTTTTCCCTCCTTTCCCTTTCAGTTTCGAAAGTGTTTTGTTCCTGAAACATCTGTTCCCAAAGGGAATGCGTGTCTTTTGGTGTTCTCCCAGGCTGTTTTGGTTAATTACAGAGATTGGATATCCCAGGATTTCTGCCTGATTGAGATCTCCGTGTGTAATGGTGCGGAATGTTCTTTCTCTGGACTGTGCACTTAATTCTGAGTGTCATTCTCAAAGAAGACACAAAAAAATGCAGTTATTTTGGGTGGAAAGCAGATTTGGCTGTAGCAGGGTAGCAGGTCCTGGTTTAATCCCCTCTCTGTGCAGGGAAGCAGATCAATGATAATTCCACTCCACTCTCAGCCTGCTCCTGACTGAGCAGAGGGTTTGGCTTTTTTTCATCCTTTTTTTCCTGCAACCACTAGAGAGGTGGTGGATGCTCCATTCCTGGGAGTGTTCAAGGCCAGGTTGGGCTTGGGGCAGCCTGGTCTAGTGGAAGGTGTCCCTGCCTGTGGCAGGGGGTGGAATGAGATGGGATTTAAGGTCTCTTCCCATCCAGACTATTCTGGGATTCTCTGGAGGGATCAGACTCGTGCCTTCCAAAGCAGCAGTTTTATCCTGCTGCTCTTCCTCTTTCCAATTAATGACAGGCTGATTTTCAAACGAATGAAACTGGTGTCACTCAGAGCCTGGTGAACAAGCTGAGCCAAAATCACGGGGATTTGGGATTTTTAAAATCTGCTGGGACTCCCCTGCGGCCCTGCTCCCATGCACTGTCGGATGCTCTACACCACAAGGCTGTCCCAGCCCGTGAGCTCTTCCAAAACCTGGCTGGACAGCTGGATCTGGACCCACAGCAGGTGAGCCCCAGCTGCTGGAAAGCAGATCAGCTGCTTTGGAACGGGCTTTTTCTGGGAAATCCTGGCGCTGTACTCACACCGTGCTGCACCAGGGCGGTTGTTGTCGCCAGCCCGACTCCCTGACCCTGGGTGCCCAGGCTGTCAGGAGCTGGCTCCTGGAGAGAATGCCAGCAGATGGTGCTGAACGTGCACTAACCAGGACGTGGAGAGGCAGGAAAACCCTTTGTCCTTTTGCCTGGAGGGCAGTCATGGGGCTAGAGTTGAGCTGCAGCTCTTTGGGGGATGGTCCTCTGCACATCCTTCCAGGTGCAGGAATCTCTCACAGAGCCACCAGCTCCACCTTGGCAATTCCTTCCGTGTCCCAAGACCTTTTGCCTGATGGAAACATCACTCAGAGCTTGCTTGTTTGTGTTTTATTTAGTTTGGGAGTTGGTTTTTGATTTTTTTTAATTTTTTTTTTATTTTTAGGGGACTGAAAAATAAGCTGTGCTTACAGAAGCATGAGTCAGACTGGCAGTGCAAGCAATTTTCAGGATTGTTTTCTTATCAGCAACCCGAATCTGCCCCGGTGCTGGGCCTTCTCCTGCTCTTACAAGTGTTTAGAAGTCAGATCTTGTGACTTTTGCTCTGATCGTCACCCAAGACTTGTAATAATGAAGCAACCATGACAACAGCAGAGCTTTCCTTCAGAGAGGAGCCTGTGGAGCAGCTCTGGTGTAACATCTGTGCATTAGAATGTCAGGGTATTTCTGTAATCGATGATTTCCATGCAGTAATTTTGGCTGATGATCACTTATTCCATAATATCATCCTCAGAGGGAATGATTTCACAGCAGATATTTTTCTGGGGACTATTAAGGCTTTTTATTTTTTTCCCCCAAAGGCTCAGTGAAAATGATGCTGTTCTAACACGACCCATGCAACCACATTTATTTCTGGGACAAATCATGGGATCACAGAATATTTTGGGTTGGATTGGACCTTAAAGCCCATCTTGTTCCATGCCCTGGAACTCCCCAAGCACTCCCTGGAGTGCTTCAAGCCCCAAAGTCCAGCTTGGTCTTGGACACTCCCAGGGGCAGCCACAGCTTCTCTGGCACCCTGTGCCAGGGCTTGCCCACCCTCACGGGAAAGAATTTCTTCCCAATCTTCAATGTATGGTGGGACAACTTTTCCGGCTGCAGAGCTGAGAAGTTTGCATTTCCAAAGCAATCCACAGCCCTTGGAGGGACTGTAAAATCATCACTGGGCAAGTTTTTTTCCTTTTGGAGTGTTGCATTGTCACTTTGGGGTAGGGAGACGGGTGTAAATGGTGGGCAGAGCCTGTGCAGGAGCAATTTTTGGCTTTATAGGGCCTCAGCTCGTATCTACCTTCCTATCAAAGTCTGATTTCTTCAGCTCAGCTTTCCTGTCCCCACATACATGGTTAATTTGACCACCAATCATGGCTGATGGGACACATCCTGTTTTTTCACCCTCTGAGGTGGATTTGCCATAGAAAGGGCTTCCTTCCTCACCCATGAAGTGTGGATGGGTAATGCCAAACCCTTTGGAGAGCCCCTTCCTGGCCACCAGTGGGATGGGAGGGAGCTGCTGGGCGAATTCCAGAGGCTGGGGTTGGTTCCTCCCCTGTTGCTTGGGAAGCCTTGGTTCTCATGGAGTGTTTTGCCTGTGAAGCCTGAATGCATCAGATCCACTTGAACGTGCTTGATCCCACAAATCAGCACCTGCTCGACAAACTCCCGGAATGAGCCTTGACATGTGGTTTATTTTTGGGTGCAGAATAAGGGAGCCATTCATCTCGAGCTGAATTTGCAAGGATAAACTGGAGTGGGAGAACAGCATTGACTCAGCTCAGCGTTCCTGGGGTGAGTTCAGCACTATCCTCTATTAATGATTTAGCACAACCATTGAAAACGTGGGAAATCAGCTGCTGAGGAGAATTCTGATGTCCTGGCTGACTTCAGTCTCCAGGCATGAAATTTCATCTCTGTTTTGAATATTTTTTGTCTTTTTGTTGCTGGCAATGGGCAAATGTATGCCTGGTTAGCTTAAGCATTCCTTGTTCTGATCCCCTCCTATCTAGGATGCATCTTCCTTGCTCCAACCCCCCCTGCTCTCTGGGACACTGGAAGGACAAATCCAGCTATGCATCTGGCTTGCCTGTTTTTGTTTCTGGCAGGCTTGGTGAGGCCCTGGCACAGGTTTCCCAGAGAAGCTGTGGCTGCCCCATCCCTGGAAATATTCAAGGCAGAATTGGACAGGGCTTGGATCAACCTAGTCTAGTGGAAGGTGTCCCTGCCCATGGCAGGGAGTTGGAACTAGATGATCTTTCAGATCCCTCCCAACCCAAATCATGTCGAAATTTCTGTGGATTCCTCTAGAAACTTGTCTTGCACCACTGGGAATTGTGGGAATTGCCCAATTTTGTTGCTGCTGTGAATTCTGTCCAACCTGCTGCTTCTCGAGCACCTTGTTGAGAAGAGTGTGGGTGGCCTCTGGAAGGAAACCAGGGGGTTGGCCTTGGCCTGGAGAGTGGCATCTCTTCCTGGGGAGGGAAGGGAGACTGAGGCCTCCTCCCAGGCACCAGAGGGAATCTTGGCTCCAGGACTTTTTGGGAATGCATGGTGGTGATGGCAGGGTGTCCCTGCAGTCTAGAGTAGGGCAGAGGGACTGGCATCATCCACAGGCATGGATCCACAGCCAGCTCCTCCAGAGCCAGTCTGTTCTTCCCCCAGAAGCAGCTCTGTGTTCTCCCAGGATAACAGATTTCCACACATCCCTGTTTTAGGTCCCCAGGGATTGCAGCACTTGTGATTATCGCTCGCTGCCATGTGCGTTCCACTCGCCAGTCACCAGCAGCGTGGTGGTTTATTTTCTGAATTTTAAAGGGTGTTTATATGCACTGGAGGATTCAAAATGAATAAAAAGCAATTGGCTTCTTCCAGCCAGCAGCCTTCACAGAAAATGTTGCTGTAGACAAGGCATTAGGGAAGCGGATGAAATACTCTGGGGCTCAGATAGCTGTGAAGGGACTAGTCCTGCAATTCCTGACCTCGTGTAGCCTATTCCACAGGGCAATCAAGTTTTCCTATAAAATTAGCCATCAGGTATCAGAAGCTGGCATTTGTACCGTTCTGAAGTGGCTGGGGCACACTGGAAGCTCTCCTTGAAGCAGAGCTCCAAGGCTTGTTGATAGAAATGCACCTGGGTGCATCCAATTGGAGCTGCTGATGCCAAGTGCAGACCCACCCCTCTGTTCTCCATGATGTTCCAACTTCCCACCCCAAATTTTGGCCTGACCTTGAAAAGGAAGATGATTTTCCCCCCCCGATTGTGCCTATGAGTTGTAAGGGGTGACAGGGCTGTGGGATGGAGAGGATTAAACCTGCTGGCTCTGGAGAGAAGAGTTTCCCTGCCTGTGCCTCAGGAGGGACGGTGAGGCATCAAGCAGCTGACTGGGTTTATAGTAAAGCCCAAAAAACAATAACAAAAAAGCTGTTTCAAGCTTTGATGTGCCTTGCCTGTCCTTGCACCAAGCTTTGTACATCTGTTTCGCTGCAGGGCTGAGCTCTGATCCTCCATGGACGCTCAGGATTGGGTTTCTTTACATCCTGGCTTCAGCTGTGCTGCCAAATCTGGCTGTATTTGGCCCGTCTGGGCTGCCATGATCTATTAGAGGCAGGATGAACCCCACTGTGGTGCCTCCAGCCTGGATGCAGAGCCACAGCCAGGAGCATCAGACACTCCCTGTTTAGCGTGAGTTATTCCCTGTGGACAGCATCCTGTCTAGGCAAAAGGGGTCTGCTTTTAATTCTGTGATTCTGTGATTCTTTTAATTCACAGCTGGCTGCCAAATCAGTCACTCCTGGTACTTGGACAGGAAACACAGCTGGAAGTGTCCAGGCCAGGTGGGATGGAGCTTGGAGCAACCTGGGATAGTGGAAGATGTCCCTGCCCATGGCAGGAGGTGGAATTGGACGAGCTTTTAAGTCTCTTCTAGACAAAACTGTTCTATGATTCTACTCCCCTGAAGATGCTGTTGGAGAAGTTTCTGTCTCTTAGCTCTTGTCCCATGACAATAATTCCTCCCAAAAAGTTTGTCCCCGTCTTCCGGGTGCTCCCACAGCAGATGAAGTGAAGATGCCCCTGGTGGGGGCCACCCAGCTGTGCTTCTCTCACCTGGCTCAGGAGGGACAACGTGCAAACCCTCCTGACAAGAGACAGGAGTATCCATTACGTGGGGATTTAATCCCAAACCCTCTTTGGGGACAGATGTGGGGCACAGTTTGGCAGCAGCAGCCTGGCTCTGTTAGTGTGACACAGCAGAGAGAAACTGTTCAGGGTCTGGCTGGAGTGTGTAAAACACATTTGGAGGAGGAAATGTGATTTATGATGAAGCTGCACAGCCCAGTATGACTGCAGCATTTGGCTGCCTCTCTATGCACTCATCTCCTGGGTTTCTTTGTTACTTCTCCATGTTTTATTTCACATTCCACCTTTCCCTGTTGAGCCTGGCAGTCTGGAAACAAGATTCTGAGAGGGCTTGGCCAACCAGAGCCAACTGCTGCCATTCCTGGGTCATTTTGAATATTCTTCTGGTTACTACTATGCTCTTACTACAGCTCTCCAGCTGGGTCTGAGCTTGCAGCAGCCTGTGAGGGTGGGATATCCCTTCCTTGGCCTTGGAGTTCAGAGAATGAGCCCATCTCCATGCACCTGACCTGGCCATGACCGCTGGAGGCCAAACCCCTGGATTGCTTTGGCTCATTCTGCCTCTCACTGCGTCATGTCCTTGTTTTGGCAGTCTCCCAGTCTGGTTATCCAGCCTGAAATTCTCAGGGGCCAACTTCTCCTAATGGAGATCAGGAGTCTGGGTCACTGCTTATGGGCTGAAGGGTGGAATTAAGCAGCCCTTGTTTGATAAGCTTGCTCCCTGTAATGAGAAAACATCCTGGTGTGATGCAAAAGGTGCCTTTGAAGCCTCAAGAGATCCCGGAGAAAGGCAAAATTGAGGGGGATGGTGGAGGGGGGAAGTCTAATCCTAAATTTAATTGGCATGAAGGAGCTGCCTTTTGTGTGTGAGGATTCTGTGCCAGCGTGAGGCTGTGCTGTGATTGCTGCAGGACTCAGTGACACTGGCTCCGTGTGACACTGGCTCCGTGTGACACCACTGGCTCCGTGTGACACTGTCTCCGTGTGACACCACTGGCTCCGTGTGACACCACTGGCTCCGTGTGACACTGGCTCCGTGTCCCCTTTGCCATCGGCCACGGGTCAGTGTCACTTCCCTCTCATCCTGCAGATCAGTGTTTTCCTCAGGGGTGGAATCACATTCCAGCACTGAGGTTCTCAAAGGGCATGGGTGACAATTTTCCCCATAAAGTGACGTGGCCTTGTCAGCAGCAGGAGCACGGTGGGTTGAATTGAATTTCTGCCTCTTCCTGGGTCTCAGGGCATTGAATCCTGGAATATTTGGGGTTGGAAGGAACCTTAAAGCCCAGCTCCTCTTTCCAGCTCTTTCCAACTCCTGCTGTGGGCAGGGACACCTTCCACTGTCCCAGGTGGACAGTGCTGCCCCACTGCTCCAAGCCCCAATGTCCAACCTGGCTTTCCAGGGATCCAGGGGCAGCCACAGCTTCTCTGGGCACCCTGTGCCAGGGCCTGCCCACCCTGCTGGGGAACAATTCCTTCCCAATATCCCATCCATCCCTGCCCTCTGGCACTGCCACTCTCCTTGCCCAAGGTCCAGGTTGTCCAGCAGGGCTTTTGGCTGTTCATTAGAGTCACCATCCTCCAGACTGAGCTCTTGAAATCAGCCCTGTTCTGGTTCTTCAGGTCAGTTAAATGTACCTTTTCAAAAGTTTTGAGCAGTACTTTGTAGAGAGGAATGAATAAGGAATGTGCAGCGTGAGTTCACCAGAGTTCATAAAATATTTGCAATTCCCCATTGTCCCTGGAGCTCACACCAAGTCAGGAGCCTAAACCAGGGGCCAGGTTTTAAAAGCTTTTGTGTTTACAAAAAACAGCGCTTGTCTTTGGTCATCATATCTGACAGCTGAATTGTTTTTCCAGTAGAAAGAAAGGGTCATTTTTATAGCCAGATATAGCAACTGTGAACTCTGACCACAGGCAGGGCAGCCTTAAGGTATCAGAAGTTTTGTTTCTGGGTTTTAAGCCGAGAGGAATTACAGAGGCGAGTGGGTTCTAAGACTGCCTGCTGTGGAAGAAGGTGTGGCTCTTGAGGGGAAAGGTGGATGAATGCAGGTGGTGGAGCTGATATGGAAAAGTGAGAGGAAGGAGTGAACATGTGTTTGTGCAATTCCTGCCCCTGCAGGTGGGTGGGAGAGCTGGGCACGGTGTGTGCTGATGGTGACACCAGCATCCCTCACTGCCACCTCCTTGTCCTGTCCATAGATGCTCCTGCACGTGTATGGTTAGTGGGAATTCGATGGTATTGTTGTGGTAATGTGAGTTTAATGAAATCATTATGGTAGTGTGAATTTTAGGTGGTCTAAGGAGAGCTCAGAAACAACATCACTGCAGCTCCTGCCAACATTTTGGGCTCCTCTGGCCCAACCTCGGCCCTGGTTTGCTTTCTGTGCCTGAGTCCAGCTTCCAAGAGTTCATTTGGGTACAGCTCCAGTGAGTGTTGCACTTTCTTCATGGGATTTTCTGTGTTTTATCAGGCTTCACTCTGTGAGATCCAGTTTTTGAAGGCAGACAAAGATGTGCACGCCTTAATTAAACATCTCTTTAATTGTTGCCTGCTGGCAGAGGGCTGCTGTTGGGTGCAGGACCTCAGCTCTTCACACAGGTACTGTGAGGGCTCCCTTGTGTGACTCTCTGTCCCCAATATCTGCCCCTTGGACCAGCTGTGGGGCAGCTGGACCCAAATTAAGAGCACCCTGCTGTGGTGGGAGGTACCTGGGATACTCTGCAGCATCTCCTCTTCTCCCTCACTGCTGGCTACCTCCCTGTGGGGCTAAACCAGGCTGGCCAGGCATAAATCCCTCTTCCTTCCTGCTGAAACCTTCCCAGCAGTGCTCACAAGCCTGAAATGCTCACAGCAGTGGCACTGCTGGGCTTAAATGTGGCTCTTGCTAATGATGCCTCCCTCCTCGACAGGGCTTGTTCTCTGTGACGCTGTTTGGGATTAATGATAAGGTCTGACTGTCCTCACTGGAGTGGTGCAATGGGGTAATCAAGCCCATTCTTATTAAGAGCAACACTGATAAGCCAACTTCTACCTGAGCACCAGCGAGAATTTCTAGGAAATGGGAGCAAAACCTGAGTGGGCTTGGAAGTTTAGTGACTTGTGAGGGGCTCCGAGGAAGTGAGATCCTCAGATGGCGACTAACAGGGTCATATTTTTCACTAAAAGTCGTGTTTACTTTTGTGAGGCTTTTTGCCTGGCTTAAAATCAATTCAGCTGAGCTGATTTTTAAAGCCAGGCAGAGTCACAGTGCAGCTGCCTCCTGGGGGGAGGCTTGAAGGTAAAATAACAACTATTAAGGCTGGAAAAGCCCTCTAAGATCACAGAATCCAACCACTGACCCAGCACTGCCAAGCCCAGCATTAAACCATGTCACCAGGATTTTCTGCGTGGACCTGCTTTCAAAACACCTGGAACTGGCCTGGACCAGAGGATATTTTAGGCTTTTTCTGCTGGGTTTTGATCTCCTATCAGTGCTTCAGTAGGAGTAGGTAATTTACTCCTGTGTGTTTTCTGGGGTAAACTTCTCAAGTAAGATGAAATATAGGTGAGCAGTTGTTACAGCAGCTCATTTAAACTTTTACAAATAAAATGTTGGGCCATGAAGTGCTGCTTCACTGTTACATCCCTTATTTGTGAGCTCTGGCATCAGTGAGGGAGGCTGGAGCTGGATCAATAGAAGGGGAATGCACTCTGAGTAAAGAAAGAAATGGTGTCAGCTTGCTCTAACAAAAAAAAGGAAGATGCCTGTGGAGTTCAGTGGGATCAGGACCGGGCAAGTTGGAAAAAGTTCAGCAGGTGAAACACTTTGTGGTTGGAGGCATGACTAGCCAGAGTGGCCACCAAATTTTTGAGCAAGAGAAGTGGCAAAGCACCCTGGTGAAAGGTCAGGGGTGCTTCAGAAGGGAAGTTAAATCCCTGAGATGCTGTGTTTTGGCTTGGCACCTGTCAGTGCTTGCTTTGTGCTGCCAATGCCTTAATTAATCCCTTTTATTTCTCCTGTGCCATACAATGCAGCCTGCTCTGCTTCCTTCAGGTGGGATGGATAATCCTTCCCAACTCCAAGCAGGTTGTCCCAGGCCTTTCCCACTGACACGAGGGAGTTGCCATGGCAAGAGGAGACAAGTGGCTCCTGCTTGAGGCAGAAGAGGCATTTCCATCCTGAAGGCATTGACTGGAAGGGCTGCCTGGGCTCTGACCTGCTGCAGGTTTGTGTGTCTTAGGGAAAGAGGCTGAAATCTGGGCTTGTTCTGGGGAAAACCAAATATGGGCTCCCCACCTTCCACATATTCCTACTCGGGAACCCAAGGACAAAGTATGGGGGGGGGGGGTGGAAATGAGCATTTTGACAATATTAACACAATAAAAAGCTCTGCTCTGATGCTTCCTTATTTCTTCCTGAGGAACCAGTCTCATGTCATGGATAGATTTGCTGCTGGAAGCTGGAGGAGTGGGACAAAGCTTGAGAAACTCCCCTTGGTTCTTCCCATCCTTTGGAAAACGGGGATGCACTGGCATCCACCACTTCTATATATCAGCAGTGTCTTCAACCTGTAGGTTACTGAGCTCTGGAGCTGTGAGTTTTCTGTCCTGTGCTCCTGTGTCCATGTCCTGTCCATAGATGCTCCTGCACTTGTATGGTTAGTGGGAATTCGATGGTATTGTTGTGGTAATGTGAGTTTAATGAAATCATTATGGTAGTGTGAATTTTAGGTGGTGTAAGGAGAGGTCAGACTTAGACATTTCTTTTTTTGTCTTGAGGCATCCAGTTAGCCACCATCCTCCTAGGCTGGAGCAGCAGCTCAGGGACACATCAAGCAAAAAAATCTTGTACTGGAGTAAAGAATGGGCACTAGGTTTGACGTGGGTTTTTAAGTAAAACCACTTCAAACGGCGCTAGGAAGAAAAAAAAAAAAAAAAAGAAAGAAAGATTAACATCTCCTTTCCAGCCTGAAATTATGGACTTTGTGCTGGAGGCCAGGCTCCCAGACCACCCTTTTCTATTTATTGCCCATAGCAATTTCCTTGGCCTTCAGGAGCTTCAGGGTAAACCGAGCACTGTAATTACCCTGGATGTTACCCAGGCACTTTCTCCACCCCGCTGAAAACTCTTGTGAAATTTCTGTTCTAACTGAAGCTTCTCTTGCAAAAGGCAGGACAAAAATTACTTTTAGAGGTGTCCACCATGTTTATGTGTGAAGGACAGCTGCCTCAAAGAGAGCCAGGCTGCAGTGAAGTCATGTCTTTATGGGGAGCTTAGTATCTTTTTTTTTGTCTTCCTCCCAGCCCTTTATTCCCAGAGTATTCCCATGGGACAGGAGTAGTCTTGCCCCACCCCTGGAAGTGTTCCAGGCCAGATTGGACAGGACTTGGAGCAATCTGGGGTAGTGGAAGGTGTCCTTGTCCATGGCAAGGGGTGGGATGAGATGAACTTTGTGATCCCTTCCCACCCAAACCATTCTGGGATTCATGGATTCCTCTGCCAAAAACATTTCTGCTCCACTGCAGCTGTAATTTATGCCTCACCTGAGCATGTCAGTCCTGTATTTACCATTTGTGCTGGATCTGGGAGCATCCCACCATCTGCATGTCACGGGGGAACCTTCCCTGGTGGGGACGAGCAGCGTTTGCTGTAGCTCAGAGCCAGGCAGGGAGAGCGTTCCTTTCATCTGCTCCAGGGCAGGTTTAGGTTGGATAGTAGGAAAAATATCTTCACTGAGAAGGTGGTCAGGCCTTGGAACAGGCTGCCCAGGGCAGTGGTGGAGCCAGCATGCCTGGAAGTGTCCAAAAAATGCACATTGTGCTCTGCTCTGCTTGGGTAACGCTGCACACACTGAGCCTGGAGCGGGACAAGGGATGTGCACACACTGAAGGGCTTCTGAGTGTCCCAGGTGGAAATCTGGGGGTGCAGCTGTGTGTGGAGACACAGAAACCAGCCCTGCAGAAGCCCTGGCTGCTGAGGAGGCAATCTGAAACACAGGTCAGGCTCTGTACTGCTGAGTACAGAGAGCACCGCTGGCCATGGGGGGTTTGGGGGAAATGAGCCGAGTCCAGCTGTGCTCGTCCTAAGCAGAAAGGTGCCTTCATCCTCAGCCAAAGGCAACTGAGTGCCCTGTGGAGCTGATAACTCCACATCTGCTCCGCTTCCTCGCACGGGCGGGCGCATCAAAGCCAAAGCTGTGTGCTCGGACTCATGTGGGATGAATTAGGGGATGGATTCGTGGGAATGTGTGTGTGTGCAGTGAGGTGCCCAGCACATCCCTGCAGCACAGGGTGCAGCTGCCTCTCTGCTGTGCTGCTGCTCCAGAGGGGAAAGTGTGTTTTTTCCCCTCTCCTTTGCAGCTTCTGGGATGTGTTTTGGTGGGGATTCAACCCGCCGGGCAGGGAACAAAGTTAATCTGACAGGGAGCCTGGTGGGGAGGGTGACCACATCTCATTAAAAGTCAGCTGGGAAAAAACTCTCCAGGATTACACACTGTGAAAAGCGAGGTTCACTTTCCTGGTGGATTTTGAAAGGTTTAATAAGAGACAATAAGAGACAAACAATAAAGCAAAAGGTTACAACGGCCGGGTGCTTGGCATTCCATCAAGAGCACACACTAACTCTGAAAACACTTCTTAAAATTCGTCAACCTGTTGCATATTCATAGACTTTTATGCATTATTCAAAAACAACCCCTCCCAACCTGTAAATCAACTTTTTTTTTCTTTTTTTTTCTTTTTTTTTTTCCCTCTTTGTGGCTCTTTCTTGCCCCTGGCAACGGAGATCAACAAATTTCTTTCCTGGAGTTTTGGTGTTTGTCGCCTCTTTCTTCATCCAGATAGGATAATCCAAGAATGTGAAGAATTTTCTGATTATCTTTTTACCGTTCTCTGAGTTAGTTACATGAACAAAAGCTTTCTACATCACTATGTTATAGTCTAAGAAAAATATATATTTGTCACACTACTATTTCTAAATTTTGTTAATAGCAGAACTGAAAGAAACTATATTCATACAGCAAAGTTTTCCAACATTATGCATATGGTGTTCATTCTAATATTTGCAGAAAGCCAATAATATAATATGTACTTATAACATACGTGTATTTTACAAAGCAGCTTCTTGAGTTGCTCAGCCTGCTGGAAGCCAAAGCAGATTTCCCTCAGCCACGGAGGATCCTGTAAAGTGCCCAGAGCTGGGCTCTGCACCTCTGTGAACACCTCAGAGCTCCTTGCAGGCTGATCAACCCCATCCCTCCTGGTATTTGGCCCTCACTAGAAATGATTTGGGATGGTGGAAGGGCAGGAGCCAGCACGAAGCCTGATTTAACAGCTTCCCTGGAAAAGGGCGTGAGGGAGGGCAGGGTGCATCCCTGCGCTGCTGTGCCTTGCTCCTGTGGTGCCACAGCAGGACAAGGCTTCAGCTGGCAGCCCGAATGCAAGGGCAGCCATCAGTGCAGGCTTCGAATAGAGAGGGGGGTTTTTATTTCGTTCACTGCTCCAAAACCTTCTCTTCCCCTTTTCCTGATGGGACGTGCGCATTCAGCAGCGGGAGATCGCTGACACAGTCTCAGGAAATCTCATGGGCTCATCTTCTCTGCCTTTCCAGGTTCCTGTTAAATTGCAGGATCCCATGTTTTATCCCAGTCCCCACAGCTGTGCCCCAGCTCCAGCAGAGCTGTAATGGTTTGTGTTTTCCTTCCAAAAGTGAGAGACTTGGGTTGGAAGGAACCCAGAATACCATCTTGTTCCACTCCTTGCCATGGGCAGGGACACTTTCCACTATCCCAGGTTGCTCCAAGCCCTTGCCTGGAATACTTCTAGGGGTGAGGAGTCCAAGACTTCTCTGGGCACCCTGTGCCAGAGCCTCCCCACTCTCACAAGGAACAATTCCTTCCCAATATCCCATCCATCCCTGCCCTCTGGCAGTGGGGAAGCCATTCCCTGTGTCCTGTCCCTCCATGTCCTGTCCCTGTCCAGCTTTCCTGGAGCCTCTTTAGGCACTGGCAGGAGCCCCTGGAGCTTTCTCTTCTCCAGGTGAGCACATCCACTTTCAGGCTGGCTCCAGAGCAGAGGGGCTTCAGCCCTTGGAGCATCTTTGTGGTTCCCACATTCCTGCTGGAGGCAGGCTCCACTCAGTCCCTTGAGCTTGACTGGAAAGAGACTTGAAGTCGCTGGGCTGCTCCTTGGACTAAATGGGACATTTAACGCACCCTGGGGCTTGTGTGGGACCTGGATGTGCCCGGGTTAGGGTCTCCTAACTTTGTGCTGCTGCTGCTGCTGCAGCTCAGCTCCCTTTCCTGGCTGATTTATCTCCTAGGGTTCACACTCCCTTTGAGATCTTTGGCTAGGAGAAGTGTCCTTCTGTTACTCATTTCTGGAAAACGTGAAGCTGTGGGTAGGGATTAAGTTGTGCTTAGACACAGGCAGCACTTTCGTGGAGAGCTGGAGCCATCTGCTCTGCAGACCAGATTCCAAGGTCCCCCCACATTCCTCCCATCCCTGGCTGAGCCAGCCAAAGCAGCAGAGAAGACCCTCCCCAGTGCCCCTCTGCTTCCAGCCCCAGGCACAGGAGAACAATCCCATAATAAGCACCCAGCTGGGCAGCCAACAACCCTCTCCCTGCCTTAAAAACCTTTAAGCAGTGCCCTACTCTGTCTCCCAGCAATGCAGGGAAAAAGGTGAAGTCACTAAGGAGTGACATTTATACCGAGAGAGAAAAGAAAATGACTCATTCCCCACAGCCTAAGGGCAAATTCAGTGGCTTCTGCATCTCAGACGGCTCTGCTGGTTAACTTGAAAAGAATCCCTTTAAATTCCCATTCCCTTTCTCAATGCAGTGTTTCTCCTCTGCTGATTGACTCATTTCCTGGAAATCTCTGAGCAAATGCAGCCTTCCTGGCGCTGTGGGCTCAGGACTATTGTGTGGTGGAAGTGTGTTTTACCTGGTGGGGTGGGAGAAGTTCTTCATCACCAGCCTTGAAAAACGCTGCTGCTCAAACTTGTCTGGGTAACTCCAAGGAGAAATAGGTGCTGTTTGTAATTCTCCCTTTGGGTTTTGGGGTGGGTTTGGTTTTTTATTTGTTATCAGAGCTCTCTGTTGAACTTGGAGGTTTGTTTAGGAGAGTGGGATAGTAGTTTTGTAGTTTTTTGTAGTTTTGTCCTGGATGCAAGAAAACATTTTCAGTTCAATGTAAGAAAAGGGTTGAGATGAACTCATCCTTTAAAGGTGACTGGAACCTCTGCAGCCATTGAATTCTTGCCTCACTTTTCCATCAAAGCTCATTCACTTGAAGGTCAGATCTGCAGGGGATTTAGCAGCGGCTGTGTTGAAAAATTAAGTTTATTATACTGTAAGGTCTCTGTTGCATCTGGATTTGGTGGCAGATTCCCATTTCGTGGGAGAAAAGAGCAGCTTGGATTTTCTTCCACAGTGCAGAGGAGATGAAGTCTGCTCAAGAACAGACTGGAAACCCCAAACTTTTTTTTTTTTTTTGTTAGGAATGGACTCGTTGGAGGAATAATTCCATGTAAGGGTGAGATTCTGGATATAAAGAGAGCTTAGAACTGGGAGTTTGGGCTGGCACTATTTCCATGCATTATCCTATTGATGGCTGCTCCTTGCAGAACGCAGGCATCCCCCCCTCTCAAAGCTCACAGCCAAAAGCCAGTTGGTTTCTGCTGCAGGGGATGACACAGGATGTTTGGATTTGGGATGCAGATGATCCCTGGTGCTGCAGGATTCTCTTTCAAGCCGTCACAGTAGCCACGTGGTGATGAAATATCTCCAGTTTGGAGATGCCTCCTCCCAGCTGGGGTCAATCAGCCTGGATTCCTCCAAGGCTGCGATGTCTGAGGTCTTGGCTTGTGGTCCGTGTGCTGCTTCTTTCAGGGGAAAAAAAGAAAGAAGTATTTTGGAGGGAAAATACGCTCTGCAACCATGGAGAAGCCTCTCTGCCAGGAGTTCTTGTGCTGCTGAATGAGAGCAGGGGACTTTTGGTGAGGTGTGTGCCTCACCCAAGCCAGGGGATGTTGGTGGCAGTGCCCCCCTCACCCAGTGTGGCTCCTCTTGGCTTAGGTTTAGACTGGATTTTAGGAAATATTTCTTCGTGGAAAAAAGTTGTCTGGCACAGACGGTGGAGGCCCCATCCCCGGAGGGATTTAAAATCCCAGTGGATGTGGCACTAGGGGATGTGGGTTAGTGGCAGGCTTGGCAGTGCTGGGGGAATGGTGGGACTCGATGACCTTGGAGGGCTTTTCCAACCTAAATGATGCCATGATTGATCCCTCATCCTCCTCTGAGCTGCAGGCTGGAGGAACTGCAGCCAAATGTCTTGCTGTTGGTGCAGTGCTAGTGGGAAATAAGAGCAATGGGAACTTCTTTAGCTAGAAAAAACCTTGATTTCGTGTCCTGCTTGCAGAAACTTCAAACCTCCCAGCCTGTGCTTCCCTTCCTGCTTCTTCCCATCCCTGCTCTCACCTCCCTCCCTCACTCCCTCTCCCTGCTGAGGTGAAGCGACTCCACTGTAAATCTGTTAAAATATTAATGCAGAAGACTGAAACCCTGCACTAAACAGCGTGGCCCAGAGAGAGGGGTCATTTGTCTGCAGAGAGTTAAATCAATACCCTGCTGAATCACTCTGCAAATGGCACGGGCTGCTGGGGAGAGGGAGCCCCGTGCAGCTGCTGGGATCTCTCAATCCCCGCTGCTGCTGCAGCAGGCAGTGCCCATCTGCAACTAGCCAGCTGTTCTGGGGATACCACACTGGGAGAAAAGCCAGGAGAGCCCCAGCTCTGCCCCACAGCCCTGCTTTGGGTTCTCCTGCGGGAAGGGCGACATTTCCAACCCTTCCTGATGGGTTCGTGCAGCTGTGCAGCCCCTCTGGGATGGTGGAGTGGGTCCTTCCCTTTTTAGTGGGGTTGCTTTGTCCCTTGTGTCACCCTCTGCCCCGTGAGTGCTGCTGCAGCATCCTCAGCCCTTGGCGAGGCCAAGCATCTCCATTTCCTCACCTCCAGACTTCCAGGCCAACCTCCCCTCAGCCACAGGCCATGGGATTTTTTGGCCCCCCAGGTATTTTCCAGGCTGTTACCTCCTTTAATCAGGACTTGGGTGAGCAAGGCTGGTTGACCCCCACGAGTCCCCCTGCATTAATCAATCCGTCAAGAGCCGTGCTGTTAATCAGCTCGGAGCTCACTCTGGGTTCCAGCCTGCCACGAGCTCGATGAAATCCAGCTGCAGGTCCTGTGGAGAGGGGAGGATTCCTTCCCTGCTCCACGTGCTGGGCTCTGCCTCTTGCCTTGCTGTGTGACACATCCAGACCCATCCATCCATATGTCCCGAGGAGCAGGAGGGATGCTGGAGCTGGTTCAAAGGGAAGGGATGCTCTGCTTCCCACAGCTGAGCAGCAGAAGGCACAGCGAGGTTCCCTGCCCGAGGGTGGGGCTTGGAAGTCTTGAAAGCAAGACTTGGGGCTGCTCTCCTGCACCTAGAACAGGGTCCCCAGGGAATGGTTGCACTCCCAAGGCTGCCAGAACTCAAGGAGCTTTTGGACAACGTCACAGGGTGGGATTGTTGGTGTGGACTCGATCCTTGTGGGTCCTTTCCAGGAAGGATTGCCGTGGCTGGCCAGGTGTAACTTGTGCCTTGAGCTCAGCCAAGCCGGGATGGCACTGAAGGACGTGAGAGTCCCTCCTTTTTCCTCTCTTTTCAAGGAAAGCAGCCTAATTACCCTTCCTGACATCTAAATAATTTTCACTGATTCCTCACAAATAATTAACAGTGGTTCAGAGGGCTGTTAACTTGTTCTCTGCTCCAAGGCTTGTGGAGGGAGGTAGGAACCTCTCTGCTCCCTTCAGCAGGACCTTTTCAAGCTATGGCATCCTCACTGTAGACTCTGCTTAAGGGTTCGTCTCCCTCCCTTTACAAAACTGAGATGGGTATCACCCCAAAAAAGCTTTTTTTGGGCTATTAATCTTTCCTAATAGGAGAAAACTTCTGAACTGCCTTCTAAAACCTGGATTTATGTACAGAGGCTGAGAGAGCAAAGCCAGACCTGGAGTTCTGGGAATCTCCTGGCTGCCAGGGTGGGGAAGCAGCAGGGATCAGAGGCCCTGCTGATGGCTGGGGGTTGATCCAGAATCCCTTGAAACTGGATTTAAAAATGTGCCTGTGTGCATTACGGGGCAGGGTTGGGAGGTTTTGGAGCAGCTGAGGGAGCTGGGAAAGGGGCTCAGCCTGGAAAAAGGAGGCTCAGGGAGGCCTTTCTGGCTCTGCACAACTCCCTGACAGGAGTGGGATGGTCAGGCTCTGCTCCCAGAGAACAGGGACAGGACGAGAAGGAACAGCCTCAGGCTGGTTTAGGCTGGGCAGCAGGAAGGATTTCTCCATGGAAAGGGTGGTCAGGCATTGGAAGGGGCTGCTCAGGGTAGTGGAGTCTCCATCCCTGGAGGTGCTCAAAAGGCACTTGGATGTTGCCATGGGGACATAGTTTTGTGGTGGCCTTGGCAGTGCTTGGGGAACAGTTGGACTTGATGATCTTGGAGATCTTTGCCAGCCTGAACAATTCCGTGATTCTTTATTGGTTTAAAAGAAAAGCCTAACTTGTGTCATAGTGTGTTCTTAAGGACAGGATGATCCTTTTCCAGCTCTGCTGCTCCTGGGAAGCTCCTGGACTCCCTTCTCCACCTGAGACCTCTCTGGGCTGTGCTGTGCCCCGATTTCAGCAGGGAACTCGCTCTCCTGCCAAGTCAGCGTGGCATGAACCAGCTGCCTCCTCCCCTGCCTGGGCATCACCCCCTTCCCGGAGCTCGGAATGCTCAGCCGCGGTGGAGACACTTCCCTGGCAGCGCTGCCTCGCTCCCAGGAGGATGCCTGTCAGTGTGAGTGTCTCTGCTGTCTCCTCAGATTAGGCAGGAGCTGCATGTGGACAGCCCGCTGGCAGGGAGGCAAACTGAGCTGGCTCGCCCTGCTTTTGGGGCTGCGGCTTCCTGGGATGGCCCCGAGCCCCGGAGGTTTTAGATCCCTGTCCCTTATGGGGCTCGCTAGCCTAGAGCCTGTGACAAGCCCTGCCACGGCCACCAAAGGGGACCAGGGGTCTCTGCCACAGGGCTTCCTGCCTGAGAGGGGAAGAAGTGGCTGCTGCCAGCAGGGAAAATCCCCTTGGCCATAATCTCACACCTCCCTGTGTGCTGCCCTAACAAAGCCCGTGCTCAGGAGAGCACAAACCCACCCTTCCCTGGGGCTGCTTGGACTTGCTTTCCTCAATTCCTTCTTTGTTTTTCGTTCCTGAGCTGTAGCACAGGCAAGAAAGGAGCTGGAACCAGGATCCCTGGAGGCAAGGAAGCTATTGTCCTGAAAACAAAGGAACTTTTCCTCACATGCACCAGCAAGAATAGGAAGTGCCCCAGAGTCTTTACTTCATCCTGGACTGGGCTTCCTGATGTTTTCCAGGATGCTTGTCTGGTCTGGTTTAGCCAGAAAGGGCAAACCACGTATTCCCTCTAAGCAATCCTAAAAACGTGGTGCTGCTGCTGAACTCAGGGGCAGGATGGAGCAGGAAAGCAGAGCTGTTCAACGGGTGAGAAATGGTGCCACAGTCTCCTGGATTATGGAGAAATCTTTCAGGACTTCCCTTTACTCTCACCAGCATCTTTAGGAGTTGTTGTGTTTCATTTTTGGGGAGGAAGAGCAGAAGGAAAGGAACACCCGAGGTCTGCAAGCAGGTTAAAACCCCAGTGGAATGTTTTTCCATGCAGGGTCACCTACTCAGTTCCTCTCTCTGTACCTCGGAGTGGCCCAAGGGGTACACAGAGATGCCCAGGGGGCTGGAGACCACCTTCACTTGGCAGCAGACACAGGCTCAGAGCTGCTGGAAGCCTGCTGGGATGCTCCAGAGTGGGAACTGAAAATGGACACAGACTTGCCACTGCCTGCTCACGTTTTCCCAGCAATCCCAAACTGAAGAGGAGTTGTTTTTTTGTTTTTTGCTTTTTTTTTTTTTTTTTCCTTTCCTAGGAAGTATTGGCATTCCTCCAAGCTCAGAGGGACCAGATGGAGCAGGAACACAGCTAAAATTCGGGGATGAGGGGGAGGGGAAGAGGGGAAGGGAGTATCTCTTAAGGAGCTGGCTTGAAAATAAGATCATGGAAACCAGCTGTTGCTTCAAGAAAGGGGTTTGTTGCTGATTCTAGAGGAGGACAGAGTAAGGGCAGACGTAAAAAGCTGGTCCTGAGGACCAGATGTGTTTGGGCTGCATTTTGGGAGGTTAGGAGGTCAAATGCAGAGACGCTGAGCAGTGTTTGGGGGGAATCTCTCTGCTGCAAGGCACAACAGCTCGCTGGCTTTTTCTTTTGGGGGCCTCAGAAAGGCAACACTTTCACCTCCAAAAGCTCCAGCACTCAGGATCACAAATTCCTCCTGACACATCTTCCCTGGTGCGTTACTGGAGCCGCCCCTCCTGCGGATCAGCTGCCTGTGATGCAGACCTGGGGAGACACATCATTAGGTAACCATTTATATAAGTGGGCTTGTGCTGAGGTTTCACAGCTCTGAGAGCCCCGACGGCATCTCTGACCCGTGGCAAACACCCCGTGTATCTCCTGGTCCAACATCCTGCAGCAGACATTGCGTTGCCCTCCTTGCAGGAGCTCTGCCTCCCGTTTTCTGGTCAGGCGCTGGATTTTCGGGATTGCCATGGAGATGGAGGCCAGTGTGACAGGCGTCAGGCAAACAACATGAGACAGCCTGTGTCCTGGGGGACTCTGAGCCCGGCGCTCTGAAAGGCATCCCGGGCACAGAATTCCCATTAACACCATCCAGTGGTGCTGCTGTGTGGCGCTTTGAAAAGCGATCTCACACTTAGGAGTGGGAGAGGGGGGAGGGACGAAAATCAGCCAGGATTAGGGCACAGAGGGAGGCACTGCTGCTCACCGAGGGCAGAAAATGAATGGCCTGGTAGCAGTGGTATTTTCTGAATTCGTGCCTCAGCTGCTGTTGCAGGAGCACACCAGGAATTCTTTCCCTTTCCCTGATTGTGTTTTATGCAGGATTTTCTCCATGGGTATGAGGCGAGTGATTCGAGGCCACTCTGACCCATGATGCCAGGAGGGATTTGGGCTCGGAGCAGACCTGGAGGATGTCATTTTCCCCTTTGGATGGCCATAAAAACCTGGCCAGATGAGAGGTACAGCGAGCAGAGCTCCGGCTCAGCACACAGCACGTTCCTTATGTAATTGTGCTGTGATGGCCATTGGCACAGGAGCCGGGATTTATGTTCCGGCGAAATGTCTAAAACAGCGAGTGTAGGAATTCTGTCTCCTTGGTGATGAAACCAACCAATGGAAAACACACAGAGATCCGGAATCTAAACCCATCCTTGGACCTTGCTTTTATTTTCAGAGTGGAGGACAGTGAATTAGCCCGGCCTGTGGCTGTGAGCAGGATGTAAGCATGCTTGGCATGGCTCTGGCCTTCACCCAGGTCATCCCAAAACAGGCTCAGCTATCCCAGGAGTTTCTGTGGAGAGGAGAGTTAGGATTAAAAAGTCAGGTACCTGTAATGTCAGGTACACTGTCCTTACTACACAGCCTCCCCCTCCCACCTCCCAAAAATGGTGCTGAGTTTGGGTTTAAGCAACTCCTGCCTACCCTGCAAAGCTCTGGATCAATAAAAATTAAACTGCCTGTGTTAACACACCAGGTGGGGAAAAGCAGCCACCACTGGAGCCTGCCCTTCCAGAGACATGTGAGCTGCTGCAGCCCATGTGATCCACAGCAAAGAGGGAGCTGCTCTCCTCTAAAGCCATCTGAGCCTCTCGGGGAGGAGTCTGAGTTCAGAGCAGCAGAGACATCATCCCCCCAGCATGGTGCAGCCAGTGTGGGGTCAGGCTACCCTGGCTTTGGGCACTTGCAGGAGAACGTGGATGGCAAATCCATGATTTTATGGAGTGGTGCTGGTGGTCTCTTACCAGCACAGGTTTTGACAAGTGGCAGGGAGGGGGTCTTGGACATTTCTGTGGTAACTGGGAGCATCTCACCCTGAGGGTTTGACTCGTGGTGCTGCTTGTTGGACACAGAGGGGTCGAGAGCGAGGGGCAGGTTTTGGAGCAAAGCACTACAACAATGTTTCTGTCATCCTGGACATTGGTTTTCCTTGGATCTGGTGCTCTCAATTTAGAGCCAGGAGAGCTCAGTGTTTTCCGGAGGTGGCCACATCTTCCCACGTCACCCGTGTGCCTGGAGAGCAGCACCGTGTCCCCAGCCAGCTCACTTGTGAAAAAAATGCCTTGACAACCAAAACATCTTCTGCTTCAGCTTAGCAGGCTGCAGAGGAAGATTGGGATTCCCAGGTGGAAAGTTTCCCACAGAAAATATCGGAGCCCTGTTTTCTTTCTGCTTAATGAACGTTGTGACCCTCGTTCCCCAAGTTATCCCAGTAATGCCCCAGGATCCTAATTAAAACTGAGCCCAGAGGCTCTTGGCATTGTGTAAACACATGGGAAGGCTCCAGCCCTTCTCTAGGAAGCTTCTCATCCAGTTTGATTTAGGCAAATGCGTCCATTGAAACTCTCCTCTTTTTTTCCCTTAACTTTTTCAGCAGCCCCACAATGGAGGCTTTCATCTCTACCTCTTGTGTGTATTCCAGTGTCATGCCCTCTGCTTTCAAAGGCTTAGGTTTGCCTTTAATTGTGTCGAGAGCCTTTGTCTCTAAGCCTTTAATAATGGATTTTTTTCTCCTCTGCCAAAAGAGGAATTTTGTTTCTTTGCTGGCTTTTCTTCTAAAGCTGAAGTGACAGTTCCCTCTTCTCAGTGAGATTTACAAAGCTTATCTTTTAATTTTCAAGAGCCAAACAGCAGAGCGGGGGGGGGAAGGAGTGAAACGTCATCATGGCTTTTAAACACTGTCGCTAGGAGAAGGCTTAATGATCTAGAAATACATAAACTGCACACTCAGGGGCTGCTTCGAGTTAGTGACACCAAACTGCTGCTCCTACTGGGGACAAGGATGGGGCCAAAGCCAGCACATCCAGACAGCTCTTTCCTCTGGGCCCAGTCAGGATGGAATCCTGGAATGGGTTGGGTTGGAAGGGACCTTAAAGATCAGCCAGCTCCAGCCCCCTGCCATCAAACACCTTCCACCATCCCAAGGTGCTCCAAGCCCCAGTGCCCAATCTGGCCTGGGACACTTCCAGGGATCCAGGGGCTTCTCTGGGCACCCTGTGCCAGGGCCTGCCCACCCTCCCAGGGAACAATTCCTTCCCATAACAGTGCCAGGAAACTGAGGCACGAGGACCAAAACAGCCTGTGGTCAGCTTGAGGGATGATTTGAGCTCATCTCCAAGGATTTGAAATGAGAAAGCCAAGATGAATATCGTGTTTCTTCTCCACTGAACTCAGTGTCACGTTTACACCTCGTGGTTGGCAGGATTTCTCTCAGCTCTGGGGTGGGGACAGTCCTGGCATTGTCAAGGCTCTGTGGGATGAGGTGGGACAGGAGTTTCTTCCAATCTTTTCCTCCCATGCCCAGCACATGGTGGTTGTGCAGGAAACACCGGCCTGGGGAGGGGTTGTCTTCCCACTGAACAAGGCATAAATGGATTAAACTGCTTTGTATTGGTTGTACTGATTGAACACTGACTTAGCCCAGCTGGGCTGGTGCTAGGGCGGGTCTGAAGTTGAGAGCAGGATTTGCTCAATGGATTTTTTTTTTTTTAATATGGCAACTCAGAGCAGGAGGAGCTGCTTTGCTGTTAGTTTATGGTCACTGCAGTGAGACAGCCAGGCTTGAAATGATTTTCAGCAGAGAAAAATAGTGTTTTCCAGCTGATTCCAGGGGCTGTGTGCCTCATCCCTCGGGATTGTCTTCCTCAGCGATGAGGGACTGGTGGAGCAGAGAACTCCAGCTCCCTCACAGGCATCCCAGGGATCCTGGAGGCATAAATCTTTGGGCAAACCACTCACTATTGTAACCTCGTTTGGTAAATGAGGAAAATGGGCTTCCCAGAAGATGCCTTTCACTTTAATTATCAAATAAATAAGGCAGCAGCCTTCTGTCTGGCTGAGCTGGCAGCTCAGGAACAGATCCAAGGGAAGCCAACCTAGCTGTCAGCTTTCCAGCCTGTTTGCTCCTCCTCTGGAGCAGCTTGGCATGTGGCTGGGAGCTCGGCTCTGTGGCAGGAACCAGAGGGACAGGCACTGCTGTGAGTGCCCTGCTTGTCCTTGGATGGGCACAATATGGTCCAGACTCCCCCAGAGCGGGGTGTGCTATCATGGCGTGGGATCCAGGAAATCTCTCCAGGCTCAAGCCGCTTCCACTCAGGCAGAATGAACGGAAAACGAGCTGAGGTGTCACCTCCACGTCCTCTGGTGAGAGGCTCCTCACATCAGGAGCAAACAGGAGGAGATCTGTCTGCAGGCAGGGGGTGCCAGGGCTGGCAGCTCCAAGGCACGGACTTGTCCTGGCAGGAGCCAGCGTGTCCCTGGGAGCTGGCTCTGTGCTGGAAGGGCAGCCAGCCATGACAGACCAGGTGGGGGTGCTAACAGGCCACAGGACACCCCACCCTCCTGCCAAACCATTAATAGCTTTATTCGGGTTTTTTGTTCCACTTCTCTTTCCAAGTGGGAAGCACGGAGGAGCTGCGTGCCACAGCCTGTGCTGTCCCTCTGTAGCCACAGGGGTGTTCTTGCTGAGCTTGGTGTGTTCACACTTGCTGGGGTACCAAACTGCTTCCATGCCTCTGGGAAGGGGGGATGAGAGCTGGGGTGGCTTGGATGGGAACCTCACCTCACCCTCCCAACTACTGCCTTATGCAGCACAATATCCTCTCTGTCCTGAAAAGACTGAAGATTTTAATCCTAAAATAGACATTTCAACAAAATTCCTTCTTCTTTTTTCTTTTTTTCTTTTTTTTTTTTTTTTTTAATTTTTAATTTTTTTTGAAAGCATCTGAAAGCTGCTGCTTTCATTTCAGGCAGAGGGAACTCACTCTGAAACCTCTGGAGCTGTTGGGAAATGGGATCATCGCCCACTGGGGAGCTCCGGCACCCACGTGCCTTCCAGCAGTCCTCATCCCAGATCCTCATCCCAGACCCTCATCCCACACCCTCATCCCACACTCTCATCCCACACCCTCATCCCACACCCTCATCCCAGACCCCAATCCCAGACCCTCATCCCAGATCCTCATCCCAGACCCTCATCCCAGACCCTCATCCCAGACCCTCATCCCAGATCCTCATCCCAGACCCTCATCCCAGACCCTCATCCCAGACCCTCATCCCAGGTCCTCATCCCAGACCCTCATCCCAGACCCCAATCCCAGATCCTCATCCCAGGTCCTCATCCCAGACCCTCATCCCAGGTCCTCATCCCAGACCCTCATCCCAGACCCCAATCCCAGATCCTCATCTCAGATCCTCATCCCATCCTGGCACATGAGTGAGTGATGCAATGCCTCTCCTGAGCACGGGCAAGTTGGCTGAAGCCTCTGTTTAGCAGCACAGGCAGCTCTGTGATGACTCTTGTGGTGATTTTACTGCTCAGGTTTGTGACCCTAAACCCAGACAGCAGTTCCTGGCAAATAACTCGCAAGGCCTGCCTTGATTTATCTAATTTTTTATCTCATTTATTTATTTATTTATTTTAAAATTTCCTTCTCCTTTACAACCTGCCTCACTTTGCATTCTAATTCCGTTCCCCTGCCCACAAAATGCAGCCCAAACCTCTGGATTCTCCAGCAGCCATTCCAGATCCAGGCTTTGAAGGGGGAATGGCTCCCACGGGATATTGGGCAGGAATTGTTCCCTGTGAGAGTGGAGAGGCCCTGGCACAGGGTGCCCAGAGAAGCTGTGGCTGCCCCTGGATCCCTGGAAGTGTCCCAGGCCCGGTTGGACAGGCTTGGAGCAGCCTGGGACAATGGGAGGTGTTTGATGGCAGGGGGTGGAATGAGATGAGCTTTAAGTCCCTTTGAACCCAACCCATTTGATGATATTATGAAATTACTAAGATTGCTCCTTTTCACCTTTCAGGTGGGTTCTGCCCTCCTTCCAGATCCTGTTCTAGGTCAGGTGAGGAGGAGAATCAAGCTCTCACAGGCAGGCTTCTCACCCCAAGCCAAGCAGCTGACCAAAGTGCTGTACATGAGCCAAACAGTTTGTACTGGTGCAGGCTTCCAGCTCTGGAAAAGGGAAAAAATCTCCCAGAGGTTGAAAGGATCACAAACCTCCAGCTGCTGGAATTCCTCTGCTCTTTGATACTCTCCGTGTCCTAGTGCATGTGCTCCCAGCAGAGCCCCAAGCAGCTGGACAGGCTGGTTCCCATGCAGGTAATTCCAGGGGAACTGGAGCCTTCCAGGCCTTTTCCCCTTGCCCTTCCCTGGCTGAGAGCCAGGAGGAAGACCAGTCAGTCTCCAGGCATGCAGCGCGCCTGGGGTTTGGAGGAGGCCATGGGCTCAGGTGGATGCATGAGGAATTAAGTGGCATTTTTGGGAGCAGGCATCCTGAAAGGCTGGGCTTTGCAGGAGGAGCACTCCCTGTCCCTGGGACCAGCCCAACCAGTTCAAAGGGAGGTGTTTGACCACTAGGAAATGCTTGTCGTGCTGGGAATTGTCATAATGCCACAGATTAAACGAAGCAACAACTCTCTGACACAAAAAAAACCAAACAAAAAACAAGTAGAAGGGAACTGGAGAGGATGGGGTTTTTTTTTTTTTTAAGAGGGGAAGAATTATTAGGAGGCCAGGGAGATTCTAGAGCCCATTCCAGTGCTTAAAGAGATTCCAAGAGAACTGAAAAGGGACTTGGGGCAAGGGCCTGTAGTGACAGGACACAGGGAATGGCTTCCCACTGCCAGAGGGCAGGGATGGATGGGATATTGGGAAGAAATTGTTCCCTGGGAGGGTGGGCAGGCCCTGGCACAGGGTGCCCAGAGAAGATGTGGCTGTCCCTGGATCCCTGGAAGTGTTCAGGGCCAGGATGGATGGAGCCTGGAGCACCCTGGGATAGTGGAAGGTGTTCCTGCTCGTGGAATAAGATGATCTTTAAGGTCCCTTCCAACCCCACCATTCCTGATTTGGTGTTTTGTTATTGGCAGTCAGCTTGCTAGAAAAGCAACATCTTAGTGTAGCATATGAGTTATTCATTCAAACCACACTGTTTTTCCTGCTGTACCCCTTTTTTCCCCCACCTTTCCAGAACAGCAGGCTGCTCTCGCTCCCAGCCCTGCTGTTTTTGCCATCGTGGGTGGCAGCTGATGTGGCCGAGGACACCACGATTTCCTCAGCTGACCGAGCCCTGCCCAGAACAGCATCTGGCCATCACTCAGGGACAGCGTGTAGAGTGTGATGCTCCCTGTGCTGGGAGGCAAACCCTCGAGCCCCCAAAATGCAAGGTATGTAATCACCTTTCAGATGGGACCGAGGGGTCTGGAGGTGGGATCCCCTGCCTTGTTGGAATGACAGCTTGTGTCACACCAGGTCACATCAGAGGGCACCAGGCCGGGGTGCAGGGGCAGCAGCCCCCCCAGCTGTGTCTGAGCACAGAGGAGATGTCATTTCTGCGGTGACACAGCCTCGAGAGCACCTAATCTGGATTTATTGAGGTCGTAAGACTGACTTAGCACGGCGCTACCGAGACTGTAGGATAAATAGGAGTCTTCTATTTATAATGCTGCCAATCTGGCACCGCTCGCAGCACTAAAAATAAGACTTTGTGCAAAGCGAGCCCAATTAATGGGTGCTCTCCTTGCATTGTCTGTGAAGCAGCCCCTGATCCTGTGCTTGGCAGGGATCCTGCAGAGCTTTGCAAAGCCACCACTTCTCTGGAGAGTGGTTCTCGTCCCCATGGGAGAGGTTCCTCTTTTCCCTTTGGGTGGTCTGACCATGTGCCCACAAACTCTGCGAGTTTGGGGCAGGAATGATGAGCTCTGATAATGCAGCTGGACAAGCAGAGCCCAGGGAAAAGGGAGGTGGTTGTGCTGGAGCTGCCTGGTGCACGTTTCTGGTCCCCCCAGGTCGCATCCTGCTCTCCAAAAAGAAGGAGGATGTGTCAGCCACTGAGGCAGAGCTGGCACAGAGCACAGACAACCCCAGCCTGGCACAGCCACTGCAGTAATCCCAGGTACCCCAGGACACTGGAACTGGATTATTTTGTGAAGTGATCTGTTTAAGCTGCACATAAACCCACTGTGGATCTTCTCTTCTGGGAGTGAAGCGAGCCTCCCCTTCTGACTATATCCAGTTTAACACCAAACATGATTTTTTCTTTAATATGAAATAGCCTTGCTGTTTAACTTACCCATGCAAAATCTTAGCTTTCCCCTGCCAGCCCACCCAGACCCTGCTCCCTGCTTGGGCTGTAACGGTGAGTGGCTCCAATATTTATTCTCTCCGATAGGGAAGCAGAAACCTGGATTTTATCGTTAACACTCTTGTGTAAAAGATCTTAAGGCAGATACCTGCTGTTGTGATTTAACACCTGCCTGGCTTCTCTTACAATGTTTCCTGAGGTTGAATTTATTTTCAGAGCACTTCAGGCTCCCCTTTCCTGCTGTTTCCATCTCCTGAGGTGTGTGTGACCATCCCTGTTGGATCTGTCTGCTCTACACACGGCTCTGCTGGCAGGAACAGAATCACAGAATATCCACAACTGGAAGGGACCCACAAGGAGCATCAACTCCAATTCCTGATCCTGCACAGGACACCCCAGGAATCCCACTGTGAGAGGTGCCAAACGATAGGAGAAGAGCAGCTTCTGCTTCATCAGCTGCTCCCCAGGAGCCCTGTGGCCACTCTGATGTGCTCCTGGTGCAGAGGAGAGCACGGTGTCCATCCCATGGTTTGAGCCGGAACATGGGACCAGGTGTGACACAACGTGGCACAGAACTGCCAGATGTTGATGGTCCCATTGTTGCCTGGAAAGGCTGACCTGGAACAGAGACTAGGCAGAGCAAAAGGAATAAAATAGGTATTTATTGAAAGGATAAACTTTGGGCAGTGCAAGAGCCTGGCTGGGGCTACACCCAAATCAAATCCAAGATGCATCCCAGTCACCAGTCTTTACACTTTTGTAAGTTTTGGTTCATCTTCATCTACATTCTGGGGTCAATTATCCAACCATAGCCCCAGACTACGAAGTCTCAGCACCCTGGCTTGCCCCCTTTCCCTCGCAGTTGTTCCTGCTTTTTGGGTACTGGTTGTCCTTGATTCTCTAGCTAGGAAGGGATTGTTTTTGTCTAACTGCCCTGTGAAGAGACATTACCAACACCTAATATGAAGTTTCAGAGTTACACACCAAGCAGCAGAGATTCTGAAAAATATAAAAGCTAAAACCCAAGGCATCACCCTAAACTCATTATCAGGTTTGCTGGGTTTTCCTTTTGTTTTTTTCTGCCCGGGATTTCGATCATTTTGGAGAGGGTAGATGCCACACAGGGCAAAAATCATTCTCAAGCCTCCTGACCCAAAGGAGGCAACAAGAATTCACATGATGTGGTCTGAAAAGGAGGAGGAGGAGGAGTTGGCCTCCTAAGCTAAATGCTGATTTACAGAGCATGGGTGAGCTGTGCCCTGCAGGGAAGCAGGAGCAACACACCTGCCTTACACCATGGTGCTGTGCTAGACCACTCTAAATCCGAGACTGGGAATGAACTGCAGCCCTCCCATGCTGCCTGCAGAAGTTTGGAGCCCGGGGAGGGGGACAGCAGGTGGCAGCTTGGTGGCAATTGCACAGTTGGGCAGCCTTGGAGGAGAGAGCCAGAAGGCCAAGTCATTCCAGCACAGTGAGTGCAGTTAAGTGCTGCCATATGGCTCCTTTTGCAGAGGAAGAAGCACACAGGGAGCGAGGCATCCCACTGCTTTTCCTTGAGAATGAGCTTTCCATTTCTCCTGGAAACGCTGGGAAAACTTGGTGGCCGCAGGAGTTGGCAATTTAGGGGGGAAAACCAGCCACGGGGAATGCAGGAATCCCTCATGTATATTCTCTTGTTGTTTGCTCTGCCTCGGCCACCCTCGAGGGTGGAAAACCTGAGGTGGGTCAGGTAGGGGGAGGAAAAAGTGGTTATGAGTGATGGGTGTTAAAGCCCTGCCATGCCAGGTGTGGAGGGAGGGAGGAAGGGAGGGAGAAGAGGAGGTTGCTGCTGGCCAAAGTGCTTTGACCTGTTGGAAACCATTGGAACCAGAAAAGCAGATTTGAACAGTTGGATTTCCTGCAGGGCTTTTGATAAAAGTCGGGAGGAGAGTTGGCAAATATTTTCCAGCAAGGGCAGGAAAGAAAACAGTAGGATTTTCTGCTTCATTTAGTAAAGCCATTGCTTTTGTCCCCAGCCTGCCTTAACCCTTTCACCTCCACTAACATCTCTGGTGTGGGGCTACCAACACAGGCAGAAAACTGACCTGCTGGCAAAATTTCTGCTTCAGTGCTTCTCTCTTTGCAGATGGAGAATGAAAGGCAAAAAATGGGCAAAAATCAGAGCCTGGGTAGCAAGGTTTAGTCATGGGCTTGGCAGTGCAAGGCTGGACTTGGTGATCTTAGAGGGCTTTTCCAACTTTAGTGATCCCAAGAGTTTGGGAAAACAGCAGCTCTGGTGTCAGAGCATTCCTCAGCAGAGAGGAGAGTGTTTGTGGGGAGCTCTTTTGGGGAAGAGCATCCTTTGCTGAGCAGGCCCTGGGGAAAGGCTGGGAGCTGCAGCAGAGACAGCCGGTGGGTGGGAGGAGGGAAGATGTGGAGCTTTGCAGCAGGGCAGCAAGAAACACGTGTGTTTGGGAGGCTGGAGGATCTCTGGGGGCTGGAGGGTGGAATTTGCTTACTTGTAGCACCCGAGATTTCACTGGTAGAAGATTTCTTCTCCCCCATACCCAGGCCTGTTCCAGGAGTAAACCCCACAGCTCCTGGTCTGTAGCAAGAGCTCATTGTCTGTTTGCTTGGGTTTTAAATCTCAGCTCTGAAATTACATCAGTTCAGAGAATATCTGCTTTAGCCCTTTCAAAAGGGTCTTTTTAAAAAAAAAAAAAGGTTTGCCACCAGGGCTGCTGGTCAACAAGGAAGCTTTCAAACCATGGAAACCTAGAAAACAGAAGGAAACAAACAACTGGGAGCAATTAAAACATCTCCAGCAAGCCATCAGTGTTTGGGGACATTCCCAATACTTCAGTGCACATGGCTGGCAGGATCAAAACTCCAAACCACAGCTGCCACCATGGTCTCTTTCATAGTCAGGCTTGGAGATCACAGAACCCTAGAAAGGTTTGGGTTGGAAGGGACCTTAAAGCCCATCCCATCCCACCCCCTGCCATGGGCAGGGACACCTTCCACTGTCCCAGGCTGCTCCAAGCCCCAATGTCCAGCCTGGCCTTGGACACTTCCAGGGATCCAGGGGCAGCCACAGCTTCTCTGGGCACCCTGTGCCAGGGCCTGCCCACCCTCCCAGGGAACAATTCCTTCCCAATATCCCATCCATCCCTGCCCTCTGGCAGTGGGAGCCATTCCCTGTGTGTTGTCCCTCCATCCCTTGTCCCCAGTCCCTCTCCAGCTCTCCTGCAGCCCCTTTAGGCCCTGGAAAGGGCTTTGAGCTCTCCCTGGAGCCTTCTCCTCTCCAGACGAGCACCCCCAGCTCTGCCAGCCTGGCTCCAGAGCAGAGGGGCTCCAACCCTTGGAGCAGCTCCGTGGCTCCCTCTGGACTCTCTCCATGTCCTTCCTATGTCACACTTGTTCTCCCTTCAAGCAAATGCTGGTGCCTGAGCTGTGCTTTTCCTGCTGCATGCCCAGCTGTCCTGTCGCCTGGCCATGGCTTCACTGCCACCAGTGTCCCCTGCCAGGTGCCTGTGCACTGCTGTGACTGTCCAGCCAGGGCTGGCACCTGTGCACGTTTTCCCATGCACCATCTCCACACCCAGCTCTCCCTCTGCATTATTCATTTCCACAACATGGAGCTCCTCTGCCACCGAGTCTGTCTCTTCCCTCTGCCTCCCCTGAGGTTCACATGCTCCCCTGTAATTATTGTAGCCACCACTGGCTCAGCCAGTGGCACGGAAAGCCACCGAGACCATACAGTCCACGTATGCAGTGTGTGGTTTCCAAGACACTCTGTGTGCCAGCTCAGCTTGGTTTGAGAGCCAGGAGAAAATTCCAAAGCTGCCAGGGTGGGAGGCATCCGTGAACACCAGAGAGAGGCAGGCAGGTGTGATGCAGGCCGTGCGTTCCAGCTGGAGTTTGTGTGCAGAATCTGCACCATTTGCATTCATCCCATGGGTATTGAAGGGATTCTCACCCAAGCAAAACACGTTCAGGACACTGTGGGGATTTAAAAACAATTAGCAGCATAAATGTTGGGTTTAAACCTGTTGGTTGCTGCTTTTTTCTGTCCCCCCCTGTTCATCATAGTGTCCCGTAAGTAATGTATTTAAAAAATGAGGGGATGCTCCAACTTGGAGGTTGGAGCAACCTGGGGTAGTGGAAGGCATCAGGGGGTGGAACTGGATGGGCTTGAAGGTCCCTTCCAACCCAAACATTCTGTGATGATTGCATGACCTGGGAGCTGGTGGCATCCAAACCCATGCTGCAGTGGCTGGCTGGGAGTAGCTCTGTGATCTGCAATCATGGGAAGAGATCCCGCAGATAATCTCCTTCCCTGGCGGAAATATTCCACTTATTTTTATCCTCGTTTCCTGTCTGTCAGCCAGTTAATTATCCCTTAGAGGACTTTCTCTGTAAGTCTTTTTCGGGAAGGAAACTTGGCGAGGGCTGCCTGAACGTCCTTGTCCATTTAAACCAGAACAGTGGAGTCAATTTTAGTACCTTCTGGAGAAAAAGACCTTCTTCTTTTCCCCCACCTCCTTTTTATTTTTCTGTGAGGCTGTGGCTGTTTTTCCCTGTTTGTGTCAAGCTGCCAGTAACAGTTTTCCTGCCTGGATATTCTCTTCCACGATGTACATGCAAGCTTCTCTGCAGGGGGAGTGTGAAGAGGAGGCTCTTGAAACTCCAGAATATCCATGCATTACATATTGCATGGATGGACACCTGGGCTTGCTCCAGACCTGCTCATCCAGGGCTGGGGCCATCCCTCTGCTCTCCTGATCATCAGCCTCCTTAATGGATGTCCTTGAGGAAGCATTTAAAAATGCAAACCATTTCTGTTGCTGTAGCAACCACTCTTCTGGAAATGGGGATAAAATGTGGCTCCTGGGAGGTCAGAACTGCTTTCTGAGAGGTGGTGGGTGCTGGTGGCAGGAGCACAGGTCACAGACATCTTTCCCAGCTCCCTGGCTGCTGGAGTCCCACTGATTCCCAAGGAGAACAGCTTGGGGCTAATCCACAGGTATTTCTTGTAGCCACCACCACCAGCTCTGAGCAGCCTGGCCAAGTGGAAGGTGTCCCTGTCCATGGCAAGCAGGGCAATGAGATGGGCTTTAAGGTCCTTCCCAGCTCAAACCCTACTGGAATTCCACGATCCCTCAGGCTCCTGCAGTCCTAAGCTGGAGTTTCATGCCAGCCCAATCTTCAGCCAAAGGAGCTCTCCAGACGGGCAACCAAGGCTGAATTTTCTCCTGGCTGCCACGTGAAAACACAGAACGTGGTGGCTGCATCCTCTCTGCTGTCACCTGTCCCTTTGCCATGCACTTGCAGGGAGCAGATCCCACAGTTCCCAGCTCTTGCAGAGAGAGGGGATCACACAGTGCCCTCCATGCTGCGCTTGGGGTGAGACACTGCATTTCTCTTGTTCAGCATTCCCATCACAGCAGGGGGAACATGTCCAGCCTCCTGAAGCTGCAGAGCCAAGTGGGAACCAGCAAAGTGCTGGCAGCAAACTCACTGCAACCCTCACCTGCTTCCAGAGCTGCAGCTGGCAGATGGTCGAGATCCCTGGATTAATCCCAGGCACTTTTGGGAGGCTATTTTCATGGAGATAGATAGGGAAAGTTGGGTCAAACTTTTCGGATGCTGGCCCTTGGCAGTCAAAGATGTTGAGCCTGTGGATTCTGGAATTGTAGGCTGCAAGGGATCAGGGAGAGCCTGAGTGTTTCAACACCTCCAGAAGCCCATGCCAAACGAGATGGGTGCTTTGTAAGACGTCACCTCTGCAGTGTCTGTGTCCTGAACTCAAATGGCCTCTGGATGAAACCCCAGGGAAAGGCTGCCAAGGTTGGCATTGTGCTTCTGGAATTGCCCTCCTGGGTCTTATCTTCATGGGATGGTGTCTCCTGGTCTGGGCATTACCTTAGGGTGCAGTGATATCTGTTCATCTTTAAAACCATCAAACAAAGTAGGACAAGCTACTTCCTCTCTGAGGCACCTCAAATATTTGGGAGTTCTCTCCTCCATCCTGACTCTTGTATCACCTCCTAAGAAGACAGTTTTCCTAGTGCAGGTCGGTGGAAATTCCCATAAAGCTAAAGAAGGGCATCAGGCCTCAACTTCTAATTGATTTGGCTTCTGTCTCTCACGGGGCTTTCACCAGACATTTAACGCACCAAAATTTTGCCTGGAGCGCTCCTTCCCCGTCTCCAGAAATTATTTCCAGTCTGGTCTGATGCCGAGGCACAGATAGGCAGAGCTTGGAAGGCACCCAAGCGCTCTCATCTCGGCAGGCTGGGGAGTGAGAGTGAATCACAGCCGGGGGATGCGCTGCGTGTCCGTGGGATGTGCGAGGCACGGAGTGCTCCTGCTCCTCGTCTGCGGCGCCTGGGGGGCCCCAGGGAGCTCCTGCAGAGCGCTGAGGGCATTTCCAAAGGGTCCTTGTTGCCTGGAAATACCACTTTTATCCAGTACCAGTCCCGGTGGTTCTTGGGCTCTGATACCTTGTGCCCCTCCTCCCCCCCTCCACAATGCCAGTGGGAGTAGGGGGGCAGGAGTTGGGTGTTCCTCCAGTCCAGGGGTTTTTCCAGATGCCTTGAGGTCCCATAGGGGTCACCAGAACTGCTGTCTGGAGAGGCTGACCTGGAACAGAGACTAGGCAGAGTAAAAGGAATAAAATAGGAATTTATTGGAAGGATAAACTTTGGGCAGTGCAAGAGCCTGGCTGGGGCTACACCCAAATCAAATCCAAGATGGATCCCAGTCACCAGTCTTTACACTTTTGTAAGTTTTGGTTCATCTTCATCTACATTCTGGGGTCAATTATCCAACCATAGCCCCAGACTACGAAGTCTCAGCACCCTGGCTTGCCCCCTTTCCCTCGCAGTTGTTTCTGCTTTTTGGGTACTGGTTGTCCTTGATTCTCTAGCTAGGAAGGGATTGTTTTTGTCTAACTGCCCTGTGAAGAGACATTACCAACACCTAATATGAAGTTTCAGAGTTACACACTAAGCAGCAGAGATTCTGGAAAAACATAAAAGCTAAAACCCAAGGCATCATCCTCAGGTCTCTTTTGCCTCCCAGGTGCTGAGTTAGCACCTCTGCATCCAGCAGGGATTCCTGCTGAGAGCTGGGAGTGGGCAGGAAGCAGTGCCTGAGGAAGGAGCTGGCTGTGACCCCTCTGAGATGCTGTTGGGGTGGCAGTCGTGTGGCAGCATCCATGTCCTGCAATGCATTCCTGGGAAATTCTCTCTCAGGACACCTTGCATCTGCTTGCTCTCGAGTGAAACCCCCCGTCCTGCACTGTCCAGGCACGCTCTTATCCCTGCCCTTTTCTAAGGGATGGCTGCAGTGGCCCCATGGGCTCACACGGATTTGTCCCTGGCAGCTTTTGAAGCCATGCCTGTGGGCTTTAGTCGATGCACCTGTGGTTAAATCCACCCCTATTCGATGTCACCCTTTAGTGTTGGAGGGTTTGGGGCCAGGAATTATTGATCTGTGGGAATCATGGAATTCTTAAAGTTGGAAAAGCCCTCCAAGTCCAACCCAGTGCTGCCAAACCCACTACTGAACCGTGTCCCCAAGTGCCACATCCACACGTTCTTGGACATGGATCAGCAGTGCTGATCACTTCCAACCAGTCAGGATTCTAGTTTTTGCTCCCTGAAATACATGGTTCTCCTTTCTTTGCAGGACAGGGCTAATTTTCTCTTGGGAACAGCAATCCATGCTATTGCTTGTCCCTGCCAGCATGAAGGAGATTTGGTTTGACTTTTAGCTGAGTTTTGGACCTGTTCTCATTTGGAAGGGGTGATGCTGGCTCTGCCAGAGATGGTCTTCACACAAAAACACATCTTCAGGCACTTGTGCCTGAATGGGGCTCATTAATTTATTTTCCATTTATAGACCCAGCTTCATGCTCATCTTTAAAAAGCAAAAAGCTCATTAATGGGGAATTTTTTGCCCAAATGCAGCAGCATCTCTGACTCCTACACAGAGGTGCTGCCACCCATAGCATAAGCCACGGACTGATCTCCAGTTTGAGCCTCTACCCCCTGGCTTTGGCTACTCTCACCTCCTCCTTAGACAGAATTAGACTTGATTTTAGTCAAGGTGAGTTATAAGCAAGTGAAAAGCTCAATAAACATCTAACTGATATCACAAGCTTGAATAGATGGAGCCAAAATTACTTTAATTGATAAGGGATTTTATTTTCCTTTCCAATGGAGGCAGCCAACCTGAGGATTGCTGTAGAAATTTCGGGTGGGTTGGAAACAGGATGAACAACAGGATGTGTTCAGAGGTGAGCAGAAGCACTCGGGGATTCAGTTTGGAACAGATTGCATTAATGGAGCTGACTTCATTAATATCTTTCCTAATCAGCTGGGCTCACATGGAGGAGCACATGGATCACTTCTGCAGCTGAGACAGTGGGGGAGAGGAGCTGGATGTCCCACAGGGAGGATGGAGCCACCTTGGGGCCCGTGAGGAGAAGCAGTGTGAGATGATGTAATGCAGGTAGCGTGTTTGCCTCTTTCATCTGTTAACAACATCTCTTTAATCCCTATTAATAAAACTTGGCCCATTTGCAGGGCTCTCATCCGTGTGAATTGCCACAGGAAGAGGAAGAGGGGTAGAAACTGATTGCAGGAATGGCTGTAGGCACAGGAGGATGTCGCTAGTGCAGCCCTGGGAGATGGATTTAGCAGAGAGGGAAGTTTTGCTGCCTCCCTCCGAGGCTTTGGTCAGAGCTTGCTCAGGGAGAGCAAGCTGCCAGTGAAAGAGGTGTGGGGGAGCACAGAGGGATGCCAAACAGCGGGATGGTGGAATTAGGAAGCTCATTGTGGGTACGGTTTGCAGAGGATGCCACAGGATGGGAAGGTGGGCTGGGCGTGGAGCAGGAATCCATCAGCCCATCAGTGATGCTACAGGAGCGCCGCCATTCCCAGCCAGGAAAACAGCTGCCCTGGTGTGAGGGCACGCCTGGAGCAGGCTGGAGGCTGCCAAGGAGGAGGTGATTGCACCCTGCTGCTTTCACTTTGCTGACTGACTGACATCTGTGCCCGCACTTGTCTGCCTGCACGGACATCTCCTCCAAGCATCTCAGCTGGCTCCCACTCCTCCTCTCCAAACCTGCCATCTCCCTGTTTGCTCCCTTTCCAGCCTGCCACACAGGAGCACCATGAAGGCTGTCTAGGCAAGGAAATGATCCTACTGGTTTTTGTGGGGTTGGGGTAATGCTGAGTAATTAATTCATGTGATTCAGCACTCCCAGTGCCAGGAGTAATGCTGGAGTGTCCCTGCACTGGTGGGACTGCTCTCCGCGGGAGGTTTAGGATCAGAACAGTTCACCCTTTGCCTTTGGGGTGAGAAGTGCAGTCTCAGCAGTGCCTGGCAATTCCCTCTGCCCCGCGGGCTTTCCCACAAAGTGTAGTTGTGATTCCTGTTGCTTCCGAGTGATTGGAGGGAGGGCCTAATTTTTGCAACATACAGCCACCAGATTTTGTGTTCAGCTCAAAGGTGATAATGTAAATCTCTTTCTTTTTTTTTTTTTTTTTTTTGCACCAGAGTTATTACCTCAATCAAATATTTATTTACAGCACACGTTGGCAAATGCAGGCTTGACATAAAGTAATTCACTCCGGGTGTGTAGTGTTTAATGGGATTATTCTTCCCAGAGTAGCTGAGCCTCCTTTGCCCAGATTGTTGTGGCTGCCCCTGGATCCATGGCAGTGTCCAAGGCAAGGCTGGACAGGGCTTGGAGCAATTTGGGATAGTGGAAGGTGCCCCTGCCCATGGCAGGGAGTGGAACTGGGTGATTTTTACGGTTCCTTCCAACCCAGACCACGCTGTGATTCCATGATTCAGTCTGAGATGGGAGGATCAGGATGTAGCTGGGCCTGTGGTGCCAATGGACACATCCAGGTAGAGAACTTCGGGCACTAGGAGAGGCAAAAGCAGCAAGGAGGCTTTTTTTTCCCCTTAGGAAAGAGTTTACTAGCAACTTCTGGAAGCAAATGGGGGATTGCTGTACTTCAGGATACACAGCTAAAGGATGCACTGCTCCAAAACACAGATTATTCCCCTGTTTAAGGCAAGGCATGGAAAAAACCCCCATGAGTTGCAATCTGCCCTGGATGGATAAAGTGTCAGGTCATGAGGTTTAGGAGGCCTCATGTTTATCCCTTCAGGTCCTGACACAGGAGAGTAGGAAGAAACCTCCTGGCAATGGAAGTGTCTGGGTTCTGTGCTTGGGATGACACAGCTGCACAGATGTGCTCAGACTGCAGGCCAAGGCACAGGAATTAGGGGAAAGCTGAGTTTCCTGAGCTCTTCCAAGACTGTGCTTTTTTTTAAAGCCCATCTCCTGGCAATGGATATCTTTGTCCTTGCCACGGGATCATGGGGAGATAAGATTTCCCTGCAGGGAAGCTGACAGATGTCCCTGTGCATTGCTGGCCGAGCTGGGTGGTTTGTGGCTTCCCCATGCTCAGGAGTTTTGGTTTCCCTCCAATTCCTGTGCCAAAGATGGTCTCCATGGCCTCATCTTCATCCACACCCATGAGGATCCCTCTCTGTGAGCAACAGAGAGCACATCCCTTGTTTAATCAGGTGCCCTCTCAGCGATGGGTCCAGCAGGTGGCAGAGCCGTGGGACAGCACCAGGATCATCTGGATGAGTCCCCCAGGACACAGAGGGATGCAGCTGCTGTTTGCAGCCAGGCACCTCTTCCCCCACTGCTCCTGTGCCATGTGGACACTGCTTCTCCATTTCCCGGCTGAAGGGGAAGTGCCACAGCCGTGGTGGGTGCAGAGGAGCAGCCTTGTGACCATGACACATCTCATTAGTCAGCTCCCAGGGAGGGGAGGGGAGGTTTGCAGCGGGATTTTAGCTCCGTGGGAGCTGGACACCGGTGGAGAGCAGGGATTAGGAGCTGGAGACATGATCCCACTCTGGCTGCACGTATTCTCCACGGTGCTGACTAATGCGTGGCAAAGGATCCAGCAGGAATCCTGCCCCCAGTGTGTGCTTTTCCATGGCCTCCTCCCAGCACCACAAGGCACCACAATGTCCCAGGGACTTGGCAGTGAATTCTCATCCTCGGTGGACGCACATATTCCTGCCTGAGGTTCCTCACCTGCTGCAGGATCGATGCCGGGGCATTCTTGGGGTTGTAGGTTGCACCCTCTGTGTTCCCACTAGGTGAAGATGGTTCCTTTATGCCTTTCCTTTTCCCTCATTTTCTTCAGAGGGATCTCTGACTGCTCCAAGCTGAGGTTTTCAGAGTGATGGAGGAGAGGAGGCAGAGTGCAAGCTGGTTTGTGCTGTCCCATGGCTCAGCTGTGCTCCTGCCTCTTGCCCAAGAGCATTCCTGTAGGGAACAGCTGCGAAGAGGAGTCTGCAGGGCTGGTGCCTTGTGGGATGGGAGGGAATTGTCTGTCCCTCGTGATGACGTGAGGTTGCAGGAATACAACAGGGAACAAGGAACACAACAACGCAACAAGGAACGAGGCTGCCTCCAAACCCAGATTAATGGTAAGATCACGGAATGGGAGACACGAGGCCATGGCGTTACCTGTTGGGATATGTTCATCCTGAGCCCTGGCTGAGCTGCCAAGCAGGAAAAGCCCGTGCCAGGCTCTCACAGCTCTCTGCCTGTCGGGATTGCTGTCTCCAGCTTTTGGCTTCCAGCTCGGATGTTCTCCTGAGCAGACCTGCTGTCTCTGCCGCCAGTTTATCCAGCTGTTATCAGCAGATGCCCTTCCTTGGTGACTCATGCCCTGCTCCCTGACCACATCCCCTTCTCTCGTGTCCCCCACCCACCACAACTGAGTCACTTGGCCTCCTGTCACAAGCCAGGAGCTCTTATTTGGTCACACATGGAGACACTTCTTGCCCACTCTGACGTAAGCTCTCCTCGAGTTCCTTTTCCCAAGCAGGCTCTGGAGTGGGAATTTGCTTGCACACTGCCCAGGCTCTTTTTCTCCCTTAGTGCTTTCCCCACAGGGATCAGCCCAGCCCAATGGTGCTGGAGGTCACCCAACAGCCCAGCACTCCCCAGTCTTGGCTGGTTTGTATTTAGGATGTGACTTGTGAAGGTGGGACCTGTGAAAACCCAATGCTCAAAAAAACCTTTCCCATCTTCTGAGCATCCTGTAGCTGCAGGAAACGACTTTCTTGTGTTACCCCATAAAAACAGCATTTTCAGGGCTAAAGGAGAATTTAAACGGAATTTAATTTAATAAAGGGAATCGTAATTTAATAAAGGGAATTTTAGCATGAGAGGAACATTAAAAAATCAAGGGTTCTCTTTTCTTGCACCTAATTTAGGCCTATCCCTGTCCCTCTCTATCCCATTAAATGTTGATGCAATTTCGTCTTCCCAGTCTCTTTTAGAAGCCCTGTGGTGTAACTTTCCTGGCATGGGATGGCCACACTCTGAATAAAAACATCAACCTGTCTGTACAGCTATAAAACAAGGTGATTTTTCACATGGGCGTCACTGCCCTTGATTTGGAGAAAGAGGAGCTGGCAAAATCCAACCTCTCCAGGCTTTTCCTTGGAGAAAGAGCATGGTGTGTGTACAATCCCGGGCTGGGAGAAGCTGGATCAAACCTTGCTTCAGTCATCCTGAGTGACCAGGCACAGCCACTGCCTCTCCTGAGGTCAGACCTGGGGAAGGAAGAAGATGGATATCAGGTTTAGCCATGGCTGCTGCAGCCTGGAATGTGGTAATATCCCTGCACGCCCTCCCACATCTTGCAGGCAAGCTTGGAAAGCCTCGGATGTTTCTTGTTCAGACAGGATTGTTGTTTGTCCCTCTGGCAGCTGGCGAGGTGGGCTGGCTGCCTGCCCTCGTCCCCTCCCTCAGGGGTACAAAGCTTCCTGCAGGAAAGCTCTGGCAGGGCAGGGACGCTGGGGCTCAGTTCCCCAAGCACCCTCCTCGGTGGCCCATCTTGTGCTGGGAGCGCTGGATGGATGCTTTGTGCTGTCCCTGATTGATGCCAGAAGGAAACGCTCCTGATGGAAACACCTTTCCATTGGGAAAGACAGGCCAATTACCACATCACTGGTGCTGACATGCTCCCTTCACTACCTCCCTTTTCCTCCTCTTCTCCATGTTTTTCTAGTCCATCCATAGCTGCATCTCCCCCTCCTTGCCCTCCTTGGATCTCCCATTTTACCTTTTCAATGCATCCCAGAGGATTGTGAGTTTCCAGCCCGTGGGTTTGGCTGCTCCCTGAGCCTGGAAGAGCTGTGCAGATGTGTGTAAAAACCTCCTCCTTGCTGCCAGAAACAACTGGACTGTCCCTCCTGCAGGAAAGGACAGGATAAAGCCACTGTTTTGGTTTCCTGCTGGAGCAGCATAGTGCAGTATCCCTCCCAAAAGCAGCTGTTTAGCTCCAGAAGCTACACAAGATGACACAGGAGTGGGATTGTTCCAGAATTTTTGGAGGCTGGATGGCAATGCAGTTGTGGTAAACCAATCATTGCTCAGAAATGTCCTTTGTTTTCCTGGTGGGTTTTTTTCCCACTCTTTCTCCTCAGCTTCCCTTATAATTAGGTGCTGCAGGCTCCAAAGGCACCAGGATTGCCTTTCCCAGGAATGGATGCTGGAATGGCCATTGAGCTCAAGTCCATCTCAGGGCTGCTGCAGGGTCCTGGAGGGATTTCTTCCCTTAGGAAATGAACCTGAATTCCCACCCCTGTTGCCACCAGGGGCCACAAAGTGCCAAAGTCACCTCAGCTGTTCAGAGCCCCAAGTGCCCTCGGTTCCAAAGCAGCTGAGTCACTTGTGATTCATCCAAAGCCTGAAGCACAGCAGGGTAATAAATTTCATTTTCTCTTTCCCCAGCTGGTGCTGTAACATCTCCTGAACTCCCTCCTCACCTGGCATTCCCTGGAGAGAGGAATGCTCCACATTGAGATGTCTCCAGGAAAGGGACATCCCAGCACCACCAGGCTGGTAGCCCCGTGCTTCTCCACCTGGCTGGCACTCTGAGTGGGAAGAAGGGACAGAATGCAGGGGATTTGGCTGGGAATCCTGCATCCCTCACTCCTGCTGCTTGTTTCATGGCAGGAAGAAGGAATTTACAGCCTGGTGCTGCGTGGCTCAGTGAGAAGCAGAAATACAGGCTGGGTGGGGAATGGATGGAGAGCAGCCCTGAGGTGAAAGACTTGTTGAGAAGCTCAGCAGGACCCAGCCATGAGCATTTGCAGCCCAGAAAATCCCCCTGTGCTGGGGTTTTCCCTGATCCCACAGCGTGGGAAGCAGGGAAGGGGGGAATTCTACCCCTCTGGCCTGCTCAGGTGAGACTCCACCTGCAGAGCTGTGTCCAGCCCTGGGGTCAAAGCAGAGGGATGTGGAGCTACAGTACAGCTCCAAGGGTTGGAGCCCCTGCTGGAGCCAGGCTGGGAGAGCTGGGAATGTTCTTCTGGAGAGAAGGCTCCAGGGAGAGCTCAGAGCTCCTTCCAGGGCCTAAAGGGGCTCCAGGAGAGCTGGAGAGGGACTGGGGACAAGGGATGGAGGGACAGGACACAGGGAATGGCTTCCCACTGCCAGAAGGCAGGGCTGGATGGGATATTGGGAAGGAATTGCTCCCTGGGAGGGTGGGCAGGCCCTGGCACAGGGTGCCCAGAGCAGCTGTGGCTGCCTCTGGATCCCTGGAAGTGCCCAAGGCCAGGTTGGACATTGGGGCTTGGAGCAGCCTGGGACAGTGGAAGGTGTGGCAGGGGTGGCACTGGATGATCTTCAAGGTCCTTTCCAACCCACATTTTTCTATGATTTTATGGGATCAAAACTTGGCTTGCAGGGCAGACTGGGGGGATTTTGGAGCTGGGAAGTTGCAGCTGCTCTGCGTCTGCTGGGTGTAGCTGCACACACAAGTTCTCTGCACAAGAGGAAGGTGGTGGGAAGAGCCTGGTGCTCTGCAGAGCAGCTGGCTGAGCTCCAGGTTTGGCTGGAACAGCTGGCCACCCTTAGAGTCTCTCCTCACTCAGGAGTCCCCTGGGAACCAGCAGTGGGATCAAAACATACTCAGGTGGTTTCCTTCAGCTGCACTGGCCAGGCTTGCTTTGCTTCCCAGATCAGGCCATGGAATTCACCAAGGTTCAAAGCTTTGCCTAAATAAGAGCAATTTCCTCCTGCCTGGGTTAGCAGCAAACCATGATTTACTCTTTGCCTCAACAGTTTGAAAAGGAAGGAAGGCAATCCTTTGGGGAAGTGTGCTATGAATGATAATGGTCCTTCAGGAGGACCCAGAAATTCAGGGAGATGGCATGAGAGCAGCTCTTTTGCAGGCTTTGCCCTGGAATAGCAAGGGCTGGCTGTGCCTGGTGCTGATTTTCCAGGCTGGGGCAGGGCTGGGCTGTGGGGGACAGAGTGGTTCATGTACAGCCCGAGAGCATCACCACACCTGAGCCAAAGGAGCTGGCCCTGGATTCAGGAAACTTCATTCCTTTCTTTGTCTGCAAACCAGGAGCAGTTCTTACAGCCAAGTTTTCCCAACTCCCTCCGGCCTCCAGCATCTTTTCCTGCCTGTTCTGCTTCCTCTGAGGATCTCAAAGGCTGGAGTGGCTCCGATCCCTCCTGCAGCTGCAGGTGAGAGAAAGGTGGGCTCTGCAGCAGGGGAATCCCTGTTCAACCACATCCAGGCAGTGCTGTGTGTGTGGGATTCCTCAAGGAGCCACAAAGAAATGCTCCCTCCTGGCTGGGCCGCAGATCTCATCCTGCACAACAGCGTCAGGAAAAGGTTGGGAGTCCAGCAGCAAAATCTTTGGTCTTGGTGCAGCTTTCCAGCAGCTTTCAGCTTAGAAGAAGAGGTAGGAAATGCCCAAGTGCTGGGGATTTCCTTCGTCTTCTGTTCAGAAGCTGCCTGCAGAGGACCTTCCCTAGAGCTGGGGTGACAACCAGCTGGGACCTGCAGCAGCCTGGCCCCCGAGCCATGGCTGCTGTGCTGGGGCTCTTCCCATGCCAGGGGAGGGCGATTGCAGCTGCGCTGGTTGGTGTCACTGAGGTGGGGTGACATCTCCTGGGGGCATTTCTGTCCTCAGAAATGAGATAGTGACATTTGCTGGAGTGTTTCTGCAGGACTGGGATGGTGGCATCTCCTGGGGGCATTTCTGTGGCACTGGGATAATGTTATTTCTGCAGGACTGGGATGGTGGCATCTCCTGGGATAATGTTATCCCCCGGATGCATTTCCAGAGGGTGTCTCCGGGGCATCACCAGGGACAGTGGCCGTGAGGAGCAGAATGGGATGGCCAGCCCTGCCTTTGCCCCAGCATCAGGACTTGGTGCAGGAGTTGCTGCTTGCCAGCTTGAGGCATCCCTGGCTCTCCCGGGGCTCTGGGACAAAGCTTCCTTTCACCTTGGAGCATCCGGAAAATATAATGGGGCAGCAATTACTGCTGCAAGCTTGGGCCTGGTGGATGGGTGGCGAGGAGCCAGTGATTGTTAATCAGGCATTTTGCTGCTGGGATTTTGCTGCTGTGCAGGAATTTGTTTGCACCAGGGGGGCTTTGTGTCTGGCTGAGCCCCCAGGAGGCTGCTGGGAGCCATGGCCCAGGAATGTGTGGGGCAGGACCAAGCCCAAAACCTCCCGCTGACCTGATCCCATGTGGATTTTGGGTCAGGATGAGCTTTTTCCTGAGACAGGGAGGAGGTGTCAGCAGGCTGCTCTCCTCTTGGAGGGATGGGTTTATGCATTCCTGCCTTTACCAAATGCTCCCTCAGGCTGCTGGTCTCTCATTCCCAGATTTTCTCCATCACAGATTGGGTTGGAAAGGACCTTAAAGCTCATCATGTTCCACCCCCTTCCATGAGCAGGGACACCTTCCACCAGAGCAGGTTCCTCCAAGCTCCTTCCAACTTGGCCTTGGACACTTCCAGGGATGGGCCAGCTTCGCTGGGCAACCTTTTCCCCACCCTCAAGGACATGCACAGGCCATGAGGGGGAAGCTGGGCACTGAGGCCAGGTGGAAGAAGGTCTGACTGTGCTCCAAAGTGATGCCCAGGCCATGCCATCCCAGCTTGTTCTGCAGTTTAAATGGGAACTACTCCATGGAATAATCAGGGAGGGCTGTTCAGTGCTCCCCAGCAGCTGGGCAGATCCTGAAGGAGATTCCTGCTCGTGGGATGGTGTGAGAGGGGATCAGGGCAGATGGGATCTGACACCCCCCAGCATCCTCCTTCAGCAGAGCCTTGTCTTGTCCTGGCCAACATTTTTTGCTCAGTTGCAAAATAGGAGGCCTGGAACTTCTCCCACATGGAAGGAGACCTGGAGCTTAGATTTCCACTGCCACCTCCTGCCTCTGTGGGATAAAACCTGAACTCCTGCCCTTCCCCTCCTCACCAGACCACTCCAGTTGCTCCTGTGTTCATAAATGTGGGGGTGAACAGCTGGGGGCAGTCCCAGCCCCAGGCTAAAACCCATGGGAAGGGAAAGCAGGAGACAGGGCAGAGGTGGGAAAGCACTGCAGTGTGGAAGAGCAGGGGCAGGAGGGTCCAGGCACCCAGCACTGCAGCCTGCTCAGGAAATGGGCTTTTGGTTAGGCAGTTCTACACAGCTCTAATTAAATTATGGGATTAGAGCCATCTCGTTCCTCACTCATCTGCTGCCAAGTGCTCGTTCCAAGGGAGTGCCCTCCATGAAAGGGAAATCTGCCCGTGGAGTCACTCCCTGACTGCACTGCACTGCAGATGGGCTGTCTGGAGCGTGCCATTCCCGCTGGCCTCCTCTGATCCCCGCCTGCAGGCCTGGCAGGAAGATTCTGGGATGGATAATCCCCTGCTGGTCCACCCTGGGCAAGCCCTTCAAAGGGGCAGTTGGTGCAGAGCGTAAAATTGGCAGGATTTTCCAAGATCACAGAACCATCACTAAGGTTGGAAGAGCCCTCTAAGCTCGAGTGCAAGCACCAAACCGTGTCCCCAGGATGCCCTGTAAATATCACAAGGTCTGCAACCCACAGAAAGGGAGGAGAGAGTCCTTGGGAATCCCTGGTCAGCAGGGCAGGGAACAAGACTTTACCCTCTAGGAAGCATAGCCAACCTTAAAAAATATATATCCCAGCAGCCAGCAGCAGAAGAAACTGCAAGGTACAAAACTGAGTTCCCCTTCAATTAGCTTCTTGTTGGCAGATGATATAAATTGCCCATCCCATGGCAGACCTGGGGTATGCCCATGGATTAGAGAGAGATTTGGGTGCTTTCTCAGCTTACATTTTAGCACTGGTTTTGCTGTTGCTTCACAGAGAAGTTTCCAGGAAGATCTGGAGCTAAGGGAAAGGTTTCTGTCCTGCCACCATGATCCTGTGAGTTATCACCACGCTTTGGGGAGCTGGGTAATCTGGTTTGGTGAAAAAATGTGGCCCATTTGCAGAAAAACGCCACAGGAGGGCTGGAGAGGGACTGTGGAGAAGGGATGAAGGGACAGGGATGGATGGGATATTGGGAAGGAATTGTTCCCTGGGAGGGTGGGCAGGCCCTGGCACAGGGTGCCCAGAGAAGCTGTGGCTGCCCCTGGATCCCTGGCAGTGTCCCAGAGCAGGTCGAACACTGGGATTGGAGCACCCTGGGACAGTGGAAGGTGTCCCTGCCCATATCAGGGGATGGAATGGGATGGGCTTTAAGGTCCCTCCCAACCCAAACCATTCTGTGTTCCCATGAACACGACCCTTTGAAACATTCCTGCTCTGTTATCTGCAAATTCCCACTTCCCAGTCACTGGGGCAGATGAAACAGATTTCCCTTGCTTGTTGTTCAGTGTGAAAGCCCATAAAGGTTTTCCTGGCAGTGCTGCTGCCACAGGATCCATGGCAAGGATTTAACCTCGGCTGTCTCCCCCATTCAGTCACTTTGCTGCGTAATTACTCTTGGAGAAGCTATTTCTCCCCATTTTCTGCTTTCCTGGCTGCAGGCATAGGATGTCTCAGTTTTAATTTACTCCTGGACAAGCTCTCAATGCCTCCTGCTTGTGCAGAGCTAAAGAAAACCTCCTCGAGAAGCAGCATCTTCCTACAAATCCAGTTTCTCCCTGGAGGTGGTTAAACAGCAGCTGGACACAGCGATGGATCTGTCTGGCCCTACCTCTGAACAAGGGTTTGGAGCAGTGGCCTCCAGGGGTCATTTCACACGGAATTACTCTGGTCTGCTGATCCCAGTCTCCTGCAGAGTCACGGTGTTCCCCTTTCTCCCTCCTGCCCTGCATGGGAAAGGGCATCCCTAACCCAACCCCAACCCTGCGCAGATCCCCCCACCCAGAGGGGAGCCTTAAAGCTTTGGAGCCAGCACCAAATATTTACCTTTCCCGGGATTCGTCTTAGGGAATCCAGGTAAAAGAGCTGAAAGGGGAATGGTGAGGGGGAGTTGTTTGCTTTTCAAACCGGACCAGCAAGTGCCTAAGGAATTACCTGGATGCCAGAGAATGTTCAGCCATAAATCTTATTAACAGCGCTCTGCAGCAACGCAGATGTGAGGGAAGGGAAATAAAAGGAGACAAATGAGGAAGGGGACGGGCCTGGAATGATAAAGAAAGAAAGGGGCAAAGCCTGGCTTGCAGCCGGAGGTTTTTATGGGAAGGGCTTCAGCTCTGTGAGGAAATCAGCTGGAACAGGTCTGGCAGGATAGCTCTCCACCAGAGAGCTCCTCTTGCAGAATACCAATGATTTGCATCCTAAATAAAGCGGCTCAGGAGCAGCAGCTATTCCAGGAGCTCTCCCTGTGCTAGGGCAGGAGCGGGGAGGTGGAAGGGAGCAGGATACAAAACAACACCTGCCCTGGAGAAGGGAAGTGATCCAAAAGGTTGGAGGGCACACTTTCATGCCTGCTCGCCTTTGTGGCAGAATAGCCAGGCTTTGTTTTCCATGGAATCCCCGAATAGTTTGGGTTGGAATGGAGCTCAAAGCCCATCCAGTTCCACCTCCCTGCCGTGGGCAGGGACACCTTCCACTATCCCAGGTTGCTCCAAGCCCCTGTGTCCAACCTGGCCTTGGACACTGCCAGGGATCCAGGGGCAGCCACAGTTCAATGGTCAGTCTATGCCAGTGCTCACCACCCTTCTCATTTGTTGCTTTTCTTGCCTTTTTTGTCCTGTCTGTGATGCAGGAACAGTGCTGTGCCCATATCCCAAACCCAGACACTCTGACCCTGGAAATTACTCTGAGGAAGCCTCTGGCAAGGGCTGGGAGCTCTGAGAAAGGGAAAACACCTCTGTTTGCAGAGCAAGGGTGGGTTCCTGTGCCTGCCTGTGCCCACTCCAGGCTGTCCCAGCCACATGCCAAGGCTTCAAAATCTTCCTGCTGGCCGCCAGGAGCATCTAATGGCAAGTGGAGCAGGGGCAGAAGGCCAGCAGGAATTACAGCCTCACAGGAAGATGCTCCCAGCACTTCTCTTCCTCTGGCATTGGGTTTATCAGGTGCCTGAGCCACCCTCCAGCCCTTGCAGCCCTGCATGCCCAATTTTCCAAGCAGCTCCATCTTTGGCAGCGTCTGTGCCTTTTCCCTTCCCGGGCTGGCAAGGTGAAAAATCCACCTCAGGCAAGCTGTTCACAGGAGGAGAGTGGGAGAAGGCTTTCAGACAGCAAGGCTGTGCCCCCAGACACCTTTCCAGCCCTCCAAAATCCACATCCCAGCGGCGCTGATCCCCAGGCTCCATCCTTGCTGCTGTGGGCGTCAGGAAATGGGAACCGCAGCTCCAGCGCTCCTGGTTCTTACCCACATGGGAAAAAGGGAGCGTGGGAAGCTGCTGCAGAGCTCCTGCTGTGTAGGAAAACCCTTGGGATGTGTCCATCCACGCCAGGAGAGGACCTGGACACGGCGTGCTTTGAACAAGCCGAGGTGATGCCCGGGTCCACGCTGGCCATGGGTCGTTCCAGGGCACTGGAAAACAGTGCCACATCCAGCCCTGTGCTTCTGGTTATCAGCTGGTGACAAGGGCTGCTGGCAGGAGCAGAGCCAGGATTTAAAAGCTGTGATCCAAGCCCTGCTCTGCTGCCTGTTCTGGGTCACCTGCAAGGCCACGCCGAGCTTATTTTCAGAGTCTGGCTCGGAGGTGGCTGGAAGCTGATGAATTTATACCCGGGAGAGCCAGAGATCCTGGCAGTCACTGCTTCAACTCCGAAGGAATTCGGAGAGGAGGAGGGGGTCAACAGAGAAGGGGACAGGTCTGGCTTGCTCTTGATTTGTCTTTCCTGGTGTGGTGACATTTTGCTGAAACATCAGCTTTTTTTTTTTTTTTTTTTTTTTTTAATAGTGCTAGAAAATGTTTCAGAAACCCTTTCCTTGCCAGTATGCTGTTCTTCTCTAAATCTTGTGCCTTCCAGATCTCCCAAAATAAACTGCTGTGGCCACAGACAGACATTGCTTTGGTAGCCTAAGCTGCCGTGGATGAAAACACACTGGACCATCAGTCAGGCTGCACCTGGCTACCAAAAAAAGCCCTTGGGACTGGCAGCATCCAATATTTATGGTTTCTGTCCTGGCCTGCAGTGACAGGACATGGGCAAGTGGCTTCCCTCTGACAGAGGGCAGGGATGGATGGAATATTGGGAAGGAATTGCTCCCTGGGAGGGTGGGCAGGCCCTGGCACAGGGTGCCCAGAGAAGCTGTGGCTGCCCCTGGATCCCTGGGAGTGTCCCAGGCCAGGTTGGACAGTGGAAGGTGTCCCTGCCCATGGCAGGGGGTGGAACGAGATGGTTCTGAAGGTCCCTCTCAGCCTAAATCCTTTGAGGATGATGATGGGTCTCTGATTTTTTCCAGCCTCGAGGGGTAGGAAATCGACTGCTGAAAGCCTGGGTAAGAGCAAGTCCGGGAAAACATCTTTGGAAAGCATCTTTAAAGTGTTTTGTTGATGCACTTCCCCTATTTTTCGTCAAGCCTGAGGGGGCTGATATGCAGCTGAAAACAGTTTCCGTTGTTTTCCAGCTCCTCCAGGGCTGCTCCAGGCAGGCATCTTCAGGAAAGCCGCTCGGAATTGACTTCCAAATGAGAGTAATTAAAGCAAACGAGGCCTTTGCAGGGAGGGAAGAGCTCCCGGCTGGATGATGCACTCGGCTCAAGGTAATTGTCCTAGGGCAGCTCTCACACTGTGCTGGGGATGGGATGGTTTAACACTCCACACACTTCTCCTTCCTTCCCATTATTTTCCCATTTCCAGGAGGCTCCTACCTGGGGTGTCCCTGTCATCCTGGCCGGCTTTAAGTGACTTCTGCCCGAGCCTGCCTGGTCTCACTCAGCTGCTGCCAAGGTTTTAAGGAGATTTAGTGTCCCCCACACCCCTGGGGCAAAGGGAGGTGGGGAGCAAGGTGGGATTTGGAGCCCTGGAAACTCTGGTGTGTTGGTTTTCTTCCCCCATCAAAAAACAGAGGCTAATTTTGCAACCTTAGCGCAAAGCAAGGAGAAGAAAGCACTAAATGAGGCAAGAACTGCCAATTTCACAACAATTGTCAAGAAATAGTGAACTGAAATATCCCCTAAGGGTGGGGAAAATGTCAAGCCTGAGCAGTTGTCACTGGCTTTTTTTTTACCTGCAAGTCACACATTGCATCCCTCCCTGGGGATGTTTCTGCTCCTCTGACACTTCCTGACCTTTCCCAAAATGTTGTGGTGTTGTACTCTGACTGCTGCTTTTTTTTTTTTTTTTTTTTTTTTAGGGGGGGTGGGGTGGGGTGGGATGGGGTGGGGTGGGGTGGGGTGGGAAATGTGATAAAAGGAAGTAGAAGGAAAGGTTTCTCTCTCTCTGTTCTTCTTTTTAATTTTTTTTTATTTTCTTCAAGCCAGAAATGAGCAAATGGAAAATATAAAAGAACATGAAAATGTCCCAATTCTTTCAAAACAGCTCCTGGGTAATTTCCACCCTCAATTACAGATTCTGTGCACCATTAAAAAAAAATATATATATATATATATAAACTCTGTATCTCCTATGGAGCACAGGAGGATTTTCCTTTGTCCACGTGCCTTGGGCACTGACCTGGGGACGTGGGGAGGCTTTCCTTGGGCTTTGGTGGCTTTGAAAGCCCCGTTGTTCCTTCACAGGGACCCTTTATGCTGATCGTGCACATTCTGCGGGCATCTGTCAACAGGGGAGGGGGGGAAATTGCTGAAATGGGTAATAAAGGAGATGAAAACAATCCGTGCTGGCCTCTGGATAATAACCAGCTGATATTAAGCCTAAGCCCAGCTGAAAACAGTTAATAATAAATGGGCATTAATTAAAGCCAAATTACAGGGGAAGGTGCAGGCCTGGCTCTCAATCCAATTAGAAGCCTGAAATTCATAATGGGGAGAATCTGTCCAGCCTGTGAATCAATGATCAAAGGCTGGGAAACAACAGCAGGGCTGTGTCAGGGTTTGGATGATGCCCTGGACAGGGAAGAGGCCAGAGGAGGATGAAGAGAGAGCTTGTTTGGGTTTGCCACACACCCCAAAAGGTTTGGGATGAGTCCTGATGGGAACAAGGTCACACTGGGGACCTTTTTAAGAAGCTTTAGAATGTGCTATCTTCCAAACGGCCCAAACACCTTTTTTTTTTTTTTTTTTTAAAAAAAAAGATATTTTAAAGAGCTTTTAGGATGTGCCATCTTCCAAACACCATCTACGAGGGAAAGCACAGCATTTTGGAAGCTCGGGGCGTTTAAGGCACATCTTCAGGCGTGTCCCACGAATGAGATGGGACATCACTCATCAGCAATACCCAGAAAAGGCCCTTCTGCTCCAGAGAAACTTCACGTGTTTGCTGTTTCTCCTCCTGACCCAGATGTGCAGTTCAAGCCCAAAGGGAGTGTCCTCCCCCAGGAACAGCCGTGGGGATGTTTTTGCCATGAGGAAAATGCATTTTGGCACTGGGGTTCAGCACAGCCTGGCTTTACCGGCACCCACAGAGGCAACTGGGAAGGGTGCTCCAAGTTGGACTTGGAATTACCCACCAGATAGAGGCTGATCCATGGTGTGGAGCTGGATCCATCCCTCCTGGGGCAGGGATGGCTGGCACAGGGGAGGCATCAGGACTTGCTGGGACCAGACCGACCCCAGGGGAAGGAGCCAGGGAAAAGGAGCTGGCAAAGCTTTGTCTCCTCGGCACAGCTTTGCCAGAAGCAGCCAGTCCCTGGCTTGGAGCAGGAATTCCAGGCGTGTCCCTGCAGGCAGAGCACGAGGGATGCTCTGCACATCCCACACTGGTGGGCAAGGCTGGGTTTGCTGCAGCACGGCCACTCTGCCTGCAAGGAGCAGCAGGAGGGAGCCTGACTCCCCAAATACTGATTTGGAGCAGCCGCAGGGAACGAGCTGAGCCCAGAAATATTTTAATTATCCTTTTCCAAAGGAATCCGTATTTGCAGAGGCTTGAGCACAGAGTGGCGGGATGGTTTGGGTTGGGATTTTAGAGATCACCTCATTCCAGCTTCCCTGCCATGGGCAGGGCTTGTTTCCTGCTGCCAGGCCTGGGCATGCTGAGAGCAAGAACAATTTTGTGGGATGCTCGGCTGAGGTTTAATAGTTTGGAAAGAAACCAAAACCTTTTAGCCCTTTAGGTGCAGTGGATCCCCCACAATTCCAGCATTGACACCGGGACCTGATGGCTCTGTTTTGAATTTCTGCCACTTAAATGATGGAATATCCTGAGTTTGGAAGAGACCCACAAGGATCATCCAGTCATGGAATATCAATATGAAAGGCTTCAGCAGGGTGATGGGGTCCTGTTGTGTAGGAAATGGCTTTCAATCCATTCAGCTGTATCCAAGATGATTTCTTTCCCTTCCTGACCTGCAGAGATTATTCTGGAAAAACAATTCTTTAGATGCTACAGCAGGAGGAATATAAATAGCTGAACAGATGAACTAGCCTCCCTGGCAGTACAAATACTTCCAAGTGCTCATAGAACAGGGAAAATGAAGGCTGTAGCAGGAAACAGAGGGAATCCCTACACAAAAGAAGGAAATTTGGGAAGAATGACTAATCTAGGAGAGGAAACTAGGTGCTGTGGCTGGCTGCTAGCACGGCAAGTGTCTCTCAAAGCATCAATGTGCATTTGTGAGCAGAGCAAAACAACCTGGAATAGCTGACATTCCAGGAGGAGCAGGGCTCCTGGGATCTCCCAGGGGCCTCGGGGATAGAGGCTCTGAGGGGTCAGGTGAGGAATGGACTGGGATGAAAACAGAGAATGCCTTTACATGCCAACCTGGGAAGTGCTTGCACCTGGGTGACATCAAGGTGATTTATGAGGGAAGCCCAATTAAGGTTCCCAGTGCTGGGAGCTGTTTTTTGGAGGAATGATGACAGGAGCAGAGCTTGCTGACTCCTGCAGCCTCCTGTGGGTGCCTGCCCTGCGCTCTGAGCCTCTCCTTGCAAGAGGCACCCAAGTACCCACAACAAGCAAAGACACCTCTGATCCATTTTCCCCATGCCATCCATCCCCTCTGTGGTGTCAGCAGAGCTGCCCTCCCTTCCCAGGGCTCCCTTCCTTGGAATTCCAGGGCAGGGAAGCTGTGGGGCTTCAGCTTTGGCTTTAACCACAATTATTCAGGGGAATGGTTTGACGTGGTGATGAGCAAAGGCTCATGTTTCAGAGGTGACTTGGCTGCAGCCCTCACAGGCTCTGAGGAAGTGGGCGAAGAGATAAGAAAATGAGGAGAAGCTGGAAAACAGGCCTTCACTATCTCTTGCACCTGGAGCAAATGAACGGGCAGCACGGATGAGACTGATGAGAAACCTCTCAGCTTCGTCTGCAGCTTTCTCCTGCCAAGATGTGAGCTCATCAGGGGGAATAAATCCATGCAGAGCCCCCTTCACATCCCATTCCTGACCTTTTGGAAAGCAGCATCCCACTGGCTTGGGGTGTCACATGAGCAGAGACACTGGAGGATCTCCACTGCACATCTGGTGTCCAGCCCTGGCCACTGCCAACCCTTCCCTGGGAGCCAGGCTGGTCAGAAACCATTTAACTCCACCCCACTGCCCTCAGGGGGGGCTTGGCTGCTCCAGCAGAGCCCTCTAGCACAATGCGGAGCCAACAGCCCCAACCCCTGTCACCCTTCCCTACACAGATCCAGGATTCCGAGAACCTTGACCCTGCCTGGAGCCACCCTGGGTCTGGCAGGCAGAGTGGCTGAGGTGTGTGGAGGTTTGGGTCAGGTCAGAGCAGGCTCCTGGCCCCAGGTCAGTGATGGATGGATGTGGAGGCCCCAGACCAGGGCTTATCTCAGCTATTTGGGTTATTCTTGGCATCTACCTTATCTCAGCGTTCAGTGTCCAGCCCTCTCCGTGAGCCTGGACTGTGGAGAACAGGTTTCATCCTCACAGCCTTCAGACTTTCAGCATTTCCAGCTGCTCCTTGTCTCCTCTCCATCAGGGGAGAAGTAAGACGTCCCTATCCACTGCATGGGGGTTGGAATGAGATGATCTTTAAGGTCCTTTCCAAGCCGAACCATTCTGTGATTCCATGAATTCACGGATTGGCTTTGAACAGGGAGGTGCAGTTATATCCTTGAAGACTGCAAAAGTCAGATGAGGTGGGAGCCCATGGGGGAAGGGAGATGGCCTTGTGATGCTGATCCCTCTCTTCTATTTTATGCATCCTAAAAAACCCTCTTCCCTGATCTTTTAGGCTGGGGATGGTACCTGGGCTTTGGGCACTGCTCCCCTTCAGTCTTTTTGAATCAGAAGTCCCTCAGAGGGAGATGTTCTCTCTTCTCTACCCCTAGATATCTTTCCCAAAAGGACAGAGTGTCTCCTGTATGATCACAGGAATATGAACAGGAGCTCATGGTTGGAACAGAGGCTCCAAGGCTGTCTGGGTCCATTTGGGTTTCAGCGCTGTGGCTGGATTCTTGGATATCTCACGGGGAGTGATTCGTGCCTGGGCCTTTCTTCGTGGCAGGGGTTTGTATAACAGCTCTCTGTGATGTATAATAAGAGCTGAGTGAGTGAGTGATGAATTCTTCCCTCACTCAGGGTATTTATAGCTTTTTCTCTTTCTCCTCCAGCGAGTCACCTATTTTCGCACGGCTGGTGGGCGCTCCGTGTCAGCGAGGCTCCAGCTCCTCTGCCAGGGCTGGGGGAGACTGGCCAGAGCCTCCAAAGTTTCTCAGGACTGTGAGTGCTGCATTTTCAGATCCCCTTGTGTGTGAAATCAAACTAAAAGCCACGAGACCACGCAGTACCCTTTTTATTTTCGGTGGCTCCGAGGGTCTCATTTCCCATCTGCTCCTGCACAGGCTCACGTTTTCCTTCTCGCTTTGCACGGGAGCTGGCTCTCAGTATCCTGTTGTGGGATTCTGCTGGGATCATCCTTCCCAGGCTGCACCAGCTCAGACCAGACCAGGTGGGATGAGATCCAGAGCATCTGGTGTGGTTTTTTTTTTACCACCCCCATGATCACACATCATGTGGACCAGCACGGATTTTCACCAGGAGCTTATTACTACTCCCGTGTCCCAAAAATGTGCCCGGGTACATTTTCACCTGGAGGGCTCAGGAAGAGGGAGCAGGTCACCAGCTAAGTTGCCAAGATCTCCATCCCTCCATCCATCCATCTCCAGGGTGGATGGACATGCAGCATCATGTGGAAAGCTGGAGCCACAGGGATGGACGCTTGCACAACAGAGCTTCCAGCCCTGGGGGGGTCTCCTGTCTAAGCAGAAAAGTAATTACAGGTTTTAAAATACTTCATTTGTAACATTCCTCAAGGAGAGCTTTGTGTGTCCTTCCATCTTCCATTATGGGAGTAACATAAAAAATAGACTAAATTTGAAGTTAAATGGTATTTTGAGGTTTTTTTTTTCCTATGCCTAACCCACTGCTTCTGTTTTCCCCCCATATTTTGCTTTTTTTTTGTTGTTTTGTTGGGTTTTTTTTTACACTGAGAGGACTCCTCCCCAGTGAGGACGCTTCAGCTCCTCTTTCCCTGGCCATCCCCCCTCTCCAGGCTGCTCCAGGTTATTCCCTCACCTCCCCCCTCCCTCTGCCCGGGGTGGGGGTTTCCTTGTACCATCCTCTTGCAGCTCTGTACACTTGTGCCCTCCTCCTCTTCCCACAGCCTGATTTATGGGGTTTATCTTTCTTTCCCTTTTACACTGCACCTGATTGCAGTGACCTCTGCTCCCTGCATAGCTTGAATTCCTCAGAGGGGGCTGTGGGAGGGGCTTTCTCCTTCCCTGGGCCACTCCAGATGCCACCAAGGGGTCCCTCAGCCACGTCCATCCTCTGCCCAGGCTGGGGAGTGACAGGGGTCTCCAGGGGGGATGTCCTGCTTTGAGTGGCAGAGAAGGCAAAAACAGGGTCATCCCCTGCCCTGGCGATGTGCTGCTCCCCCCAGCCCACCCCAAAATGTCATCTGTCTGCCTCCCTGGAGCTGGGGAGATGTGCTGGACCTCCCCTGGCATGGGCTGTGATGGGGTCAGGGAGAGGCCAGCGACACCGGGACAGGAATCTTGGTTTTCCCGGTCTCATCCGTTCCTCCCTTTCCCTTCCCGGCGCCTGTGCAGGATCTCTCAGGTTTACACCTGGTAGAGCCAGGGCTGCCCATTCAATGAGGGCTGGAGAAGATCCCAAATTCCTGAGGGTGCTCCTGCCTGTCTGTGCTGGCAGCTTTCCCCTGGGCGGGATCCATCTCCCACCACATCCAAAGGGTGAGGATGAACGAGCCCCGCTCTGCCACGCTGCCTTCAGCCACAGCTCAGCCCCGTGTTACAAAAAGGACCGTCTGGGAGGTGGAGCAGGTCCAGCTCCCTTGGGGGATGCTCCTCTTCCCTGGGGACTCCTGCATCCATTGCAGCAGCCGGGATTGTCCCTCCCTGGCGTCTCCCTGTCCGGCTCCATGGCCTGAGGCACAGCCTGAGGTGGATCAGCAAGGACTCAGGCTGGGACACGGATTAATTAATCATCACCCTCCACCCCTGATTCCCCTTCCCTCCAACAAGCCTGACAGCTGAGAGTGAGCAAGAGTGGAGAAGCTCATCCCTCTGCGGGAATTGTGCTTCCCTGGGAGATAAAGTCTCCCAGATGAGAATGAAATGGTCACTGGAATTTAATTTCTTTTATCTGCAGGCAGCGGCAGGGCACTCACCACTGCCCAGCACCCCACTGCAACCAGGGACATAAAACGAGGGCACAGGGACCCGAGGCTTTTTCCATCTGGGAAATGCACCTTGGCTTTGTCATTGCACAGTTTCACCCCCGACAAAGCTTTAGGGCCAGGGATGTCTCTGGTGCCAAAAGTGAGAGCAGGCAGTGTTTAGGTCAGCTGGGATGGCTCTCACCACACCCTCTTCTAACACGGGTTTCCCACACCTACTGGTCTTTAAGGTCTCCTTTTTTCCTTGGAAAAGGAGCAGAACATGTGATTTTTCACTCTGCACTTGGGGAATTTCATGGCTCTCCATCCCATCCTCAGGACAGCTTTTCGAGTCACTCATTACAGACACAGTGGTGAGGTGCAGCTCTCAAAGTGAGACAGGGACAAGCTTAAGCCTCTGGGAGGACAGGGTTTTATCTCCAGCTCTCATGGGGCCTTGTGGGTGGGAAACCTCAGCCTGCTGGGGCTTGGTCACTGCAGTCACGCTCTCTTTCCTCTGTCTGCCCTACTTTACTTATGAGGAAACTTTTGATACAACTTGTGCTGTTAGAAGGGATAAAACCACTTCCAGCAAGCTGTTGCAAAATCCTAAAATGGGAATAAAACTCAGGAGTTAATTTTTAGTTTTGTTTTTTCTTTTCTTTTCTTTTTTTTCTTTTCTTTTTTTTTTTTTAATGCTAAGTACTGGCTTCTTTCCAGTCTGCTGCATCACCCAGAAGGCTGCAAGTTCCCCTTCTGACATCTGAGAGGGAAGGTGGGGCTCCTCAGCATGAAAAGTAACCCCCAGGACGTGGAACTTGTGCTAAGCCACAAAGCTTTGGATAAAATTCCCAGGAGCTGGCATTTAAGGGAAGGCAAGAGGCACAGTCCTCATGATTCCCCCTGCACTCATCCCCTTGCAGCTGGGCAGGCAAGGGTCTTGTTGGAGGTGTCTGGGACAGGAAACACTTGGGATGCTGGAACTGAGCTCGGAGGGTTTGGATTTCACCTGGAACGTTTGGAATGGGCATTTGGAAGCACTGGCAGCCAGGCTGGGAGGCGCCCCAGCCCTACGTGACAGGTTTGTGGTGGTGACTGACAGCAAACTGCACTGCCAGACCTCTCACTGCACTAATTACACATCTGCAGGTAGCCTGGAGTGATTCCTCCCTGCCTGACACACTTGGGGAGCCAAGCTGGGCTCAGGGACCCCCCTCCTCAGCCATTCTTCTTCCCTAGGAAGAGCCTTTTGCTGCTTTTTTGTTTGTAACTGGGGGTGATGGAGCCGATGTTGAGGGGATAGCCAGAGAGGGGAAATCCCACCCTGCACGCCCCTGCCACATGCGGGAGCTGTGGCTGCCCCTGGAGCCCTGGAAGATGAGATTTGAGGTCCTCCCAGCCCAGATTATTCTGGGATTTCGTGATTCGGATATTCTCATCCTGGGAATGGTTGCCATGGGGCTTTCCTGTGTTTTGGCTGATGTGGTGCTTGATGCTGTATCCATGGATTTGCTCAGTTCTGCCCAAAGGAATTCCAGTTTGTATTCCTTCCTCCTCCTCCCAGCCTGCATAAGATTTTGTCTGATGAGCAGCCTGGCTGGGAAAATGTGATTGGGATTGATTTTGTTGCCTGCAGCCAGTGTGGATTGGAGATTCTGCCACTGTTTTGTTTTTAGAAGTCGATTTCCTTGTAATTCTTCCACAGTGAGGACTTGCTGCTTTCCCTCTAAGATATTAGACCTTGCCTGAGCAGTCTGGGCTTAAAACTGAATTTTTCATGCTGTTCTTTTCTCACAGAACTGGCTGCAGGGCTGGGGGTTCATTCTTTCTTCTTGCTTCCCGTTTCTCCTGCTGCAGGGGAAGGGACTCTCCCATCCCACCTGTTTGGGATGTCCCCCTGGAACTGCTGGAAATGAGCTCCCATGCCTTGCTAATCCCCAAGGAGCTGGGAGCAGCCTGAAGCAAGACTCTGTGTCATCAGGTCAGCCTGAAAATCACCTGGAAAACTGACAGGGAATTGTTTCTCCTGGGAAAGGTGGGGAAGGAGGGGCCAAGCCTGCAGGGAATGGGATTTAAGGGCCTTGCTGTCTCCATTATACCTTGTGCATGTCCAGAGCTTGTTGATGAGCAATTAAGGCAACGCTTAAGCAGAGCACAATAAAGTAATAGTAATTAAAGGCACACTATCCATGGCTGCATGGATACATGGGTTGTTGGGGATGGAGTGAGGAATTCAGGGATTTCTGCTTTGAAAAGGCACAAATCAATCCCCTTTTGAGATGGAGAGAGGGGAAAAAAGAAAATATCTGAGCCTTGTAGAATTCCCTGTGTTATTTTCCCGATCAGACCTGGAGCTGCCAAGGCTCCTCTCACCCAAAAGGGCACCTTTTAAAGGATTTTACTTTTCAGAGTTGTGCCACACAGAGCAAAGTTCCCAGTCCTTTTCCTGCAGTCAGAAATCTCCTGGTGTTTCAGGTAATAAATCTGTTTATTCAAGCTCTTCTTCTGCCATGAGACCTCTCAAACATTTGCCCTTGCTAGGGCTTTTTTATGAAAAAAAAAAAAAAACCAAACAAATAAATGTGTCAGGGGTTCCGGTTTCTGCCAGCACCAGGAGGGTTTTGGAGAGTGAGTTATTACATTGGACCTCGAACCTGGATTTATTTCTGCTGTGTTCCCAAGGACCAGCCTGTAGGGAAAGGCCAGTCTAGGATCAGCAAGGATGCAAAAGAATATAGGTTTAGGGGGAATTTAGGGAGAAAATTAATTTTTGTGGTGTTTTTGTTGGGTTTTTTGTTTGTTTTTGTGATTTAGCAATTGCATCCACAATGGATTGATTAAAGCAGAAGGGAGGACTCAAGGAAGGTCCCCACGAGAATTAATCCCCCTGGAATAATCAGGAATAACTTTTCAGGGTAGGGCAAAGCCTCAGGAGCAGCAGGGCTGAGGGGAATGAAAGACAAACTCCTCTTGCCTGCTGCTCTCCCTCTCATTATTATCTACACATAAATTACCCACATTCTTTGCAAGCCGGGTCTTGTCTTTACTGAGGGAGTTCAGACCATCAGAAATGCACCAGTTTTCCTGCACATTTCCTGATACCAGGAGCTCCAAGGGGGCAGGGGGTTGGGAGCAGGGGAGAAATGGGACAGGGTTTCTCCTGCTGCCGTTTCTCAGTTTCCTGAGATTCCTGGGCTAGCAATACTGGAAATGTCCAGATGTCCCAGCATGGAGAATACCCCCTGTGCCCTGCCCAAATTTCATTATATAACTGCAATAATGCAAAACTCCTTCCAAAATTCCCAGTAAAGAGCCAGCTCAGAGCAAGCAGGGCCTATCCCAGCAATGTTGTCTCAGCATTATCCAAATGCCCAAGGTCACTGCAGCTCCCTTCTCATCCCCCCCACACTGTGGCACTTTGCCACCACCAGCATTTCCATGAAATGGCTCCTTTTCTGATGAATCCTTGGGTTGTTTCTTTTGTTGTTGTTTTGGTTTTTTGGTTTTTTGTTGTTTTTTTTTTTTTTTTTTGTGGATGGCCAGGGAAGAGCAGCACTGGCTGCTTTCCAAGCAGCTCCATTGCAGATGCCAGGATTTGCACAGGGGCCTCTCTCCCCCCCTGGTTAATGGATCACCAAGACAAGACCTGGCTGAGTCTGCTGGGAATATGGGCTGGGTAAACACCCACTCCATGGGTAACATTCCCACTTTAGGGCTTGGTGGAAATCTGGGGAAACAGACCCCCACAAAACACCTCAGTCTAGCCCCAAAAAAGCATCCCTGCCACCTCCAGCTGAGAGTCTGGGGGATACCCTGGGTTTCTTATCCCTGAGCAGAAATAATTTCCCAATAATAATTTGGGACCCAATAATTTAATGGGGACATGGATAGGTCACAGAGATCTGTGATTGCCTCCATAAACACATCCATGGGGTGAGGGATAGCCCAGCACAGGGTGGGAAAAGCTGTGGGCTGGAAATGCCAACCAGGAGAAATACAGGACTGTAGAACTGGAAAAGCTCTCCAAGATCATGGAGTCCAAATACTCCACCCAAAACGGCCAAGGTCACCACTAAACCATGTCCCCAAGTGCCACATCCACACCTTAAAGCTCCTCTTCAAGAGGGGCAGAAGGAGCTAAGAGAATATTTATATATATATGTATATAAACCAGAACATGGATGAGATATAAACACCCATATATAAATTTACATCAATATATGTAAACCCCCCACATATCCAGAACTTCTTTGCCAGGAATTACAAATAAGGAACTCGAATATCTCCGTGGTCTCAGCAGACGCAGCCCCGCCTTCTCCCTCCCCTCCTCCCGCCTCACTCTCTCCATTATCCAGCTAAAAATAAAGGAGTTCTTGAGCACCCAAGTCTCCCATGGGCCACTGGATGATCAACACCAAGCCTCGGTGTTTGCAACCCCACCCCAGGGCTGGGAGCATGCAGAGGCTCCAGCCCCAGGTGTGGGATGAGGATGTTGCTCATGGACCACAAATTCTCTTCTCCCAGGCTTTCCCTCATCCAGAGCTAAGCCAGAGGTTATAAACTCTCAGGCCACAGTGATAAAACTCGAGCAGGACTCTTCTCTTTCCCCCCACCCCAATCCTCCCGATGGCTTTATGGCCCTTCATGCTCCACATTGTCACACCAGGACTTCCTGGCCATCAACAATGCTTGGATTTCCCCCTCCCTGTCCAGCAGCTCCCTGGGACACAGAAAATGCTGATGCTCAGGTGTAATAAATAGTTTTAGCGCCTCCCCCCCCCCGCTTTGCCCTCACAGGGGAGGAAGGACAGGGCTCCAGGTGGGTTAGTTGCCCTGCAGGAGGTTCTGCAGCTGCTGAGGGACGAATTCTCATCCCTTTGGACTCTTTGCATGCCAGCCCCGTGCTGAAAAATGGGCAGCATCTCCAGAGAGGCTGGGCTGGGTGGGAAGATGTCTGGTGCTGGAATCTGCAGGGAAAACTGGCAGAGGATGATTTTATACCATCCTTGCCACCTTCTTCCCAGATCTGAGCTGCTGGAAGTCCCAGAAGGAACACAGGAGGTCAGCCCTGGGCTGGACTGAAGTAGCAGAAGTTTCCCCACTTCTCTGGGACCATCAGGCGCTTCCCCCTTGGCCATTCCTGGGAGAGGTGCACAGGCAGGGCTGAAGGCCATTTGTTCTGGAGATGGGGAATAACCAAGCACAGGCTCCAGGGAGAAATTTAGGAAGGAATTCCTGGCTGGAAGGGTGGGCAGGCCCTGGCACAGGGTGCCCAGAGAAGCTGTGGCTGCCCCTGGATCCCTGGAGTGCCCAAGGCCAGTTTGGAGGAATCTGGGATAGTGGAAGGTGTCCCTGTCCGTGGCAGGGAGTGGGATGGGATGAGCTTTAAGGCCTTTCCAACCCAAACCATTCTGGAATTCTGTGAAGAATGGTGTGTGGGCCATGAGCTGTTACTTTTGGGGTTTATTTCTTCCCAGCACCCATCGTCCTCTTGAGCAGCTCCCTCCTTGTGTTTCCCAAGGATGGGTTGGAAGATCAGGGCCCATCCTGGGAGGATGGAAACCAACCTGCAGCACTGCCATTCCCTCCCCAGCCCCTGGACATTGTCACCAGACAGCAGAAGGGTGGGGAAGCTGCCAAAGAGCTGAAGGGCCCCTTTAGTTCGGGAGCACGGGAGGGGCATTCCATGGGCTAATTAACCATTAACCAGCACTACAATCGCCCTGTGTTCCCAGCTCCCACCTCCAGCCTGGCCTCCACTGCTGGGTAGGTGGATTGCAGAGTCCTGAGCTGCTCCCAGCCCTGCTCCCAGCCCTGGAGACGTGGCCTGGCACGGTGCTGTGGTGGGGACAGGAGTTTGTGTTCCCTTGGAGGGTTTCAGAGAGCTCAGAAATGAAGCCTGGAGTGGCCTGGAGCTGCTGGGAGCTGATGGCAGCATCCCTGATGCAACTCTGGTGCCCACAGCACAGCGGGAACCCCTGGATCTGCAGGAATCTCCCACTGCCCTCCACCTTCAACTCTTTTTCCCACCAGGGAAGGGACAATCCTGCAGGTTTAGCATCTTCACCTTGGGGATCTGAGAATCACACCGGATCCATTCTTTTTCTGAATCCTAGGGAGTAGGAAAAAAAGCTGCCAATTTCCTTTTATTCCTGTGGAAAAGGAGTCTGGAACAAGTTGAGTGATGTGACCAAGGTTAGGCAGGAGTATAAAACCCCTGCATTTAGACCCAGCTTTGTGTGCTGCTCTCTTCCTGGCAGCAAAATACTTAAAAGCAAGGCCAGGTGGAATCAGGAGCTTTAGGAGTGCCTGTTTCCCCAGTCTCCATCTTTTGGGAATGCTCCAGCACGACGGGATCACAAGAATGAGAGCAGCTCACCCCAGCTGCAAAATTTAGGCTGAGCAATAAAAAGAAATCCTTAAAAAAAATCCTTAAAAGACCTTAAAGACCATCCTATTCCACTCTCCTGCCATGGGCAGGGACACCTTCCCCTTTCCTAGGCTGCTCCAAGCCCCATCCAACCTGGCCTGGAACATTTCCAGGGATCCAGGGGCAGCCACAGCTTCTCTGGGTAATCTGTGCCTCCACACTCTTTTGTTATTTATTTACTCTTTTAATCACTATTTATTAATAAATATACTTAATAATAATAATTATCATTCCTATCTATTGTATCATTCACAGCAATAAGTAAGGATGACTAATAATAAATGAGAAGAATCTAATCTGTGGGCTGATGAAGAACTCTCTGCCCTTCTCACAAATTCCCGTTGTGCTTCCAGGGTTTCAGGAAGTGCTGGGATGCCATCAGTCAGGGCAGTCAGGGAGGGAGGACAGGGGGTCATGGGACACATGGGATTCCTTCTGGTCACCTGGGGGGTGTCCAGGCTCCATAACTCACCTTCCAGCAGTGTTTTAATGGGCTTTGTGAGCTTTCCTCCCTGAAATCTCACACCAATGTCTGAGGGAAGCAAACACAGGCTAAGCTGAAATACACAGAATGCTTTATTAGAGCAAATACTCCCAGGCTGAGCTCTCCATATTCAAACATCCTTGTGCTGAAATGTCTCAATTTTGCTCTGCCAGGCCAGCACAAGGCTTTTTTTTGCATGGTGTGTGTGCAAAGTGCTTAAAGTAACTCACAGCTGCCCAGACAAAAAGTTCTGGTGATTTGGGGACAATTCCCATTGAAGAAGCTCCAGGATGGGGCTGCCTAAAACAAAGCAAACAACATTTGAATCACAGTGGGATTTTTTTTCTTTCTTCTGGTAGCGGTTTCTAGCCTTTATAAAGCATTGGCCGTCCTCAGCCCACCCCAAAATTTGGCCAGAAGCACCTGGTGCCGTGCAATAGCTGCCAATGCACTACACCACACTCCAAGGATCCAGCGCCCTCCGGATTGCATTAACCAAGATGATCCTTTTAAAGATCCTTGCTTGGGAAGCAAATCCCATTTGAAATAAAGCAGAGGGATTTAGCTTAACGAGGCAAAGCCAGGGAAGAGAGGCAGAAGGACCTTTGTGGCTGATACAGCACCAGGCAAGGCAGAACCTGCAGCCGAGGGGCTCCCGGGCTGGAGGAGATGTCGGGAAGCTGCGTGCATGGAAAAGTGGGATGCACCAAGCTGGAGAGGCTGCCTTGTCCATGGGAGCACTTGGAGATCACTCAGCAGCCTTTCCTGGTGGCCTTCAGGGAGAAGGGGTCTGTCAGGGACCAGCAGAGGAGCAACAGGGGACACACTGGTGGCTCATCTCTGCTTATTCCTGCCCTGACCTCGCCTCCCGCTGCTCCCAGCCCTGATCCATCCTCTTGGAATGCTCCGGGTCCTCATCCACTGATGCAGCCCACAACCCAGCTGCTCCCTCGCTGTTTCTTCTCCCGGCCGGTCTGGTGCAGGGGCAGCATCCTTGGGCACTGCCCGGTGACCCCGTGTGCCACCAGGGTCCCCGAACATCGCGCCGAGGACTGTCCCTCGCTGTTTGGCCGCCCCGCCCGCCCGGAGAGGTGGCGCAGCCCCATCCATCAGGGCCAGCAAGGTCAGCAGCCCCTTGTGCAATGTTCTCATGACAACCGGCCCCAAACACCGCCTCCCCCCGTGCTGACAGAAGCACTCCGGCCAGCAGGACAGGCTGCTGCGAGGAGGATGTCCGTCCTTGCCGCTGGAAGCACAAGGAGCTCCGCTGGCCACAGGGCACAGCCCCTCCCGCCCCTTCCCGCAAGCGCTGGGAGAAATCCCAGCTCGGCCCCTCCACGGAGGGAAAGGGTAGATCCAGCTGCAGACACACACAGCCGGGCACAGCCTCTCAAAGCCACAGCCCAAACCCTGGCAGCCGTTCCTCTTTCCCCATCCCAGGGGAAAGGATGGTTCCCCCTTTAAACCAGGAGGAGCCCCCACCCCCCAGCCCTCAGCTCCATGTGGTGCCCAAGGGACCAAAGTCCAGCTCCCCTGGCACACAGATAAGCCCAGGGACACAATGTCAGAGTCCACACGTCCAGGACAGCTGGAAAACCCCCAACAATCATCTTCTGCCAGGTGGGATCGGTGAGGAAAAGTGCCTTCAGGCTAAGGAAGGTGCGGGCACTGCAGCATCCACTGCTGGACTTTCAGATCCATGAAAGCAGGAGGAGCACACTGTGTCCCGTGGACAATGGGGCCAGAGGATGGTCAGGAACATCTTCAGGAGCACGGGACCATGTCAGGGCAGGGACAGGAGCCAGTCGGCGATGCTGTGTGTGAGGAAGGAGCCCGTGGGGAACTGCACCTTCCAGAGGCTCTCCGCAGGGTCAGGGGGCAGCTGAGCAATCCACAACTCAATCCTGGAATGCCACGGTCCAGCTCAGCTCCGAAGGATTTCTGAGCCTTGAGAGCAGCTCAGCAGCTGCAGCGCTGGATAAGCCTTTGGGTTCAAAGAATCGTGGAATCTCCTGAGCTGAAGGGATCCACAAGGATCCAGTCCAACCCCTGGTGCTGCAGACACCCCAACAATCCCAGCCTGGGCATCCCTGTCCAAACACTCCTGGAGCTCTGGCAGCCTCGGGGCTGTGCCCCAGCACCCTCTGGGGGAAGAACCTCTCCCTGATCTCCAGCCTGACCCTGCCCTGACACAGCCCCAGCCGTGCTCCGGGGTCCTCTCACCCCTCAGAGCCCCCCCATCCCTGATGGTGCAGAGCAGACACCACATCCCCTCACCCAGGCACTGCACATCCCACAAACCTTGGGCGGGGTGAGAACACCCCAAGCCCTTCCAAATCTCACTTTCACAAGTCAGGCTCATCATTTCCCCTCTGGCTGCCTCATCATCATTAAAAAAAAAAAAACAAAACAAAACAACAACCAAAAAAACCAAAAGAAAAAGTCGTTTGCCACCCAGCTCCACCGCTCCCCTCCGAAATGTCACCCTGGGTTTCCTGTGTCAGCAGCCACCCAGGAGCAGAGGCAGCCTCGAGCTCTGTCTGCAGCATCCTGTTCCCCAGTGGTGTTTTAACCCCTGCAGACCTGGCTCTCTGCCACCGACACCGCTCGCCCGAGGCCACCCGTTTAAAAAAAGCCACGCTGAGTAAAAATGGAAACTTTCTCTCTGTGTGATCGCCCCTCTAACGTGGATTTAAGATCAGAGGAGGTGGTGGAACAAAATCCCCCCCCCCACCAAAAAGTATCCTCCTTTCTCACAGACAGCAGCAGAACTGCAGAGCCATTAAGTGACCTGCAAAAGAGCTCAGATTTCATTAACCAGCAAATTATGAATGTCCCCCATGTCCTAAGCGGGCTGCCACGTGACAGACCCGTGACACTGGATCCTCATCAGGTCACTTCTCTGTTCCCTTGTCTCCTCTCCTTGGGGAGGCAGCAGGAACCTCCTTCAAACCGCACAAAACGCAGCAATGATATTGAGAAATGAGCAGAACACTGGGGTTTGGTTGGTTTTTTTTTGTTTTGCTTTTTTGTTTTTTTTTTTATCAGGCCCTTTCATTGTATAAATAATTTATTTCAGTTCACAGCATTATGTCTGCACCTTAAAAAATAAAACAAAAACCAGAAAAAGAAAAAAAGGAGGCGGGAAGAACAGAGACTGACGGACAATGGTGAGGGCAGGACACGGGATATCGCGGATGGGAGCACGGCAAACGGACCTGGGGGAGTGAGACCTGCCAAAAAAAACACCCCAGGTCATTCATAATCCGAGACGATGCACAACCTTGCAAAGAGCCCAGACAGTTCCCCTTGGGAGCTGCTCTGCTGAGGCCCCTCTTCTTGCAGCCCACCGAGGGCGACGCTCGTCTTCACACAAGGAGGGGAAAACGGGGTGGTGGAGGAAACGTCACGGAAACACCACGGAAGCCAGGAGCTGCTCGTTGGAAAAGTCTTTTTAATTATTGCAGAAAGCAGAGTGGCTGGCAAGGGCACGGGCTCAGCGTCCCACCCGGCTCAGCCGAACCTTCCAGCGCTCTGCCATCTCTCCTGGGTGGAACAAGCTCCCAGGAAAGACCCAGCTCTGTAAAAACAGCCTTTCCTTTAGCATTTGCTAAACTGAGACCAGCCAGGAGGTAAAAAAAACCCACCACTAACAGCCTGCACGTGTCACTCCTAAAACCTGATCCCTCTGGAGCTGCTGGGGTCAACACAGCTTTTACATTTCAAACAGGTCGCTCTCCCAAAAAAGGGTTAATACATGTGGCTTCTGTGGCATCAAAAATAAATAATTCTTTTCTCTCTCTCTCTGTCTCTCTTTCGACTGCAAGTACCAAAGTGTTGGAGGTGAAGACAAAGCAGGGAAACCCGAGGAAGCGGGAAGAGAGCCACCTGAAGGGATGGGACCAGCCCACACAAATCGGGAACTCAAACCCCGCAAGGGAAGAAACACAACTCGGCTGCAACATTTGTTCCCTAACAAAACCCCCCGCCCCCCCAAAAATGCTGTGTGGAAGGTGCTCGTCACTGCAAGGGGAGGATCAACTCCCCGAAACCCGAAGGGCATTTTGCTTTTGTCTGCTTGGTGCTTTCCCCTTGGCTGCTCTGGGGCTTGCAAACGGGAAAGCTGGTGTAAAATCACCAGAAAATCCCACCTGCCTCCAAATTCAGGATATTTGACCCCTGAGGGCTGCCTGCTTCAGCTCTGTGGGAAGCCAGGACCCCGGAGGGTCGGATCCCAGGCTGGAACACAGGCAGCAAGTGGATTTTGGTGCCCAGCCCCATGCAGGTACCAAAATGTTCCCTGCAGGAGGAGGTGGCCAGGCCCGACCCGGCTCTGCAGGCAGAGCTTGCCCAGGTGGCTACTGGGGGAAATGAGGGGCTTTTAACCAGGTTTGAATCTTTATTAAAAACCTACCACAACCCCCTCATGCCTCTTCAGCCCCTGCCATCTTCCCCTTCCAGCAGAGACTTTCTGCAGGCTCTGGCCATGTCTGTCTGTCCATCCATCTGTCCTGCCCTGCCATGACCCCCACTCCCCCGACTTGGCCTCCTGCCTCACTGCGGAGCAAGCACAGTGGCCAGAACCCCAAACTCTGCCTTTTTGGGGGTTTTACTAAGCGACCCCTGGTTTGGATCACCTCCAAAGCCGCACCTGGGAGCACCCCGTGCACGGGGCCAATGCGCACCAGCGGGGGGCTTGGCTTTGCTGCAGAAGGTGACACCACCGAGCCTTTGAGAAACGGGGGTCCTGCACGAGCCCCCCAAAGCTCCCAGCAGCGTTCACCCCAAACTCTTGGGTATTTTTTTTCCCTTTTTTACCCCTTTTTTGAGCCGAGAGCTTAGAGCTCTGCACCACCCAGCAGCTGCTCAGCACCCCAGTGTCGCATCCTCCCCCCCAAAGCAAAGGCTGCCCGTCCTTGCTCTGCACCCTAAAACACCAGCCAGGGGTGGGTGGATGTCCCCTTACCCATCACACCCACCCCTCCAAGACGCTTTCTGCTGGTCCAACCCCCCCCCACTCCAAGCTTTCAACACCCCTTCCCACCACCGCCCGCGGGGGAGGGATCCAGGGATGCGGGGATGCAGGGATAAGGGCTGCAAGCCCCCTCCCCGCTGACCTTGCCGAGCCGCGGTGCATCCGCACCCTCCGCAGCATCGACTCCCCCCGCCCCAAAATGCATGTGGGGGGCTGGCATCGACACCTCAAATGCCCCCAAATGCCCACGTTAAAGATCCAAAAGCACGCTGGGCTCCGCTCGAACGCACTCCAACAAGGTCCTGCCCTGTTGGTTCCCCGGCACACAAAGGCTCGGTGGTCCCGGAGGATGGAGAGGGGGGATTCATCCCGTTTTTCCATGTTTCCAGCCCAAAGGAGTCCGGATCAGACCCTCAGGAGCACGGGGCGGTGGGAGAGGGGAGCTCCGGGATCTGGGCTCGGCTGGCGGGAGCCGCTTTGTTATCACCACTATTGTCTGTCCTTTGGGGAAGGAGGGAAAAAAATGAAGAGGAAGGGAAAAAAAAAAAAAAAAACAAACAAAAAAAAACGATTAAACCCAAAAGAATCGCTTTGGTTCTGTCTCCCCCTCGGTTCCTTTGTCTGCTCCCCCATCCCTCCCCGCCTCGGCTGGGCTTCTACCGCTTCTTCTTCTGCTTGAGGGACTTCCTGCGCTTGAGGATCATCTCGTAGAGCTTGTCCATGCCCTCCGTCAGCCCCTCGCCGATGATGGCGCAGGCGGGCTGGATGTGGTAGGTGGTGGAAGGGGTCAGCTCGTGGAGGGCCAGCTGCTTCTCGATCTCGGCCACCGGCAGCGATTTGGGCAGGTCCTGCTTGTTGGCGATGACCAGCAGCGGGGTGCCCTGGTTCTCCGCGAACTTGGTCACCTTGTGCAGCTCCGTTTTGGCTTCCTCCAGCCGGTCCACGTCCACTGAGTCCACCACGTAGATGATGCCATCGGTGCAGCGGCTGTAGGACTTCCAGAGCGGGCGCAGCTTCTCCTGGCCGCCCACGTCCCAGAAGTGGCAGCTGATGCCCTTGGCCGTCCCGTTGCTGAGCCGGATCTTCTCGGTGTTGAAGCCGATGGTGGGCACGGTGTTGACGAACTCGTTGAACTTGAGGCGGTAGAGCACCGTGGTCTTGCCCGCCGAATCCAGGCCCAGCATGACGATGTGCAGGGACTGGAAGGCGGAGATGTTGGAGGAGATGTTCCCCATGGCCACGGCTCACGGCCGCGCTCACAGCCCCGCGCCCATCCCCGCGCCGCCGGCCCGCAGCGGGGTCACGGCTCGGGGCGGCGGAGGGAGCCGGGATCGGGGATCCGGGATCGGGGATCCGGGATCGGGGATACGGGATCGGGGATACGGGATCGGGGATACGGCACCGGGAACACGCAGCGCGGCTCCACGCGGCGGCAGCGCGCCGGGACTGCCGACCCCCGCCCCGCCCGGCAGGAGGAGGAGGAGGAGGAGGAGGGAAAGGAGGAGGAGGGAAAGGAGGAGGAGGAAGAGAAAGAGGAGGAGAGGAGGAGGAGGAGGAGGGGCTGCGCCGCCGCCTTCCTCCCGCTCCGCCCCGCGTCCTGCCCGGATCGCCCCTGCCTGCACCGCCCCTGCCTGAGCTCCACCTGGTCCCTACCTGAGCTTCTGCTCCTCGGGAACCCCGGGAGCGCCACCCCCCTGTGCTGAAAGCTTGGTTATCCTTATGTTTGTCACCGTAACCGACCGCAGCAAGCAGTAAAAAAAAAACCCCTTTAAAACAGTAGCCAATCCAAGGTGTGGCTGCTCCATCCCTGGAAGGGTCCAAGGCCAGGTTGGACGAGGCTTGGAGCAACGTGGGATAGTGGAAAGTGTCCCTGCCCATGGCAGGGGTGGAATGGGATGAGCTTTAACTCTTCCAACTCAAACCGTTCTGGGATTCCGAGATTGTTCATTGCCCTTGAGGCACCAGGAGGGACTTTGCGGTGCACCAGAAGCTGCTCAGGCACAGCTCCTCAGGGGCAGCTGGCACCAGCGATGATTCGAGCTGGAAAGCAGCAGAGCAATGCCGAGTGTCTGTGTCCCCTGCAGCTGTCATAGCATCCCAAAGCAGAGAGATGCCACGAGAGGAAAACCTTTCTGGATCCAGGCTGGCACTAGTGTTGATCGCTGCTGTTAATGCCTTTTGGGTCTCACGTTTTGTAAAGGTTGGGAGTGCTCTCAACCCCTCTTTAAAGCTCCCGAGGTCTCCATGGCCGCACGGCTGAGCCGTGGAGAACTTCTGTCCCATTAAAGATCTACTTCCAACTAACGATCCAGTTCCATCCCCTGCTATGGGCAGGGACACTTTCTGCTCCCCCAGGTTGCTCCAAGCCCCGTCCAGCCTGACCTCGGACACTTTCAGGCAGCCACAGCTTCTCTGGGCAAAACCTGAGCCGGAGCTGTTGCTTTTATTTTCTGCTTTCCCTCCCGAGCCAAAAAGCAGCAGCAGGCTGGTTGCTACAATATTACCCATTGCCTCTTTTGTGAAATAAATATCGACTCTATGTGACAGCTTAACCAGAAAGCCCCAGAGAAAGAAATGCACTGCAGAAGACAGATACTGCTTTTAATTTAAGATGCTTTCACCCCTCAGCGTGCGGTGAGGATTTGTCGGGCTGGAGTGGGATCATCCCTCACATTCATATTTCATCCCGAGGACGCTTGTGGAGGCTTTGTGTGGAGATAAGGCTACCTATTAACACGTGCCATCATTAAAAACTCAGGCAGCTTGCTTTTGCAGCCCTCAGAGGTGACACTAGGCACAGTTTTGTGGAAATCACCCTGTGGTGACAGCGGGAAAAGAGCAGGGAACTCTGTGCCCGGCATCATGCAGGTGGGAGAAACACTCCTTGGCATGAGTGAAGTGGCACTGCCAATCCAAAGTCGAGGCACAGGCTCTGGATGGGCTGGAAATATTTTGTGCAGTAGGGCTGTCCTAGACTGATCTTTGAGCAGGTGTGAGCTCAGGTTTTACTCTGCCACCATACCGAAGAAATGAGGTTCTGAGAGCACGTGGAGAAAACTGTAAGTGATCACCAGACTCCAGGACCCGGAGCATTAAAGAAGAATAAAAAAATGCCAGAAACAGAAGAATAGGGTCATATCTGTGAGTGGCAGATCCGGCACTGGCACTGCTCTCGTCTCTTCTTCCTGAATAGCTCCAGCAAAAGCTTCCTTAAAGGCTGCTGTGAAGGATAATCCCGAAGCGAGGGCATCCCGGGCTGCTCCCAGAATTAGTGGCTAATCTGTGTGCAATAGGGCTGGGATTTAGGAATTTACCTTCGAGCTGTGAGGCCATGCTCACAGGGGCCAGGAGTGCAGGAGATGCTGTTTCAACCAGGTAGCGCTCCCCAGGAAATCCCTCCCTCCCTCATCCCGCTGCTGGAGACAGCTTGGACCCTCAAGAAAGGCCACGCAGGCCACCAAAATTCCTTTCCCCGCTATCCTAAGTCTAAAGGGGAGTCTTCCCTCCTGCGCACCCCTCCTTTTTTCACGCCGTTTCTAAATAAAGGCGAGATTAGATAGCCGGGCTGATCAAACCTGGGGATGTTCTCCAAACCGGCCTCAGATGAGACAATCCCGAGGGGATGGAGATAAACGGGAGCGTCGCAGCGGTGAATTATGCTGCGGCTAATGCCAGCTATCCATAAATAAGCTGGTAAAACCTCGGCGGAATATTAAGCGCAGAAATAACAGCGTTAATCGCAGCTGAGAGGAGTCTGCCAAGTCCATTCGGTGGCAAATTTAGGGAGAGGAAACCCATCTTTTCCATAAACCCCCCCTCCTCTCGCCGCTTTTTCTCCCCCGTCGCCGCCCTTCCCCTCCTATCAAGGTTAAGCAGCGAAGGTTAAAGGCAGCATTAGCATCTAAATGTGCGTCTGAGGATGTGACAAAGGGACCGCTGCTGATCCCCAACATTTCGCTCAGGCGGCGCAAAGACTGTTGCTGCCATAGTAACTGTTTTCAGACATGGCAATTATTTCTTCCCAGCTTTCCCCCATCCCATCTCCCTTCCCCCAGCTCATCCTGCGCTTCCAACTATCTTTTTTTCATTCTTTATCTTTTTTTTTCCTTCTTTCTTTTTTTCTTTTTTTTCGAGGGGGAAATACAAAAGGCCGGAGCTAAGGGAGCGATGCTCCCCGCGCTTCCACGGCCGCGCAGGGATTATCCCTAATAGTGACTTTTAATCTGCATCCAATTAGCCCTTCATCACCCGGGCAAAGCGAAACCTCGGAGCAGCAGCTTCTGCCGGAGCTTTCTGCCAAATCTCGTGACCTGGAGAGGGGGGAAAATCGATTTGCAGGGAGCATCCCAACTCTTGGAGCACGCAGGATCCTCTCTCCCTCCCCTGCTCCTTCTTTCTTTGCCTCGAACGCAGAAACAAAAGGCAGCAGAACGGGACAAGCGGTGCTGCAGAGACACCAGCCCAAACAAAGCCCACAGGCCGGGGCTGTAATTAGGGCTGCCCCCATTCCTGGCGATGGCGGGGATAATTAATGGCATGCCCGTGACGAACAGCGCTGGGCTGCCACAGCTGCGGCGCCACTTCTGGAAGAGCCGCTGGTGGGACAAGGCAGGGGACTGCGGGCTCCTCCCCTCTTCTCCCGGAGTTTGAGAGATGAGCTCTGCCCGAGGAGCTGCTTTCCCGGGACAGCGTGAGCTGGGAGAGGCAGCCATGGGAAACATCGTGTAGGGAACGCTCATCCCAGGTTTTGAGCCCTGTTGGAGGGGGAAAGACCTTGGCGAGGCTTTTGTCGTGATCAGCATCCTCTCTTTCTTCCCTTCACCCACTCTTTTCCTTTCCAAGGATTTCTCACTCGCTGGATAATGAGGCCAGGTGCTGCAGGGTCATTTAAGGGTTGAGGAGCCTGGGAGTCCCATGGGAGCCTCTGGGATGTTAACTCTGAGGGAAAAGAGCATCGCGGATTTAATGGGACACCTTCCTCCCGGGAAAGGCGGCGTTGGATTCCGAGGGGCTGGGCGACACAGCCGGGTAGCCCCCGGAAAGGGTTAATGGGGGAGAGCAGAGGAACGGGAGAGACAGACAGACGGACACGACATATTTAACACCGGATGATCCCTCTGAGCGCTCCACTGCACACCTCGGCACAGGTTTCTCCAGTGGTTTCTGGAGACAGCCTCCCGTGGGTGTTTTCCTGTGCTTTGTCTCACCTGCCAGCCTTCAACCCTGCTCTGGGAGCGTCCTTCCATCCCTACCCGCTCCTCTGCAGAGCTCCTGGGATAAACCCCAAGCTCTGGTGGCTCAGAAGTGTCTTCAGGTGCTCCCGGGTGGATGGAGGATGGAAGGATGTGCAGAGAAAGGGCTGGAGGGGCCATAAAAGCAGCATCATAGTAGCGAAATTACTAAATCCACAGAGCTCCTAATGCAGGAGTGGGAAATAATCCGTTCATCTGCAGCACAGCAGCAGCTCAGCTCCTTTCCATGACCTCAGATGCCTCCTCAGGCCAAGCAAAGTCTTCCAAGGACCAGCTCGAAGCTGACTTTTACAGCTTTGGCCCCAGGAAGCACCAAAACAGCCACACACCCAGGAGGAATTGGACCCAAACGAATTGGTGTCAAAAAAGCCTTTCCAAGGCAGCCCAAATTCCACTCCAGGAGTGGAGGCAGCTGGAGGAGTATAGCATTAGGACAGGCATGTACGAACTTCTTTTTTTTATTTTTTTATTTTTTTTTTTTTTTATTTATTTATTTTTATTTCATGAATTCACACCCACCATGAAGCTTTACAAGCGTTTATCTTTCTCGGCATCTTGGGGTCAAATGCCGTGGCTCACTGATTTTTTGCTGGATAAAGACCTGTGAAAACTGCCTGGAAATGCCCTCTGCAAACTCTCACAGCCCAAGCAGAGCCTCGCAGTTAACTCGTGGCTGTGATTTTCACCAGAAAATTCTCTCTTCTTGTGCTTTCCTTTCACTGCAGCCCCAACTCTGCCCGTCCCTTTTTCCCCCGCCAAGCCATGAAATTGGGCAGGAGGAACAAACCACGTGCGTGAGCGGAGCAGGCAGGGACAAAAGCAGCGAGCTCCCTGCCTTTGTTCCCGTGATTTGCAGAGATGCCGGCCATCAATTTGGCACTGCCGCTGCTGCTGAGGGCACCGGGAGGGGACACGGGGCAGCCTCGCACTCCAGCTCCAGCCAAACAGCATTTCTATTTCTTCCCTAAACATCTCTGCTCAGGTTTAGATGTCCTAACCGGCTGCTTGGAATAAAATATTGTGGTGTGGAGAGTGAGGAAAGTAGGATTTCCTCCTGTGAGCGTTTTGGGGGTGGAGGTGTCAGCAGCTTTTTGGGTTTATCTGCTGCATCTGGGACTCCACATCCCCAAATTCCTGCTACCCTCAGAAAGGTGCCAAGGAATCACAGAGTCCTTTAGGCTGGAAAAGATTTGTAAGATCATTGAGTTTAACCATGACAGGTTGAAACTATTCCCTGTGAGGGTGGGCAGGGCCTGGCACAGGGTGCCCAGAGCAGCTGTGGCTGCCCCTGGATCCCTGGCAGTGTCCCAGGCCAGGTTGGACATTGGGAGAAGCCTGGGACAGTGGAAGGTGTCCTTGCTCATGTGTAACAAGATATTTTTACGGGTCCCTTCCAACCCAAACCATTCCTAAAATCATCTCGTTCCACCCCTTGCCATGGGCAGGGACACCTTCCACTATCCCAGGTTGCTCCAAGCCCTGTCCAACCTGGCCTCCCTCATTCCTGTCCTGAATAATTCTGGGTAATAATTGCCCCTTCCTACCATGGCAAAATTCCTGACTGAAGCAGTCTTGCCTGGGGAAGGAGTCAGCCAAGCAGATTTCAGCCAATAATTTTTCTGTCCCAAGCCAAAGGGAAAAAAAAAAAAAAAAAGGAAAGTGGATTAGCCCTGCTGCCAGTGATAAGCAGAGGAGACTTAGAAAAACCCTCAATTTCCCAGCACCCATTCCCAGGGCAGTAAATCTTGGAGCCTCCTGAGCTGCAAGCACTGCAGAGAGAGGGAAAGCACAAAGCTGCTGGAGATTTAGGGCTCATGAATCACCCGGGGCTCGCCAGCATCTCAAATTGCCTCCCCGGGTGATTTGCACCACAAATTTCTGCTTAGCCCCCCCAAAATGTCAGAACACTTTATTTGCTGCCTGTGCTTGCTTTTTTTTTTTTTTTTTTTTTTTTTTAATTTCTTGGCTGGTGGGTTGAGATTTTTTTCTGTCTTAAAGGAGCTTCTCCATGGGGGGCAAATCCATCTCCGTGCTCTTTAGCAGGTGCAGAGTTGTTTGCAGCTACTTTGCTCAGCTGGAGCCTGATTTAGGGGAACAAATGCACCAGGATCGAGGAGAAGGTCAGACTTCAGCTCCTAACCCACCCCTGACCAATGCAAGGCACCTCCACATTCCCTCTGCAGCAACAGCTTGAGGAAAACAAAGCTTGGAAGCAGGAAGGATGGGGCTTGTCCAGGGCTGGCTGGAGACAGGGAGAATCCCTGCTGTCCCCCGGAGCTGTGGGCACTGAGGGGGAGGGCACAGCCCGGTTTCAAGCTCTTCAGAGCAGTTATTTATCCAGCTGGAGAGGGGAAGGGTTATCCCCCTCCAGGCAGAGGGGATCTGCTATCCTGGCTCATCCAGGTGCGAGGGAAGGGTTGTCAGAGAGGCAGAGCTGTGACTGCGGTGTCAAATATCGGCTCCATCATGGGGACACCTTGGAGCGCATTCCAGTGCCTAAAGAGGATCCAGGAAAGGTGGAGATGGACTTGGGGTTTGGGAGAAGGGCCTGGAGTGACAGGACACAGGGAATGGCTTCCCACTGCCAAAGGGCAGGGCTGGATGGGATATTGGGCAGGAATTGCTCCCTGGGAGGGTGGGATGGCCCTGGCACAGGGTGTCCAGAGAAGCTGTGGCTGCCCCTGGATCCCTGGCAGTGCCCAAGGCCAGGTTGGACACTGGGGCTTGGAGCAGCCTGGCACAGTGGAAGGTGTCCCGGCTCCTGGCTGCGGCGCAGGGGAGGCAATCTGAGCTGAGAGCTGCCCTCTTTTGGCCTTTCGTGTTGTGTTTCTCTGGCTGCCTCCAGAAGCGGATGAAGAGCTGGGGCAGGAATTTCCCAAAGCATCCTGCACTTCACCACCCGAGGTCAGCTGAGATCCCTGAGCTGCCCTTGATAACACACCCCAGGGGCAAACCCTTCCCAGGGCAGAGCTGCAGGGTGTTTTTCCCATGGGATATTCCCAAGGAGAAGGGAAAGACCCTGCTTGTGCTCCCTGGCCAGGGAAGGGTTTGAAAATCAGTCTCTCTCCTTGCAATCCGTGTCTCTCCAGACTGAATTCTCTGTTGGGATGCTCCCCACGTGCCAGGCAGCCAGCAGTGGTGGCCACCTGTGTGACAGTCACACCATCAAGGGGCGTCTCCTGTGTCCACAAATCTCCACCAAGGGGACTTTGATACCAAACAGACTCCCCGAGGCACAGAAACCTCTCCCTGTACTTGGCAGCCGAGTCAGAACCAACCCCAGGGGGTCAGGGCCTAAATTTGCACACAGAGATGTTGGCAAATGCAGATGGCGTTTGCCTCCCTCCTGCTTTTGAGGACACCAAAGCCAAAAAACTAAAAGCAGTCGCGTTCCATCAGCCACGGGAGGCTCAGCAAGACAGGCAAAAGCTGTTTGCTGGGGCCACCTGGTGATGGCACAGCGACAAGCTTTGACTTTTTGACAAATTTTGAGAACCCAAACCCTCATACCTGGCAGCTCGGAGGTCTGGCAAAGCACTGCCCCTTCCCACCCTGTCCCTTGCCATCAGAATTTGAATTTGCATCACTGCCTGGGACCTTGTGTGTTTTGAGTTTGAATTTGCATCATCCCTGTGACCCTCTCCCCCACTTTGGCTTCTGGATGCCTTTATTCCTATTTCCAGTCAGTAAAAAGCTGGTGTGCAGAATAAATAGAATAAATAAAACAGAGAAATGTGAGCTGAGCCATGGGGTGGGTTTTTCCTTTTTTGGCTGCTGAGAAAGGCAGCAGCTTGTTCACCATAATTAGCCAGTGGGCTAGCCACAACCAGGGTGTAAATCAGGAATCAAAGTGGTTTGGGTTGGGAAACTCCTTAAAGCCCATCCCTGCTCCACCCCATGGGTGCTGTGGGAGCACAAGGGGGGTTTCCATCTAGGGAGCCCGGTTCTTAAAGGATGAGGGCAAAAAAAAATCCAATGCCGTGTGCAACCACAGAATTCCCCAGGACTGCTGGAATTCCTCCTGTTCTTTGGCTGCCGTGTCGCTAGAGGGAAGCCTTGGACTGTGGCATGGAGCTGAGCCCGCAGCGTCCCCGCTGTCCCCGCCCGCGTGGTGGCATCCCCGGGTCGCCCGCTGGGACACGCCAGCCCCAAAGGTTCCCAAAGGTCCCCAAAGGTCCCAACCCCCGTGAGCTTTCCTAGCTTGTTTTAGGGGTCAGTCCTGGATCAGATCCCCCTAAAAATCTTTATAAATATAGGAATGATGGGGCTTTGGCTGCCCCTGGATCCCTAGAAGTGTCCAAGGCCAGGTTGGACGGGTCTTGGGGGTAACTTGGGACAGTGGAAGGTGTCCCTGCCCATGAACCAGATGGATTTTAAGGTCCCTTTCCACCTCAGGCGGGCTGGAATTCTGTGATTGCCATCACCCCAGAGGGAGCAGCACCCCTGTGTCCTCCTACAGCTTCAGCCTCATTCCCCAGCACATCCCCGACTCCAGGCTGGTCAAAACCAGCTGAACTATTCCCCAGGGTGCTGCATCCCTGGCCACCAAACCCAATCTGGGAGACAGAACACAGAAAAAAAACCCCAAAGACAACAACAACAACAACAACAAAATGCTGCTATTAAATGATACCTTAAATAAACTCTGCTTCCCCTCTTATGCATTCAGGTCTGGTGTAAGCTCTCCTGTAGACTGGGGATGCAGAAGAAGCAATTTAAATTGAGGAAATTAATTAATTAGTGTCAAGCACACGGAGCCCATTCACCAAATGGGAAGGCTCCAGGGAATTTAGACTTGTCTCAGGCTATTTTTTTCTGTCTCTGTCTTTGAAAAGATGAATATTTCCTAGAGGTTTTTTATCAGGCAGCAATCTGTGGGAATAAAGCAAGAAGCCAGGTCTTCTGAGAGACAGACAGTGTCACCACTATTTCTGTCTGCATTTCCTGAGATATTTTAAATTATTCTGTTGAAGCCCTGGGGGAGGCGATTAACTGTTAATTTTTGCTTTCCTTGTAAAAAACAAATTAGGCTTGTAGAGCTAGTTGCAGATTCGAGAGGTAAGAACCATGAATAGGGAATAATCCTCCATGATTTTTAAGGAACTGAGCCAGGGTCTTGGGGTATTTGAGGTTGCCAATGTTGCTGGCCCTGTGGGAGGGTGGAGGATGGCATTTTCAGGAAGGTTTGGTCAGGAATTTGCACTGAAGGAGGACATAAACCATTCCATGGGGACTACTTTTTTTGTTAGACTGGAACAAAATCACAGCACAAAGCAAAAATTCCAGTGTGAACTATGACTAAGCAGGTATGGACCCCAGGAACAACCTGGTGCAGGGTGTCTTTGCCCATGGCAGGGAGTGGAATGGGATGAGCTTTAAGGTCGTTCCCACCCCAACCCATTCTGGGATTCCATGAGCTTGCCCAGAGCCATTCCCACCTGCAAGAGTGTTATTGATCACAGAGGAGAGGTTTTGGTGATCAAGGGGGATGCTGAGGTGCCTGACAGGAGCCAATTCTCATTTTCCAGGCTCTCACCTCACCTGATTAATTTAACAGGGCTCAGCACAGATAATTGAAAGTGGCTGCTCTTTCCTAATGAAGCTTTACACGGGTGACAAAAGCCATTTTACACCTGTCCTGCACTGCTCCACCTGGCAGCCAGAGAAATCCCTGAGGCCCTGGCCCAGAGAAGCTGTGGCTGCCCCTGGATCCCTGGCAGTGCCCAAGGCCAGGTTGGACACTGGGGCTGGGAGCAATCTGGGATAGTGAAACGTGTCCCTGCTCATAGCAGGGGGTGAACCAGATTTTTTTCAGGTCCCTTCCAACCCAAACCATTCTGGGATTTATGATCTCCCAAGGATTGCTTCTCCAACCATTTTCAGCTTTCCTGGAGCCCAGGGCACATTCAGCATTCACCAACTACTTCCATGAGGAGCTGCACCCTGGAGGAGTCAACTCCTCTTGCCTGAGCGTGCTTTGCCCCAAGCAGCTCGGTTGGAATCCTCCCTGAGAACATCCAGTCTGTCTGGAGGAGGAAGAATCTTCCCTGAGGAACAGACCTGAAATCCCAGCCCTTTGGACACATCCAGATTGCCTGGACAGGAGGAGCTGGGAGCCCAGGGAAGCCGGGACCTTCTGAGCCACTTCCAGCTACCACAACAGGAAAGAAAGGCAGCGCTCTCCCAGGAATTTGAGTTGTGTCCCAAACTTTAGGGATGTGAATATACACCGAGTTTTACCCAAATATTCTTCAGATCCGGCATGTGTGTGGTCTGGCATCTGCTGCTCTGGGAATGGGAGCGCTTCCCACGTGGATCACGGGAAAACAATGTTTGGGGTATGAGGTCGGGGTTGGAAAGGTGCTGTCACTCCAATCCATCCTCTCTGACAAGATTTTCCCTGCATGAAGACACTGCTGGCATCGCCCCCCCCCGCCGTGTCCTGCTGAGCTCCAAACCCTCCCTGTGGACAACTGGCCCTGTCACCAGTGCTGCTGCAGCACAGGATGTCCCCAACACACCCCGAGGTGACCTTGGAGGCAGAGCCTCACTGGATGCAACATTCCAGCTGATCCCTGCAGGCAGCAAGGGCAGTGGGGAGAGACTGGTGCATCCCCCAGGGCATCATCTAGCTCCTGGAGGAGTTCTCCTCTCTGAAAAGGGACACACTAGTCATGCAAGCTGAAAAAAAAAATTACTCTAGGAGTTTGGATTTTTTTTTTTTTTTTTTGTCAAAAGAGATAAATGTCCCAGCTTGTGCAGGAGGAAGAGATGGAAACGGCTTGACCTCCCTCATTAGCATCACTTTAGACTAAAGCAAAGAAGCTGGGAAAAGGAGTCTGGCAATTTGTTCTCCTTTAAAAATGTCCCTGTCATCACGCTCCATTATTTATACCAGCAGCACTGCTGGCACCGAGCCTGGGCTGGGAAGAAAAATAATACAGAGACGTCCTGCACTCCCTGCTGCCTTCCCTCTGAAGGAGACACGGACCTGCCTCAGCTTCTGTGACCAAAGCCATGCCTGGGACCCTCCAAGAGCTGTCCCAGCATTTGGTGTGACACCCATCAAATGAGTCGGTGACCTTGGGGACTCTCTGCCTGATGGCAGAGGACACATCCTGGACACATTGGGATGGCACAGGATTTATGGGATAACATGGGAAAGGCTTGGCTGAGTCTGGGGCATCGAGCCACAGCAGCTTCAGGATTTGGGGCAGCTCCTTCTTTCTGAGATGCCCCCATCAATCTCACCTCTTCCCAAGCTGGTGCTTGGAAAATCATGACTTGGGGGCTTGTTGGGTTTAAAATTTGCTTTTTTTTTTTTTTAATTTATCTTTGGCTTCTGTTCGGGTAAAAGGGTCATCACTGCTGCTCCACCTGAGCAGCTCCACATTTTATGAGGGTTTGACTCTAGGGCTTGGAGCTTCTCCCCACAGATTTCACCTACCAACTGATTTAAAGACTAAGCAAAATTAAGGACCGACAGTTCAAGTTTTTGTGCAAAACACAAAAATCCTCACTTTTTACACTTTTTCTAACAAGACGGAAACACTCCACCCTTTTCCCGACTCCACTTCCCACCGCCTCTCTGAGCTTTTCTGCTGTTAATTCCCATCGATCCCAGACCATTTTCAGGTCTTTGACAAATTCTGTCAGCTCATCCCATGTGCAAATCTCCAGCTCTGACTTTCCGTAGAGGTCACCAGGGACACCAGGACCTGATAGTTTTCCTCCTGAACTTTCTCAGCCCTCCAGAGCCAGCAGTGACTCAGCTCCTGCAATCCGGAAATAACAGGGAATGGCAGGAACACCCACGGGGAAATACCCAAAGAATCGCATTTCTCTTTAAAAACACTTTTACTGTGACCTGCTCGCCAGCACCAATGACTGTCACCCAGCCAAGTCCTGGGCTGCATTCCCTCGTTTCCAAAGCATTGAAACAAAAATTACCATGTCAGCTGTCCTGGCTGGGATTTGGGAATCTGCAGAGGTTTCCAAAAGCTTGGATCTCTGGTGCCTTTGCACTGAAATAGATTCACAGGATCCCAGAATAGTTTAGGTTGGAAGAGACCCTCAAAACCATCTTGTTCCACATGGGCAGGGACACCTTCCACTGTGCCAGGCTGCTCCAAGCTCCAACGTCCAACCTGGCCTTGGACACTTCCAGGGATCCAGGGGCAGCCACAGCTGCTCTGGGCACCCTGATGGAATGAATTCAGGGATGAATTCCTTCCCAATATCCCATCCATCCCTGCCCTCTGGCAGTGGGAAGCCATTCCCTGTGTCCTGTCCCTCCATGCCTTGTCCTCACTCCCTCTCCAGCTCTCCTGGAGCCCCTTTAGGCCCTGGAAGGAGCTCTGAGCTGTGTTGATTTTAACCCTTTGGAGATGGAGAGCTGAGCTTGCCAGAGGTTTGGGGAAGCTGTGGGATGGCAGGAGATAATCTGGGACAAGCCTCCACCATCACTTTCCCCCAGAGGAGCTGTGGGTGGCTTTGCAGAGGAAAAGCACAGCCTGATGGACTGAGCTGTATCCTTTGGGACAGCACACTTGGAAAGTAAGAGAAACTATGCCTGAATCCCAGCTTTTCCCGGGGAAGCCAGTACAGCCTGATTACAACCATTACCTTTCTCCCGTGGGGATCAGCCACATCATCTCCATTTGCTGCTCCCCAAGTTAATTTCAAACCTTCCAGGCTTCAGCAGTTTTCCAGCTCTGGATATGTGCTCTTTCCACATTTTCCATGGGATGTGTGAAGGGCTTGTGGCCAAAGGGTGCAGCGACCTCTAGGGTCCTGCAGAAATCAGGAGCTGAGCAGGGCAAGGACAAAGCCCTCTTGGGAAGGAGCCTGGGCAGGGATGGGTGTGCTGGGAGTGCTGCCACCACCTTCCTGTCTCTGCTCCCGGGAAATGCTGGGGATCCACGTAATACTCCCAGAATTCTGCTGCTGGAGGTAATCTCTGCCTCAGCACAATTTAATATCAGAGCACTTGACCATGCAGCCTCTTAATGTTCTTTTTGCTGTGGTGGTTTTTTTTTGGGGTTTTTTTTTTTTTCCAGCAGGGAGACTCTGTGAAGCTGATGGCAAAATTGCCTCTGTTGCTGGCAATCAGGCTGCAAAACAAATTGTTATATAAAGAGATGGGGAATGGTAATGGAGCTGCCTTTTTTTTCATGTTTGTTGTTGAAGCAGTCTGCAGTGTTTTGCAGGGATGAGAGATATCCATCAGAGAACAGGCACATCACATCTGCATTTTCTGGGAACACAGGAGGCACGTTGGAGATGAGCACAGTGTTTTGGGGGGGGAAATATCAGTCCTATCCTCACCCCTCACCCTGGTTGTGGGAAAGTCTCATCATTCCCCATTTGCCTCTCCTACCAGCTGTGCCTCCCTGGTCTCTCACAGGACCTTCCCCTGTCCCCTCAAAAATGTGAGCATTTCATCCAAGATGCTGATCATTTGTGCTCCTCTCCCCACCACCTTCCCTGTTTGAGCTAAATTATCTTGTCTACCTGCACAGTGTCATTAAAAATCAACCCTCTGGTTTTGACCAGGAGAAGGAAAGGCTGGAGCTGCTCATCACAGCCAGCTCCAGCTTTTCTCCCCACCGTGCTCTGGAATTGAGACATCAAGAGACAAGTTCAATTATTTCAAGGCGAGATCAGACTTCTCCACTGTAATGAGTATCAGTGGGATTTAGGCTGGTTTTTTAAATGCTAACACTCCCTTCCATATGAGAAGAGGAATCCTTTAGTGCCTGCCTGCCCCAGAAGGATGAGCCCCTTTCCACAGCTCAGGAAAGAGTGGGTTTGCAGCATTTTTGTCCCAAGTCTTTGCCCCAAAGACATCATTTCTCAATTCAGCATTGCCCCAACATTTCAGGAAGTGGCCAGTCTCTTCCCCTTGGTGTGCCACCACATTATTCCCACCAGGAATTCTCACTCCAGGGCTTCCCTGAGCCAGTATCTGCAGCACTTTGTGTCATACAAAGCTCTGTCAGGAGCTGGTGGGATGGACCTTTGCCCCTGGGCTGCAGCACTTGGCCATGAGGGTCATTGCTGGAGGTCTCTGCAAGAAATATGAGCTTGAGGATGGCTCACAGCTGCCTTGTTAGGATGGATATTGCCTTTCACCTGAAATCAGAGCTGCTTTATTGACTTGGTGATGCCTGGCTCCCAGGCAGCCAGGCTTTAATGCATACTAATGAACAAAACAAGTGTTTTCCCCCAGAAGTGTCACGTGTTTCCCCAGACTTTCCCGCAGCTCAGCCCAAGAGATAACATCAAAGTGGTACAATTTAATGAACCTGCTCCGTTACACTGTGGAGCATAATTCGCTGGCTGCTATGCAGGGAAAGAAACCCTCACTGCTGGTGAGGGTTTCAGTCTATTCCTCTGATTTTAATAAGTTACAACTTATCTTGTGCCATTTGGGGGGAAGAATGTGAGAGATGGAGTGATAAAACAGTGATTCATCCCACGCTGGGAGGTTTATTAAAGAAAAAAAAAACCAAAAAACCCAAAAAACCATCAAAAACCTGACCTTTCAGCTGCATGTGTGAAAAGGAAGGAAAAAACAATTCTGTTTAAAGAGATTCCTTCTGTGCCAGACAGAAAGGCTCAAACCCAGTGTGTTATGAAGTAGCAGAGATACCTGTACACATCCTAGCCCCTCTCCAGCTGATGTCCCTGCCCTCTTCTCCCAGGAAAAGCTACCAACAGGCCGAGGGGAAATGGCCTCAAGCTGTGCCAGGGAAGGTTCAGGTTGGATATTAGGAGGAACTTCTTCACTGGAGGAGCAGTCAGGCTTTGGGGCAGTGATGGAGTCACCATCCCTGTTCAAAAAATGAACAGATGAACCCACATGATCCAGCAGGCACTGGTTAAATGTTGGACTGGATGATCTGGGAGGGTTTTCCAGCATTATTCCCATTATTCCATGGCACTGTGCCCTTATCCCTGCTGCTCTGGAAGAGAGGGACTGAAGGACAGAGTGGGACAGCCCTGGCTGCTGCTCAGCCACAAAAACTGCTGATGTTTGAAGACAACAGCCATTTCTCCATTGTTGCAATAAATGAGCCACGACTCCATTTTCTTCATGCAGGAAAAGGCAATTCTTTATTCACACAACTCATTTTATACAGTTTTTACAGACTGCAAAACTGTGTGCAACTAATTGGTTAATAGCTTTCTTGCCAGGTTAGTAAAAGGTATTTTACTTATCCGTCAAATTTCTCTATTCTTGACTCTATTATTCTATTTATTATATTATTTATCATATGATTCTATTTATTATTCTATTCTAATCTAAAATAGATTATTGAATTTTTTACAGATTTTCTTTACTGCTTCTCATGGGACAAATCCCTTGTTATTGCAGGTGCATTTGTTTTCCACCCTCAGAATAGGTTGTTGTGTTAATGAACTTCTCATTCTCAAAATAGCTTCACGTGAGAACTTGCAAACTGCACGTTAGCTCAGTTAGAGTAGCAGGACTACTTTATAATCCATATTTTACAAGACTTTTCTTTTCTAATTTCTATACCTGTGTGTGACACTCCACGGCACATCCCTCCCAGGGCTGCTGGAACACCTCATTCCAAGAGGACACCTCGCTTTGGAAGCAGCAGGAGCTGCAAAGCCCCAGGTGCTGCAGCCCAGCTCCTACACAAGCAAAGCCTGTGAGAGAGGAGAGGGAGGCTTTAATTACGTGTCCATGGCAACCTCCCCAGTCAAATGGCCGAGCACAAGGGCTCTCTCCTCTCCTCTGGAGCAATTAGGCCAGGATGAGAGCCTAGCTGTGTCTGGGCAGGCACAGGAGGAGCAGGAGCCTTCCTCCCCCAGCACTGAGCCCTGAGGGGGCCCAAGGAGCCTGGTCTGCATTCCCATTGCAATTCCTGGCTCCCTGACTGCCCCAGAGATCCTGCCAGGGGCTGTTGGTGAAGCTAGGAGAAGCATTTTCCTCATGGAGTGGTTTGGGTTGGAAGGGAACTTAAAGCTCAGCCAGTGCCACCCCTGCCATGGCAGGGACACCCTCCCCTATCCCAGGCTGCTCCAAGCCCAGTGTCCAACCTGCCCTGGGACACTGCCAGGGATCCAGGGGCAGCCACAGCTTCTCTGGGCACCCTGTGCCAGGGCCTGCCCACCCTCCCAGGGAACAATTCCTTCCCAATATCCCACCCATCCCTGCCCTCTGGCAGTGGGAAGCCATTCCCTGTGTCCTGTCCCTCCATCCCTTGTCCCCAGTCCCTCTCCAGCTCTCCTGGAGCCCCTTTAGGCCCTGGAAGGGGCTCTGAGATGTCCTCGGAGCCTTCTCCTCTCCAGGTGAGCACCCCCAGCTCTCCCAGCCTGTCCCCATTGGAGAGACAAAGAAAGCAAACAACAAACCAGGCCCTCATCGCTGAAATGTTCCCTGGTTTAGGTCCCTGGGATTTTGCTCACCCTTCCTGCCAGGTTTAACAGGAGTTGGGTGCCTGTGTTTCCTTGTCCTGTTCTCGCCGAGCTGCTGGGATTCATAAAGGGGCCCTCGTGTGCTTCTGGTTTTTATTCCGTGAGGAGGAGCCTGGCTTTGGAGGAAGAGGGACATAGAAATAGGTTTATAATGAAGCCATCCTTCCCTGTGGCATGGGAAAAGCAGGCAGCAAGGTGCCCCGAGCCCTCCCTTGCTCCATCCAAAGAAATCACAACTCCTGAGGTGACATTTCAGAGCACAAGGGAGGAGGAAGCAGCCATCAAGGTGGCGTCCACCCGACGGCATTGTTCTCTTGTCTCGGGGGCAAGACATCAATATTTGCTTTTCCATTTCCCTCTGGGCCCCATTGTTCGAGGGCTGGGCCCGGGGACAGCTTTAGCAGCTCACCTCTGTTTACTCTGAGCACCATGGCGGGCCTGGCCCTTCCTTCACCAGCTGGGTGGGAAGGAAAAGCTAATTCCGTGAGGAATTCTTCCTAAAGCTGATTCATTGTCCCTCCTGACTGTCCCTCAAGAACAGCCGCTCCCCTTGTCTTGTGGAGCTGTGTATTTTCTTTTTCAGCACCACTTAAAAAGGCGGGCCTGGCCCGAGCACGTCTGCCAAATCAAATGGTTGGCTTGCTGTGAGGCTCAGCCCCGGGCTTGGAGTGGGAAGGGATCCAGGGACAGAGCAAGTAAAAAAAAAAATCCCATTTGGCTTCTTGCTTCACTGTTTCTGACAGCAAACCCCCCATTTTTAGCAGTGACTGTGTGAACTCATCATGCTCGGCCCCTTCTTGTTCTGCTTGCCTTGAAACAAGCTCAACTCAAACCAGATTTTTATGTATCAAAAAAAAAAAAATTATATTTCCAAGGATTTTTTTTGATGCGTTAAGGATGTCAGGAAGAGGTGGTGATTCCTGCTCTTTCTTTTAAACTCTGCCAGCCCTGCTCTTTGCAGGTGGTGGGTTCTTCAGCAGGAAGGTTTGCAGGGCTGCCCTTCAGCTGTGGTTTCTGCCTCAAACTCAGCAAGCTGGTGGCTTTTTACCACTTAGTAAAAATTGCACCCTGTCTGTCTGACTTTATTTTTACTCACACTCCCTAAGAGCAAACCCACAGCAGGAGATTGCATCTTGCTGAGCCCTCCAAGCACCTTTGCTGCCCCAAAAAGCAAGAATTTTCCTTTCATTGGAGGCAGGGAAAGCAAAGAGGCCTCTCTTGCCCAAACTCACCACCACATCTTTGTTCACTGCATGATTTAACAACCACAATTACAAGGTTGGATTTACCCTGCATCCAGGAAAGGTCCTTGCTGGCATTTCTCATCCTCTGCAAGGGAGGGAAGTTTCCATCCTTCCCCTCACCCAGGCCCATGGCATCTTGTTGGGGTTTTTTTAAGTGATGAAAAGCCTCTGGAGTTATTGTTCTGTGTTGCTCCCTCAGTGCACAGCTTCCATTCCTCCTTAGTCCAGCAATGGTGTTTCTGCATCAGCAACAGACCCAGTCCCATTGAGATTTTAAACCTGGCATTGTGGGACTGAGGCACAAGGGGGACAAGGAGAAGGAAATTTGTGTTCAAGGTGCAAGGATGATGCTCTTTGCTCCATTATTTCCACGCGTGCTGCGTGCCCAGGAGGGGTCCAGGATCCAGAGTGACCCAACCCCAGCAGCAAAAGCAGCATCTCCAAGCCCTACATCCTGGGTGGCTGTGAATGGCCCTGGAGGATGGGTTTGGAGACCTGGACCAAAGGGCAGGTGGCACCTGTGGTGTCTTTACCTCGTGCTCGCTCAGTACCAACACTGGGAATTGTGTGCTGAGAGACAGGTGGGATCACGACAGAAAGATGGGAATGGAGCAGAAGGGTGGGAAGACAGCAGAAGAAAGGTGGGAACAGATCAGAAAGGTAGGAAGGCAGCAGAGGATGAGAACGTGTTAGCAGAGAATCACTGCTCCTTGTGCCTCACCTCAAATTCCCAGCCTGCCCCAAACACACACAGCAGGCTCTGTGCCCGAGTGAGTTAATTGAGATGTAATCCTGTTACTGAGGGCAGGACAGGCCCCAGCCCATTCACAGCACCTCTTTATTAATTAAGACCAGCTCTAAGCCTCTTCAAACAAGGTGCCTGGCAATCTGGGGAAGGAGCCAGGCCACTGGTTTGCTTTTGATGTGCTACATCCAGAGCTTACTGGGAACCAGTGTCGCCAACAACCCAGGGCAGAGATGTTCCCCCACTGCAGAGCAAGCCACGCTGTGTCCTGGGCTTACAAAATCATGGAATTATGGAATGGCCTAGATGGGAGGGGACATTGAAGCCCATCTCGTTCCACCTCCCCGCCTAGGGGCACCTTCCTTCCACTATCCCAGGTTTCTCCAAGCCCCATCCATCCTCCCCTTGGACACTTCCAGGGATCCAGGGGCAGCCACAGCTTCTCTGGGCTGCTAAAATGAAGGAGAAGCAAAGACATCCCTTCTGAAGGGACTTAGAGGAGGTCTGGCAGCCCAAATTTACTGCAGGCATCATGCAACTCATTAGTTTTCATTAAATGCAGCTCCTCGAGCCAAGTGGGAATCACAGCTTTTGTTAAAAGGAGATGTCAGAGTCTCACAGAAGAGGCAGAAAGCAGAGAGAACTCAGAGCTGGAACAGAAAGCAAATAAAACTCCAATATTTTGGCTTTGTAATGAATATAATTAATTATGCTGGAGCTCTTTGCATGATTCCACAGTTGTCTGAGAGAGTTTGCCAGAGCAAGTAGTTCTGACACGCTGCACGCAGAAACTGCCCTTTTGACTCCACGAGGATATTGAAGATGTTCTGGTAAATATTTACATTTTTTAATCTCCAGTGCTAATCAGAGCTGAGATTATTGTAGTCACAAGAGTTTATTAAAATAAACTCTGTCCTGATTGCTTGCTTTCCGCATCTGCTGGGGTTTTTCACCCCCCCCAACTGTCCAGATGCCAAGGAAGCTGGGATTTTATCGGGGTTAGGTTTGTTGGAATACTGCAGTTTCTGTAGTAGTTTGAAAGGGTTTGGTCCCCAGGGGCAGATGTTGTTCCAAAATTAGATGTCACCCGAATCTTTCTTGATGCTGAAATTACTGAAATACGGGATATTGGGGTAGAAATTATTCTGTGGGCTTTTTTTCTTCCTTTAAGCTGATGTTTATTGGGAAAAGTTGTTTTTATCACAAGGAGGGGGCAGTGTGAGCTCTCGTGGCGTTGTCTCAGCCCGTATTCAAGGTCAAGCTTCTCCCTCAGCCCCTGGAAGGGCTCCTTTGGCCCCATTCCATGGAATTGGCCTTGGGTTATCACCATTCATGCATCATCTCACCACAGAGCCCTGGAGCTGCCTCATAAACGCTCCCCAGGCCAAATTCAACACTCCGAGGGTGCAGCAGGGAAGGATTTGCATCCCTGAGCTGGGAAGACCCAACGCTGATGGATCCCTGCTCTTCCCCAGACCTTGCAAACCTGCTTGGCTGTGCTGCAGCTGCGCTGGGATGCTCTTAGCAGGGCTTCACTTGGGCTCCAGAAGGAGCCTGGGCTGTGTCTGTGAAAAATCTCCTCCCCAAAGGAAAGGGTTCAGTGATTTTTTTGTGCTTCAGCTACCTAAAAAAAAAACCCTAAGTAACTAAAAAGCAAAGGAGAACTCTCCCCCACTGTCCGTGCTGCAAAAAACACAGTCCGTGGGAAGGAAAACTGAAGCTCTTATCTCGGTATTTTTGAATATACCTGCCTCAGACATTCCACAGCTTCTTCTCCCCACCCCCCCTTCCCTCTCAGATCTAGTTTTAAAGGTGCAAAACTTACTTCTGGGTTAAACAGATGGATGGGGATACAATTCAGCATCATAAAGTCACCCCAGGCCACTCGCTTTCCTAGTTGAAAATTAAGCCCAGTCTAGGTCTGTGCTGCAGACTGCTTTGGACCAGTGCCTGGGTTTTATGGGGTGGTTGGTCCAACCAGGAGCCACAAAGGGTCAGGGAAAAGACCATTTTAAAAGCAAGCAAGGTTCTGTAAATGCCCCCTGAAGCCTTGGATTTCTTGCAACAGCCGTCCCTGCTGCCAGGGCTCGTTCTGCCCCTTGCACACCAAGATTTGTGAGAGGGGAAAAGCAAAGGCTGCGTGTTCTGAACTGGCAAAACCAAGGACAAATAACTGCAGAGCCAAGCAGTCAGTGAGGACAGAATAAATGAGCTATTTGAAAATCACAGCAGGGCTCAGCACTGCAGCTCCATGCTGCCTGTGCCCCAGAGTCAGGGAGCTCTGGGATCCCTCCTGCCCACCACGTGTTTTTGGGTTTTTTGCTTTTTAATATCAGTCCTGCAAAGTTTGCACCTTGTCTGGGTGCATTCTCCCCGTACTGCTGAGTTTAGGCTCTGAACAGAGGTGAGAAGCCCTCGGATCATCCTTAAGGGGAAGGAAAAGCATCACACTTGGTTTGGCATTACTTTTCACTGGGGATGGGCCCGTTAAAATTCGGAGCAGTGCCACCAACTGAGCTTCTCGTTGAATCCTCACACAAGCTGGGGAGGGAAAACATCACCTCAGGAACACCTCAGGAAAAAAAAAATAGGAAAACTCCCATATTTCAGCTTTCTATGTGGAAGAAACAAATTGCTGCTGTCATCCATCCCCCACTGGCAGTGCCAGGCTGTCTTGTAGCAAAGGCTCACCCCTCTTTTCAAATCTGTCAGATAATTTTGACCTTGCTGCAGACCAGATTGGGTGTTTGAGGCTGTCACCAGACAGGGTGAGGAAGGAGGGGAGGGAAGAACATTGGGTTCAGCGCTGTGGGAATGAGGCAGTTGTGAAAAACAGGGAGCAATCTGTGAACAGATGGAGGGTGAAGAAGTGGTGAAGACTCGCGGGCTCTGCTGCATTAATGATGTCAGTAAGCAGTGAGGAGTGATTAATGAATTATATCCAGCGGATTGGGGTCAGCTGGGGACACCCCAGGGCAGTGCTGCCCCTGCTTTGCAGACAGGAATGGAGTTCTGGGCAAATGGGTCCCTCCCCAGCAGCCAGCTGCATTTTGGAGCTGGGAAGTCTTTCCCAGACTCTTTGCCAAACTCCCTCCCTGGCTGAAGTGGCTGTTACCCTTCCCTGCACAGGGTGAAATACGGGGAGAGGAAAATGCAGCACTCTCTGGAGGGGGTGGCCCCAGGATCTCTGGGAACACAGTGCTCTCCTGAGTTTTCCCAGGTGCAGGACACATCAGAGCAGGCTCTAAGCAATGTAAGGTGTAGGAGATGAGCATTGGAGGGCAGGGCTGTGTTCCCAGGTGCCTCAAGGATGTGCTCCTCCATAGAGGATGGGACACAGCCACAGCCAGGCTGGGATCTGCTGGAAATGCCTTCCTCATGGAGCTTCCAGCCCAGGCCAGGGGCTTTGAGCACTGCTGTCTCACCCTGATGGATGCACGAGGGTCATGGGCTCAGAGAAGAGCAGGGACCTTTAATCATTGAATCACAGAATCGTTAAAGCTGGAGAAGCTCTCTAAGATCAGAGTCCAACCATCCCCCCAGCACTGCTAAGGCCACCACCAACCATGTGCCCAAGTGCCACATCCATGTGGATTTTAAATCCCTTCAGGGATGGGGACTCCACCACTGCCCTGGGCAGCCTGGCCAAGTGTTTGACCACCCTTTTAGAGAAGAAATTTTCCATAATATCCAATCTAGACCAGGCTGGACAGGGCTTGGAGCACCCTGGGGTAATGGAAGGTATCCCTGCCTATAGCAGGGGTGGAACCAGATGAGCTTTGAGGTCCCTTCCAACCCAACCCAGTCTGGGATTCTGGGATTCCATACGATTGCAATCCCTCACAGCTTCGCTGTCCTTCCCTGCTAAGCTCAGCTTTCCACTCTGGCTGCCAGGCTGGGCAGAGGTGTTTACTCATCACTTAATTAATCTCTGCTGCAGCCTGGAGAGCCTGTAGAGGCTCAGCTGAGGCTGTGTGGTGCTCACATTCCTGCTGGGCTGCCAGGCAAACAAGGCAGGACCTCCATGGATTACATCATTTTTCCCAAAGAACCTCCTGCCATGCACACATGGAAAAGTATCTGAAAGGAAGCTGGTCATTCCCAGAGAAAAAGGAGGAATACAGCAGATGAACTCTTCCATGGTCCCAAATCTACCGAGAGGAACACACAGATGTGATTCAAAGCAAATTAATTACTGATAAAAATGTCCACTAGTGGTGGTGCTGCTGCTGCCCAGGGTGCTCAAGGTGAGCACTAGGAGCTTTACTCTAGATGGAGGCTGAGCCAAGCCATGGAGCAAGAGGACTTTCTGAGAGGAAGGATGACACAGGGATCAGCGTGGGACACCCAGATCCTGCCCTCTGTGCTGCCACTGACCATGGTGGAACATTCAGCAAGCACTTGACCAGTGTCTCCTTTGGGACAGATGGATCAGGGAGCATCTTCAGGCCTCCTGTGCTGTCCTCAGCCATAAGGGCAGCCCAGCTCAGACAGTTCCAGACGTCTCAGTTGGAAGAACCCTCTGAGATCATTGAGTCCAACCATTCCCTCAGCACTGCCAAGGCCACCACTAACCCACGTGCCCAGGTGCCACATCCACACGTGTTTTAAATCCCTCCAGGGATCTTCACTCCACCAACACCTCGGGCAGCCTGTGCCAGGGATTGACAACTCTTTCCACAAAGAAACTTCTCCTAATATCTGATCACCAAGCAGGCAACACATCCTTCTGCTCACAAAGCCAACCAGGAAAGGTTATCCATGGGTATTCCTGTGACCCCTCATGGCATCTTCCAGCTCCTTTAAAGGTTCCTTCAAACTGTTCAGTGGTGACTCCAGAGAAAGAAAATGGAGCTGCAATTTCCACAGGTAACCTGAAGCTGCAACAGCCCCAACTGTTTAAAAATAAATAAATCCTTGTCTCCAGGACAAGCTGCTCTAGTCAGCACTAATTGCAGGAGGTTTCTTGAACTCTGACTATGGTAACAGCGTTTGGCTCTGGGCTTCTGCCACCAGGAGGTCTTCAGGCACTTTCCAGAGGACATCAGTGTATTTTCCATAGATTAATGCAGGAGAAGTGATGGCTCAAAACATCCCCAAGCTCGTGTCTTTGCTAGGTAACAGCCTGCAGAGGGTTTATCCCTCTCCCTCTCAGCTTTGCACCCCCCCCCCCCCCCCGGGGTCTGCCTGTCTGGTCACATCTGTGCCTGCTTGATCCCACAAGGTCTGCAGGACACCTGCATGGTGTCCCTGGAAATATTTATGGAAATTTATCCATCAGCAACCGAGGCGAGGGTGCGGCCCGGCAGAAGTTCAGCTGAAATACTGAAATACTGCCTTTTCCTTGGTCTCAGGAATGAATCTTCGGGGTTTCAATAGTTTCGGCTGACATGCCATTAATTTCAGGCTCTCGTTAGCAAGGAGGAGTTGATGCTAATTGTGCAAGGCCAGGTGATGTTTGAAATAGGATCTGTGTGGGCATTGTTGTAACTGATCCATGGCTGCTCGGGAAGCCTTGGCTGGGGCCTGAATGGCTCTCCAAATACAAATATTTGCCTGTGGATGGATGCCTCATTATTAATTTAAAGCCTGCCATAAATCATGAGCTCAGAAATGCAGACTTAAGCTTCGCAGGCAAAAATAGATGTGGCCTCTTGCACGGGGAGCCATTCCTGACCACGCTTCCATAATTGGATCACGCTGAAATGGATACCTTAAATTTAGTTACAAAAGGCTAACAAGAAAAAAATGCCAGCAATTTATCACAGGCACAGCGCTATATTTAAAGCTGTCAGCATTCCTGGACTATAAAGTGATTATAAATCCCAGTGATTTGTAACCAGCCATAGGAATCTGCTTCCATGCTGACATTGAACACCCGAGTTCTCCACGCTGGCAGTCCTGGATTCAGCCATGTAATTAAGCCTTCGCCTCCTTTTCAGTTTAGGAATAACCCTGCTGCTCTTGCAGGTTTGACTGCACTACCAATTCCAGGCCCAAACTTAATTGATTTCCTTCAGTAATCAATACCTTACTGTTGGTGTGCAGGTGGTGGTGCCAGAATCCTGCTCTCACGTCCCATTTCACTGAAATAAAGCAGTTGCCTGGCCCCGTTCTGGGGCTGTGGCAGCTCATTAGCTGACACATGAGAGGAGCAGCAGACAAAAAACTCAGTGAAGTGTGCTTTTCCAGGAGCCTTTCTGAGGAATCTTTAGAAACAGACACACAATAATCCATAGTTTGATACCTCTTCAATACCCGGAGTTCGTTGGCATTGCCAGCCTGCAAAAAAAGGGATAAAAATCTTGGAAGCAGGCAGGCAGGGAATGACTGTGCTTGGCTGAGGTTTCTTCCAGGTCTTCACTGGTTCATGCCCTGGAGCAAGGGAGTTTACCTTGTTTTAAAAACTCATTTAGAGTTTTTAATCTCCAACCTCTAGGGAAGGTGGTGGTTCACTTCTCCTCACGTTGGTAAAGGACTTTTCTATGGATAAAAGTCATGGAATACTTTTTAATTTAAGCTCAAATACACCTGCCCTCCATTCTGCAGCCTGTTAGAATTTCAAAACCTTGGTTTCTAAAAGTTTCCTCCTTTTATTTTTGGGTTACAACCAGCCCAGGTTTATACATCAGAGATGCTGAAATTGAGAGCTGATGCCAAGTCTCCAACCCTTCTTACCAAAACCAGAAATGGAGCACTGATGTCTCCTAAGAAATTCCGTTGCTTGTTACTAAATATTTGAAAAGTTTATTATTTTTATAACAGAAACAATGTTTTATTCAAATATATTTTCACCTTTGCTTGCTGTGGCATCAAGATATTTTACCAGCTCAAGAACCCCCTCAATGGAAAGATGTTTGCTTGGGTCGTGATACAGATAATCCTGAAAGAGCCTGGAATTTGGGAAATTCACCATAAAATAAGCCAGGGAGCAAAGCCTCTGTCTGTGGCTCTGCTCCCCTTTGTGTTTTCATTTCCTACCTTCATTCCTTCTCCCTTACATGATCTCAAACCCCTGGAATGCGCTTATTTATTAGCAAGCTGAAGAACAATAAGCGAAAAAATGCAATAAAAGAAGAAACTGCTCCTAAACCTCCCTTGCCAAGCATGTGAATCCTCCAGGAAAGGAATCCACACCACAGCTCAGCAAATCACTGAGGAATGTGATGGGATTAAAGAGCCTTCAGGAAGGCTGCAGAGATATGGGGTGGGGAACCTCACTTCACCACTTCTGTGCTGAGTAGATTTCCATGCTTTCTAACAAGAGTTGTTCTTATCACAATTTCTTTTTCACAGCCCAAAAGCTCTCTGTTTTCTTGCTTCAAAGCCAAGACAAAGCCAGGATGCCCACGAAGGGTGAATTTGTCCCTGGAGGTCCAACCATGCTGCAGTTACTGGGCTGCAGTAACCTCAGAGTTATCCAGAGAACCATGGGATCGTTTCAGTTGGAAAAGCCCTCAAAAATCATCGAGTCAAACCGTTAACCCACCACCCAATTCCCAATTTACACGTCTCAGGAGAGATTTTTCAGGGAAGGCTTTATATCAGTGCCCAGACCAAGACAAAAATCCTCTTGCAGTGACGACTGAGGAGCAGGAAAGAACGTGGTCAAAACCAGGTCAAGTTCAGCCCTGCTCTTAACTGAGGCTGGAGAGAATTTCACCTTCCCCATCCTCTTGCTCACCAGGCATCTCAGAGAGGTTTTGGAAGAGGGCCTTGCCTTCAGACAAGGCTGAGCTCACAGGGTTTATGGATGTGAGGAGGGGCAGACAATCTCCCCCAGCTGAAAACTGAGATTAGCATCCAAAGGTGTTCCAAGAGAGCTGGAAAGGGACCTTGGACATGGGCAGGGAGTGACAGGACAAGGTGGAAAGGCTTCACACTGAGGGACAGTAAAGTTAGATGGCATATTGGGATATTGGGAAGGAATTGCTCCCTGTGAAGGTGCTGAGGCCCTGGCACAGGGTGCCCAGAGGAGCTGTGGCTGCCCCTGGATCCCTGGCAATGTCCCAAGCCAGGCCGGAGACAACCTGGGATAGTGGAAGGTGTCCTTGCCCTGGAATGAGATGAGCTTTAAGGTCCCCTTCCAACCCAAACCATTCCATGATTCTGAGGTTCTATTATTCCATTTTAATAAAATTTATTCCTTCCAGATAATCCAGCTCTTGTTCATTCCACTCCCACATCCCATTTGATGGCCACGTGTGGTTCCCACCCAACGTTCACCACTGGAGCAGGGTCCAGGAGACTCCTCCTGGCACATTCGCTGGGCAGATGTGGGTCCTGGATGCTCTGGGTGGGATCTGGAGAGCTGCAGGAAGCACTGCCTTTGTCTTTGACTTTGTCTTTGCCTTGACTTTGTTGGCACCCACCTTCGTGAGGGTAATCATGCACTTAAAGCAGAGTCAGGGGAATTAATTTTCCTAGGAATTAAGTTCCCAAGGGAAGAGTTCTGGCTATTAGTATTTCCCAAAGCTGTGCCTGAGTAACTGTTCAAGGAGGGCCAAACGTATCTGGCAAATGTGTGAGTTTATTTTGGTGATGCCAAAGGGACAGGGATATTTTCAGAGGAAGAAAAGGCACAGGGGTGTGTCAGCTGTGGAAACAAGGAAAAGGATGGGCAGTGGTGGTAGTGTGGTTCTTCAACCTTCAACACATCAGCACTAGAGTGACTGATAAGTTTGTAATGGGACCTCTCACTTGTTTTTCTACTTATCCTCCAGGCAGAAAGGTCTGTTGCTGCTGGTAAATCTCGGACAGGTTCGTGGAGTTTTGCTGCCCAAGAAAGATGCTCAGTCTCTTCCCTGTTTCCTTTCCATTTCCACCAAGATCAGCCTTCACAAATCGAGCCCTGGCTTTTTAGCAGGTATTTGGCACATCCGCCCCAAACATCAACACTTCATAGTTGACAGACGCTCCTCAGTGAAAAGACTTCTCTTTGACATCTCTCTTGCACAAAAAAAATAGAGAAAGCAACAGCTTCCCTTCCCCCTTCCCTCCTGCCTTGCCAGATCCTTTGCAGATCTCCGATTGCCGGCCTGACTCATCCAGGTGCCAATAGCAAACGGGAGAGACGGGGTGGCTTTTGATGTTCCAGGCAAATTTATGCTCCTAATAATCGTTCCTTGCACGGAGGAAAAAGGGCTCAGCCAAGCAGACATCCCAACTGCGGGGTTGATGGCTGCGAGGGACGTTTTCCTCCCTCTGTTAGCTTATCAACTGTGTGCTTAATGGCAAACATTAATTAACGCAAGAGATAGCAAGTAGCAGGATTGAGCCAGCGGGACAGGCTGGGACTTCCTTTGGGAAAGAGTTTAATGGCTTTGATATCCCAAATATCCTCAGAGCAGGCAGGGGACAAGGCTCAGCCTGGAGTGAGGAGATGGGGCTGAATTCACAGCAGAGAAGAACCAAACCAAGTAGCTGAGACCTTCTGGGGTGTTATGAAACCTTCTTCTGGAACGATCTTTCCTCCATAAAAACGGAGTTCAAGATCCTCCTTTAAAGTGAGGTTGCTCAGCGGTGCTTTGGATGTCTCCACGTGGGTTCAGAGCTGGGCTTTGAAGTTGTCCACCCTCCTCCCCTGGGCCTGCTCTGACTTTGACATTCCCAGCTCAAAAATAGCTCCTCTCAGTCACAGAAAATATCAAAGTGTCAGACAATGGCCGGGTCCTGTTGTCCCTGAAGGCAGTGGGAACTCTGCCACGGTCTGGAGAGAATGTGGTCGGACCAGCAGGGCCCTGGGACACTGCTCTTGGTCTTGGGGTGGGGGACACAATTCCTCCTGGGGACACACGGCCAAACTCAGCCTCCGTGTGGTGGCCTGGGGGAGAGCAGCTGGCCCAGAGAGGTCACAGCAAAGCACAGGAGCTCCCAGAGCAGCGTTGAGCTGCTCAGAGCCAGAGCTGCAGCAACAAGGCTGTCCCAGCCTACAGGTCCTTCTCCACACAACCTACACATCCTGCACCACCCAACCCACATGTCCTACACCATCCCAGCCTACAGATCCTCCTCCACCCAACCCACACTATCCTGACCTACAGATACTCCTCCATCCAACCCACACTATCCTGACCTACAGATCCTCCTCCATCCAACCCACACTATCCTGACCTACAGATCCTCCTCCATCCAACCCACACTATCCTGACCTACAGATCCTCCTCCATCCAACCCACACCATCCCAACATACAGGTCCTTCTCCATCCAACCCACAGGTCCTTCTCCATCCCAACCTGCAAGTCCTCCTCCATCTAATGCATATCTCCTACAGCATCCAACCCACAAATTCTCTTCCATCCAACCCACACATCCTACACCATCCCAACCCACAGATCCTTCTCCATCCAACCCACTGGTCCAACACCATCCCAAACTGCAAGTCCTTCTCCATCCAACCCACAGATCCAATGCCATGGCAGCCTACACCCCCTGCACCATCCCAACCCACATATCCTTCTCCATCCAACCCACAGGTCCAACACCATCCCAACCTACAGTTCCTTCTCTATCCAGCCCACAAGTCCCACAGCCATCATCAGAGTCACATGAGTGTCATCACCTCACATGGCTTTACTGCGTGCCCAGCCCGACCTGAAGTTCACTGGAAGCCCCAGATTGTGAAGTCACCTGAACAAGGAACAATCTCCACTCTCATTTTTTAAAGTCTAAAAGTCTTTTTGGGAAATTGCTGTCATGTACTGGGGACACTTTACTCCCTCATAGTAAGACCAATCCTGTGAAATCCCAGCCTGTCTAAATTTTTTACTTGTTTTGGGGGGCTTTAGGGTTTTGCTGGGTTAAAAAATACATTAGCTCTGCTCACGGATCTTGCTTTACCCATGACCTTGGACTAGCAGAGCCACAACAGCTCTGCCATTAGGAAAAAAATCATCTTGTGAGCCTGTGGCTGGGAATACTGATAAAATCCAAACTAAGTGCCAATTTCTCTGCTGGAGCTCAGGCTCCAACACAAGAAATTCACGGTGGTGTTTCAGTTCACAACCTTCTCTACAGGCAACACAGCCCAACTTTAGAGACGATGAGACAAAAATAAATGGAGGAAACTCAACACGGGAACATAATCAAAGGCATTGAGCCTTTTAAGATAGCGTCTGCCCCGATGTTTACAGAGTCCTCCCAAAGCCAGGAGACTTCTTCTAGACTTCAGAGAATCAGTGCTGCTCTGTTCTTGTTTATGGCCCTGATGCCAAAGAAAATTGAGGGGCTGATAAGCACTGTGCACCCTGCCATGCTCTGTCAATGGACTCTTCCTTGGGATTAAGTGCCTGAACAACATAAAAGTGTTTTCATTCTGCTTTATGTTCTCATCTGCCTCCAGAACAATTATTTTCAGAGTTGTACTGGAACACAGGCTCAGTAGGACTTGGGTTTTGTTCCTGCTTTTCCATCAAGCTACAGTGGAGAGCCCACGTGCAGTGTCTCACTCTCACCCCCAGACCATGGCATTGTCCTCATGGGCTTGTCTTGTAATTGTCCCTCATGTGGGAATTCACTCATCTGAATCCAGAGCACGCTCCAGCCCGCCAAGGAATGGCTCCCCTTGGAAAAGCAGACATATTTAAAGGGAGCTTTCACTGTAGCCACTTGATGTTCAGTCTCTTTGTGTGTCTGGACCCTAATTAGAGAAGGGAATTGTGGATCAGGAGCTAGAATTTGGTAGGACTCGCAAAAGAGCTTCACCCCAGGCTTGCAATCTCCTGGGGTTTGCCATGATTAGTGGCTCCAATCCCACTGGTTGAATACAATGGAATAGAAGCCCTCTAATTGCGTGTTAAATACAGTTAATTGCTCACCAGCAAGGAACCTAGACCTTCCTAGCTGATTGTGGGAAGCAGTGGTAGCTGAAGCAGTAGCCCCCTAAGGCAGGGTCTCCATGGATGGCGATGCTGGCAGGAGGCAGGGCACGGCTGGGCTGCCCAGGTCACCTTCCTCCTCTGCCACCTGGGCTGAACCCAAGTGGCCACAGCTCCAATCATGCCAGAACTCCAGGAGCACTTGGACAACACTCTCAAGGATGCACAGGGTGGGATTGTTGGGGTGTCTGTGCAGGGCCAGGGTTGGACTCCGTGATCCTTGTGGGATAGTCTGTGATTCTAACCCTGCTCTGGTTTGCCTGGCTCTCTGCTCTGCTCCCAGGCTGCTCTTTGGCTGGTCCCATCCCTTGCTGATCAACCCGACCTCATTGGGAAGAGGGGGCACCGACCTCCTCCTGCTTCAGACCCCTGAAACCCCCTCAGATCCTTTTTCCTTGCGAGAATTCCTGACCAGTATCAGCAGGTGGGGTGGAGGGGAAGGGAGGTTGAAGGAGCTGGGGTATGCGGTGGGAAAGGAGCATGGGTGTGCACCCTGCACCGAATTCCATGGAGAAACTGCCTCAGGAGCTGGGCTGCCAGGCTGTGAGTTTGAGAGAGAAAGGGAACACGGCCAGCAGAACGCAGAGCCTGAAGCAAGCACAGGCTCAGGATGAATGTGGGGGGCCGGGGGTTTGGCTCTTGTGGGTTTGTTGTTGCAGGGAGGAATGTGAACAATTCCTTGGCAGGATTTCTCCGCAGGATATTAGCATTAGAAAGGGACTCGATGAGCAGGGATAGTTCAGATTCGGCTGCTGCTGGCTCAGTTCACCCTCTCTGGGGGTCTTGGTCTGCTCTGCCCTTTTCCAGTTAATACTGTCTAAGGATAGTTTGATTCCTGCACAAAAATTCTTACCCCAAAACCACCTGAGGAGGACAGCTGGCAGGATAACATCTCATTCAGCATCCCAAAACTCCTTGGCCTTTCTCTGCAGGCAGAGTGCAACCCAGAGTCTGCAGGAAAGGGGCTCCTGGCAAGGGCAAAACAACAGATTGATGCTTTCTTTCCTTTCCTGACATGATGAGGGGATCCAAAATGAGGTTTTTTTAGTCTCTCCTGGCTCCGGCCCACATTAGGAATTTAAGCCTAATGAGTCTGTGATCATGTCCAGGGCACCTGGGGTTGGATGGGGAATCTATAGCTCAAGGAATATTTTCAAGGCACAAATGTGGATGGAGCCCAGGGGGATATCTCCCTCTGACTACTGAATGAGGAATTTTTTGGGGGGGAAAAAAACAACCTCTGTGCCTCTTTTTACAGCAAGCTGTAAAACTTTACTGCATGTGAAGCAACATTAGTACCTGCCCCTTCTGGGAAAAGGAGTTTTACTGTCATTAGAGCAGATTCACCTCAGGGCTCAGAGGTGCCGGGCACAAATTCACGCCCTTGATCATTTTTAACAGCACTTTGGAAAAGGCTTCTCGTCCCAGCCCTCTCTGCTCTGGGAAATCACATCACAATCCAAACGGAGTTGGGAGAACAGTTGTTCATGATCCTGCTCTCCTCGGGGAGAGCTCTTCCAATTCAGATTAGATTAAAATGAACTAAAAAGTGTCCAGACTGTGCAGCAGTGAAGGAGCCAAGAATTAACGAGTTTTCATGATCCTGGGTCCACGCTGCAATTTCTTCTGCATTCCTGTGGCGGCCCACGTGCCTTGAACAATGAATGTGCCCCGTCTCAGGCTCCATGGGGAGAGGAGTGTTTGTAAACTGAAAATTGCCCTTTGAGCCGTGTGGAAGCCACTGGGGTGGCCGAAATGGAGGCTGGCAGCCCTTGTCCATGGATAAGGAGCTATGCAGGCTCCTGGAACAAGGGTAGAGAGGAAGCAGCCTCCAGGTGTAGCCACAACTTCTCCCCTTCGGGCCACAAAGTTTTGGAGCCACATTGCCACAGAGGGAAGGGGAGCAATCCCAATTTTCATGGGAGATTCTCCTAAACCAGTGGAGAAAGAGCACCCCACTTGCTCCTTTTGCACCAAGACACCTTTAACACCGTGGAGGTGCCATTCCTGTTCCTTGTTTGTGTGTTAGCCCTTGCTCCAGCACTGGACACCATGATCTCCTTTGGTGCTGCACAGTCAGCCCTCTTCCCACTCCCAAATAAATGGGAAAAACCCCGGAGAGTTTTATGTGCATTCAGTAAATGATACACCAGGTCTGCCTACCAAAGAGCCAGGAATCGTCGGGAAACGACGGGAATGTTAATGGTGAATTAGTCAGGGAGGTCGGTGAAGGGTTAGGGTTAGGGAAGCGTGACGCTAATCAGGAGAGGTGATCACGCTCTGCTTAAAGTCCCTGACTGCCCCTGGATCACCCGAATTTGCTGCTCCCCCAGGCTGGTGCAGCAGAGCCTGCAGAGGGAGACAGGCTGAGCATCGCTGAGGGTTTGACAGCTGTGATGGTTCTCTCCCTAGACCAGTTTCACAAAGCCTTGATGAAAATCCCACTTTGAGCAAGAGGTGGTGTGTAGGGATGGAAAGCAGGGAGCTGAATTGCCTTTTCAGGACCAAGTGAAAGTCTCGAAGTGAGAGATATGGGCACCTGAAAGCCCATCATGATCCTTGCCAGGTCTCAAAGGGACTTGTTCATTCCTGTCCATGAGGGTCACAGCTCCTTTCCAGGGCTGGGAAAATCCAGGGGATGTGTATTTGTTGAACTGGTGCTCCAGCACGTCCCAGAGGTGTTGGTTGAGATCTGGAGAGTGACCAGTGACCCAAAAGAGTAAAAGTCCAGTTCTCTGTTGTTGGGTTTGGTGGGGGACAGGGAGGATTTAATTTGCTTTAAAGTAAGTGTGCATGAAAACCATCCCAGAGTGCTCTGGGTGGGAAGAGACCCCAAAGCTCATCCAGTTTCACCCCTGCCATGGGCAGGGACACCTTCCACTGTCCCAGGTTGCTCCAAACCCTGTCCAGCTTGGCCTGGAACAATTCCACACATGGAGCAGCCACAGCTTCTCTGGGCTGTGTATAATATATACATACATACAATAAATACCACTTTATATATGTTTTAATAAGCATATCCTAAAAGTCCATGAGCCCCCCATGTGGTAATTACAAAGTGGACCAGGGCTAAACTTCCCATTCCCATTATCCCTGCTCCTCCCACTGATTTTAAGTCAGTCAGACCAGAGTATTTTCCTGCAAATAAAGAAAACAAGAGTCAAGTGGAAGGTGCCATTAAGCTGTAGGCAAACTGGCCAGCTTCCGACCCTGGGAATGATTTACTGGAGTCTTTAATGAAGCCTGAGTGGGTGAATTATGGGCAGAAAAACAGGGATGAAAAGGAGAGTGAGATGAGGGTATTTTTGTAACCTATAAATTCCTGTCGGATTTATGCTCTTCTCAAGTTTTACGATGCTTGGACGTAATTCCTGACAAACTTTAAAGTGGTGTTTTCATCCCAGATTTAGTTTGTGTTGTGAAAATATCTGTGACAACTCTGTCTCATTCCAGCTGCTCCAATATCCAGGCTACTTTTGCCACTACCACAGCCCTGTTATCCACCTGGGATGGGTTGGGGTGGATACAGGGGTATAGGATTCTACTGCTGCTTGTGTGGGCCTACTTGAAGATAAAGCCATGAAGCAGAACTGAGCAGTTTTGCCATAGAAATGTTTATCTCTCACCCATTCCCCACCCTCCAAGGAGGAAAAAAGAGTTTTGTACCCAAATCAAGAGGGTTGGTGGAGCTGGATCCAAATGGGCCTGATACCTCAACCAGGCTTCAAGGAAAATCCTTGAGCTTGTGTTGACAGCATCCAGCTCCCACAATCCAAGAGTAACATAAGGCCTTGAGGTATAAAAGGCTGGGATCAAAGTAATTCCATGTTTTCCTGTTTGTCCCAGCTCCTGACGAGCACGAGAGCTGCTGGGACTAGATAGGAGTGGTGAACGTGCTCCTGGGGAGGTGAAAGCCTTTTGAACTGAGGACAGCGAGGCATGAAAAGCACATTTGTGCTTCCCCACTCCTCCCACCTCCTGCAAATCTTGCCAGCTGGGGGAACCTCCCTCAGTCCAAACGTTTTGCCATGAGAAAGGAATTGAGGAGCAACACTTGGATGTTCAGGGCTCTGTGTCAGCATGGCCCTGGCTCTCTCTAAAGCCCAGGAAGAATAACTCCTGCAGAAGTGGTAGCACTGGTTCTTCCAGGTCAGCCCAGTTTGCAGGGGAGCATTTGGGATTAGTTTATGATTTTTAAGGCTGTGTTTGTGCCAGTCTAAGCCCTGGAGGGGATAACTCCAACGTCATACAGCCCATGCAGCTACAGCCAGCCTCTCCCTGCTTCTGGTTCTCCCCCCATTACCCTCTAAGCTCCTGAGGCTGTTGTGGGCTAAGTCATCCCTTGTTACCTGTTTTTGGATCCAGATTGCTTTGCTTTCAGGCTTTTTATTCCTGGTTTTAATTTCTCCAGCCTGCCAGAGCCAAATCCAGCCCTGGGGACTCCAGGGAGCTTCAACCAGGGGTGAGTTTGGCCCAAGGTGTTTCTATCACAAAGCTGTCAAAACCAATTTCTTCTGATCAGACCAAGTTGAAATCCCAGTGGAGGCAACTCATCTCCTGCTGGATGCTGGCTTGAGCAGCAAATAAACATCAGAGGAGGAGAGCCTGGCTGGAGATGAGAAATCTTGTCCTGTGATGAGAGGTTATGAACTTTTCTTATCTCACCTTTATCTCTTTGGGTTTCATAAAGAGAAGCCTGATGTGGCAGCAGCTCATCCATGAGCTGGGGGCTGGGGTACCTGGGGTGGCTGGGGGTACTGCAGCCAGCTCTGCTCCCCAAGTTTGTAACGTGGGGTGAGGCTGGGGCAGGAAAACTGGAAGCTGCAGTCCTCGTGTCCCTGGCCATGGTTACTCATTCCTTGGAACAGGGGGGCTGAAGGACAAGGTGGGGAGGGAACATGTCAGCATTGGAGCCGTGGTGGATTTAACAGCAAACCCTTTATCTGCTGCCAAGGTGGAAGCAAACACCTGTGGGAAGGTGCCAGCCCTGGCCAAGGTCGTTCCTCCAGAGCTCCTGCCCACACTGAGCAGTGTTTTGGGATGCAGCAGTGCCTGGCAGCAGGCAGTGGAACTGCTTCATTCCCTTCACTTCCAGCTCAAGTTGTCCTTAAAGGTGATACCTCCACCTGTCCAAGCCCCAGGACCCCTCTGAGGGCCACCTGTGACCACTGTCCTGGACATATCCCTTCCCTCCATGCCATGCAACTCCCACCACCTCCCACCACGGAATATTCCGAATTGCACGCGAACCACTTGGATCACCAAAGTCCAATCCATTCCCCCTCCTTGGACAAGGGGAGATTTTTTCCCCCTGTTTGTCTACAGCAGCTGCCACACGTCTGCAGAGTGAATTAACCCGTGGGAATGGACCCATCCCACCCAGTTCCCTTGGGAAATGGCAGAAGGAAGAATCCCTTGCCTCCCATTCCCACTCCGCTCCACTGGCCGCCGGTGCTGCAGCAGCGAGGAGGAAATGCCAGGGCTTAAGTGATTTAGCTTTGGGAACGAGTGAAATCTACTTACATGGGCTAATTGATAGCAAATGATTCCTTAATTAGAAATTATGGAATTGCCCCCTAATTTACGAGGAAGAACAGGACCAGTTGAGTGTTGAGGAGCTGAGGGGTGTTTCCCGTGGTTGCTGGTGATTTTCCTTCGGAGATGCTCTCGCCAATTAACTTTTCATGACATAAATTTGTTTGCCTTAAAATATCCAGTTAGAAGCATTTGCAAATGCATTATTTAAGGCTTGAAAATAAATATTGGATGCTCAGGCTGTGCTTTGTGAGAGCTCTGAGCCACGTGGCTTCTCACTCAATTATTGATCGTGCTTTCCACCGTGCTGGAGACGTTCATGCATGCAGAGGGGAAAATCCCAGCTTGTTTACTTGCTCCTTCCGTGTCTCAAAGTCTCCAAAAAACTCACCCAGCAATGGATTTGGGGATGTTTATAACTTTTACATCTCCCTCAATGAGGGTTTTCTGGTGTTTAATAATGTATGAGCACCTTGAGTCCTTGCCAAGACACTTACAGATGTTTTTCCATACAAAATTTTGCCAGGATGGATTTATCTTTGTGTCAGATCTGATTGTAAATAGAACCACAGAATCGTGAAGGTTGGACAAGACCTCCAAGATCCTCAAGCCCCTGGAAAGTGTGGTGGCTTGGATCTCACCTTCTGCAAACATCAGCATGGAGAAGTGATGAAAACTCATAGCCAGAGAGGTGAGATTTGTAACGGAGAAGGAATTGCATTAACCTCACCTTTGGAAGATTGCAGAGAGGTTTCCAGGGACATCAAGAACCGCTCACCCTCGGCTTTGTGTCAGGAGAGCTGCCAAAAATTCGCAGGTGGAAAACCGGTCAGGCTGCTTGGCTTTGCAGCTGGAGCCTTGGCAGGAATGGGAATGCCATGTCCAGGGGGAAGAAGGTTTCTGCACCCCATGAAACGCTGTCCCACAAAAAAAGCTGCTCTGAGGATGCTTTGTACCAGCCCCAGCATCACCCCAGATGGATCTGAGCGTTGTCAGAGGCATAAATAATGCGGGACGTGTCAGGAAGCGTCTCGGGGGGAATTCAGTTTGCATCCCGGCTCCTTCCCACATGGCAAACTGGAGCCACAGATCTTGGAAACCTCGCAGACTCATGGCCATAATTAATAGTACAAAGCAGCTGGCAAGGGGACGCCACCAGACAGGCTCCAGCTCTGGCTCTGACCGTCAGCAGGTCTGCAGAGCCCTGGCTGTGCCGTGGCTGGTGGTTAAAGCCAGTGGGCATTCCACAGCTGCCTCCAAAGAAACCAACATTTTGCCCCAAAACCCTGCTGCTCCCATCTGCTGCTCCATCCCTGGCACGAACAGACCACACAAATCTTTTCCACAGGGTGCCCACAACAACAGAAGCAGCCTGATAAATGCTACCTTGCTCCAATTTCCTCACTCGTAAGATGGGAATTGTGCCATTCGTGCTGGTGGCAAGCTCAGCTTATGGGTTGGTGGTCACTGTTATTGCAGGGAGGGTCTCTTAACATCCATGCTAATAATCCCATGGCACTGGGAACTAAATGAGATCCTGGCACTTGCCAGCTGGAAAAGAAGAGAGCTGGGCATTTCTTTGCTGGAGAAAAAGAGGGCAAATAATGGGCTTAGAAAGGAGGGAGTGCCAAGAAAAACGTGGAGCCGAGTGCTTGCTGCTCTCCTTCGCATGCTTAAAGAAAGCAATTCAGGCTCAGCACACGCAGTAATTAAATGGGGGGAAAAAAGAAATATCTATATAATTCTTGTGACTCTGTTTCTTTTCAGGGCAGCCGAGCAAACTCCTCGGTCCGCCGTGACCTTGGGACATAATGGGGCATTGAAAAGCAAATCCGGCGGCACAGAAAGGAAGCTGTTCCACCAGGCCAGAGGAGGCATTGAGGGAAGGAACAGCCAAGTGGTTATCTCTGACTGGCTTAAATCTCAGCCAGGGAGAGCTTTGGACAAGCCAGGCTTTGTTGGGAGAGCCACGGGCAGGGTGGTGTGTGGGGCTGTACCTGGCAGCTGATATTTAACATAATTTTAGAATGATAAAACTCACTTGGGATGCTCTTCATCCCTGGCAGGGTGGAAAAACCACCCAGGACAGACACCTGTGTGGCAGAACAGCCACCACCTCCTCATCCTTGGGGGCTGCTCCAGGATGCAGAATGGAATGCTCCAGGATGAAGAAGGGGAAGTGGTTATGGATTTCAAACCCTGCCAGGGGAAAGGAGGGAAATCTGAGCATCAGCATCATTCCTTTGTCCCCCTGGTCCTGACAATAAATGTCTCCACTTTTATCTCAGCACAGTCTTGGGCTGAAAGACTTGTCAGCTCCTCAAGCTGGGCTTAAATCACCTGAAGTCACTGGAAATGCCCTGAATTACGGGCATGCTGGCAAGTTTCAGTACTGCGCCCTTGCTGTGCTCCATGGGGCTGATCAGAGAATCCCAGGATAGTTTGGAAAGAGATCTTAAAGCTCATCTTCTTCCACCCCCCAGCCATGGGCAGGGACACCTTCCACTAGACCAAGTTGTTCCAATCCCTGCCCAGCCTGGTCTAATTCCTCTCTCCCTGTTTCCTCTGCCTCTAAAAACCAGGGAATTCTCATTTTCTCCTTTATCTTTTGAGTCCTGAGACCTTTTCCAATGTGGATAGCAGGTAGCCAAGGGTGCTGATACTTTTATCCTCTGCTTTTATCCCAGGACACTTCCACCCAGTATTCCTAGGATGAATTTGTAGAAAATGCTGCTTGTTTTGAGCTTGCTCTGTATTTGTACCGGGGTCTTCCAAATGCCTGTCCCTGTCCCAAGCCACGCTAGTGTCTAGTGGGGACACCCAGGGTGGAAATCCAGGTGGAAGTGACCACAGGCAGATCCTCTGGTTAAATGGGGCTAATGATGTGAAGCAGCTGCTCTGAACACAAGGCAGCACAGTTATCAATTCAATTAACCCCACTGATTAATGCAGGAGCTCAGCAATGGCCATAAATGGGGCTGTTTGTCACTGAACACGGGGAATTATTGTGCCTTACACCGCTTAAGGAAGGAAATTTCCCCCCGTTTCACCACGGAGCTGTCTGGAAAGTGGAAGGGCTCTGGCAGTAATCTGAGGGAAGGGAATAAATGATCATAATAAATAAAGGTGCATCCCTTGGCAGGACTATTAAATGGCTCTTGCTGCCCGTGCCTTTACCCCAGAGAATCTTTAGATGTGGAGGGAAAATTTGGGAATCAGCAGCCCCAAAGAGGTGGAGAAATGGCTGCTCTGAGCCTCTGAGGGGCACAGAAAGGCAGCCTAGGAGGATATTTAGCTGAAGACAAAAGTATTCTTGGCTGAAAAACAGGACTTACTGCTCCTCTAACTCCCTCCTGCAAGCCCTGGGCCTTTTCCAGGCCCACAGAAATCAGCTGGAGCCTGACTGTAGGAATCCCACAATCTGGAATCTGTTGGTGCACGGAGGGAGGAGGTTGGAGCCATCTCACTCTCACATCGAGATTCACAAGGATGCATCAACAACTGTATCCCCCTTTACATTCCCCCTCTGCTAGGCAGGGATCTTTATCCATCTGGGAAGCCATCATAGCCAGCAATGATTTCCCTGTTCCCATTAGCACAGTGCTCTCTCCCCTAACGATGATAAAACAGCCTCATCCTGCTGGTTGGTTTTAGATAGAGCTGTCATTGAGTCTGGGAATTTTTTTTTTTTTCTTCTTTTGCAGCTTCCGTGGTTCTGTTGCCAGGAGAATCTACAGCGGGAACAAAAGCTGTTTTATTTTGTGGGATGGGACTCGGGGAGCAAAGGGAAAAAGGGGAAGAGCAGTGTTAATTCGTGGGTCGTGGGTCTTGCTGCTGTGAGCCTGGCCAGGCAGCGTGGGAGGTGAGGACAGAGATTCCTTGGCTCCTAAAGGGTGAAGAGGAAAAATGAAGTGGGTGATTTACTGGGAATGGTGGCTTAAAATGAAGGATTTTGGTTACCAAAAAGAAAACCCTAAAGAAGCTCCAAGGGAGCTGGAGAGGGGCTTTGAACAAAGCCCTGGAGGGACAGGACACAGGGAATGGCTTCCCACTGCCAGAGGGCAGGGATGGATGGGATATTGGGAAGGAATTGTTCCCTGTGAGGGTGGACAGGCCCTGGCACAGGGTGCCCAGAGAAGCTGTGGCTGCCCCTGGATCCCTGGGAGTGCCCAAGGCCAGGCTGGACATTGGGGCTTGGAGCAACCTGGGACAGTGGAAGGTGTCCCTGCCCATGGCAGGGCATGGGGTGGGATGGGCTTTAAGTTCTCTTCCCACCCAAACCATTCTAGAATTCTAGGATTTTGGTTATAATAAAGGACTTTGCCATATGGAATAGTCTTCCAGGAGGAGGGAGGTTGGTGCAAAGCTCTCCGAAACCCATCCCTTCACATAGGGAAGAGCAGCAGGTGGGATTTGTACCCTGGCAGGGATGAGGGGTGTGATGGGGGCACGATCTGTGTGCAAGGCTGAGGACAGCAGTGGAAGGACACTGCAGGATTTACCCTGAGGAGCAGAGAAGGTGCAAGACCCATCCCTGTAGCTCTTTCACCTCTCCCCTCCAACTCTCTGCTGTCCTTTGTTCATTCACTCTCTCAGCTGATGTCAGGCAGACAAAGATATTAAAAGCCTCTCCGGAAGCTCAGTCCTTTGCTCTGTGCACGTACTCATCAGGCTTAAAAAACTAATCCCTGTTATTAGCAGGAAGCGGTTGTTACCTGGCCAGGTGTTCCTGTCACCTCACAAACCCCATCCCGGAGTTATCACAGGTGATATCAGCCCCCTTTCCCACAGCTTTCCCTCCCCTTGGGCACCAGCATGGCCACAGATTTATGAATCATGCAATCACAGAAGGGTTTGGGTTGGAAAGGGACCTTCAAGCTCATTCTACCCCCTGCCATGGGCAGGCACAATTTCCACTGTCCCAGGCTGCTCCAAGCTCCATCCAACCTGGCCTTGGACACTTCCAGGGATCCAGGGGCAGCAACAGCTTCTCTGGGCACCCTGTGCCAGGGCCTCTCCACCCTCACAGGGAAGGATTCCTTCCCAACATGCCATCCAGTTCTGCCCTCTGGCAAAAGCAGAGACCAGGCTTGCCAGTATCATGTAAGAGAATTGCTGCCTTCAGCCATTGTGATGGATGGAAGGGGAATAAATCCTCCAGACTCCCAGCTACAAGAGGAAATCAGGTTGGTGCCTGTGGAGACAGCTGTCGGAGGAGTAAATCCACCCCCCTTTAATTCCAGCCCGGCATAATGGAATTGTGAAAACGAAGCAGAAATAATCCATGTGGGGAGCCTGGCAGAGGGACCACGGCGCTTTGTTTGCCAGTTCCAAACGCGGTGAGCCTCGTTTACGAGGCACCCCTGTGGGTAATTGGCTTTGAGGCGGGAATGTTGTACCTACAGAATAAATCTTGTTGGAATTTCTTGGCTTTATCCAGCTCCTTTGAGCAAACACCTGGAAGCGCTGCCTGTGGCAGCAATGCTCCGGAACCTCGATCCCTGCCTTGGGATGCAAACAAAGAGCTGCTGCTTCCCGGGAAGGAGCCAATAACTCAGCTTCCATAGGAGAAGAGGGACATCAAACCCTGCCAGTTATCCCTCTCCTTCGTCATTAGCCATCAGGGCTGTAATTAATTCGCAGCAAGAGGAAGATTGGCCGGGGAAGAGCTCGCCCCAGGGAGTTTGCTGGGAGTGCTGTACTAACCAAGCATTATTAAACGTACCTTGGCAGCCAAGCACGTGCTTCCCCAGCTCTGGAAGGCCATCCATGGCATGATCCAGGCTAAGGGAGTTGCTGGATTCCTACGAAAACTGCAGGATCACGGAAAAAGCGCTCCCAACCGGCTGCAACAAATACAGTGTTCCCACTGAGGGCCAGGGAATTCTGATACCCCTATATGGATTTTATTAGGTTCAGGTTTGGGAACACTCCCTTCTGGAAGGTTTTGGGAGCTTGGAGTTCGGGGCTGAGCTGCTGCTGTGTCTGTGAGAGCATCTCTGCCCCTTTAGGGGTTGGAATGAGATTGGCTTTAAACCATTCCATGATTCTGCGATTCCATGATTCCCCTGGTGAGGAGGATCCGTGCTCCAGCCCTGGGGAGGGGATTGGTGATGCTGAGTTTGGGGCTCATCAGACCCGGGTCCGGATGTCCAGCTCTTGTCTGCAATTCCCAAGGCAGCATCAGAGCAAAAAGGAGCTGCTCTCTTCCTAAAAAACATCTGGCTACACTCACATTCCTGACCCACGGGAATGTCATCCCAGACCAGCTCTGTTCCTAAGAACTATTCAGGCCAACAATTTCCACCCGGATTTGTGCCTGAGAAACACCACAGAGGGGAACGCACAGAGGAAATAATTCCCCCGTGGAATTCCTGCAAGACACAATCCCAGCAGCACAGAAAAGCCTGGTCTCGTTAGGGCATTTTGTTCTGGGCTAATTGCTCCCTGGTATGGCTTCCTTACTCTGAGCTGCTCCTGGGCACTGCAAACTGCTCAGTTTGGGATGGATGCAGACGGAATGCTCATCCTTCCATCCCAGGCTCGGCACCAGCAACGTGCCCAAGGCACATCCTGAGTGCTGGGAAAGCTGCTCCCAGGATGAGCAACTGTTGCCACCCACAAATTGCTGATTTTTAATGGACTCCAAGCACAGTTTTCCCACCTGGAGATGTGGTTTTTCCTAAGGGATCATGAGGATGCTGAGCCGGAACTGCAGATTCCTGTACACCTCCTCCAGCCCATTGGAAAAGACATTTTTGTCCCCAAAGCAACTCAAGGTGCCAGCCCAAGACAGGAATAACTTTGGACTTTTCAGTACCGCAAAGTTGGGGAGGGTGGAAAAGAGGAATGAACCAGAAACTCAAATACTGCTTTTAATGAGAGTTTTGCAGGAGCAGAGGGACGGGAGCACCCCAGGCTCGGTGCCAAGGCACGGATGGGGGCAGCACCCAGCCCAGCTGCATCCCAGGTCTCATCCCAGTGTTTTCCAATGGCAAAACAGGATGGAAATGCCCCGTTTCAGTTAGAGAGCCGAGTTATCCAGCTGCAGGGAGCTCACCTTGGAGAAATCCCAAAGCTCCCAAAACAACGCTGCAGAAAAGAGCTCCCAAGGGTGCTTTGAAGTGTTTCTGTGTGGTTCGTTTTGGGAAGCCAGGAAAAGGCTTGGATGAGGCAGGGAAGTCCCAGCTGACTCCCAGGATGGGGTCTGGCCACGCAAGGACTCTCAGCCACCCCATTGCCACCCCACTTTTGTCTCAGCCTGGCCAAAACTCCGTCCCCTTCTGCCGTGCTGGGCGCAGGAGGAGCCAGCACCAGGAAGAGGAAATTTAATCATCAGATCCCGATTAAACCCAGGAAAAAACAAGGAGGGGGTGGGAAGAGCAGCAGCTCGAGTAGCCCGGACCCATCTGCTCCGATATTTCTCGCTCAGCTTCTTTTCCAAAGGATGTTCTAACGGGAGATGGCCACTGTGGTGGTGTTGGTGGCCACCATCTCTGGATGCCATCCCCGTATCCATCCCTGTCCTGTTGTGTTGATGCTCCTGGTACCCCATTTCCTAATCCTGCAGGATGCTCCCTCAGCCTAGGGGATTTTAGGGAACACAGTCCCTTTTTTCCGGCGTTGGGTGATGTGGGAAGCTCGGAAGCCGCTCTCCGAGCGTGCTTAATGCAAGAAATCAGACTTTAGTGTTTTCCTCCGTGTTTTTCCTGCCTTTCCCACCCTGGGAGAGCAACAGGGGCGGGATTTCTGCTTTACCAGGATTTCGCAGCTTCGCTTCCGCGACAAATACGGCCCCCCAAAAAAAGGGAGGGGGAGGGCATAAACCCCTTTAAACAACCAAGCTGCCCACCGCGAGTGGGACCACCCTCGCCACCGGGCTGGGCGGGCTCGCCATTTTCACAAGGACGCTCCCACCCGCTTCCCCCATCCCCGCTCTCCCGTCCTTTTTTCCCCCCCACGTGTTTTACACGAGCATCCCCCGCGCTCCCGTCCCGCTCCCCCCTCGCGCTCCCGGCCACGCCCCGGCCACGCCCTGTGACGTCAGAGCGGGCGGGCGCGCGCGGCCCGTGCCGGCGGAGGCGCGCCCGGGAGCGCAGCGGGGCAGGTCCCGGTGCTGCCGGTGCGGGAGCGGGCGCAGGTGAGAGCCGGGAGCTGGGCTAGCCCGGGGGCTAGCGGGGATGGGAGCGGCTCCCCGCGGGCTCCCGGGGCCACCGGGGAAAAGTTTGCGGCGGCGGCGGCGACGGCGGGAGCAGGGCGGCGGTGGCGGCGGCGGAGGGTCGGGGCTGAGCCAGCGGCGGAGAGCGGGGAGGCGGCCGGGGAGAGCTGATAGTGAGTGTGAATGTTTGTGTGCGTGAGTGAGACTCTGTGTGTGTCCCTTGTGTGACACTGGGCAGGCTTGTGACCGTGTGCCAAGTGCCCTCTGTGTGTGTGCGAGTGTCGCGTGTCCGTGTGTGACACTGTGGCACTGCGTGTTTGTGGCTCTGAGTGTCCTCTGTGGGTCTGTAACTCTGCGTGTGTGTGTCCTGTTTGTGCCTGACTGTGTCACGCTGTGTCGTGTGTGTGACTGTAAGTGTCGTCCGTAACTGTGTGTTTGTGTCCTGTTTGTGCCTGACTGTGTCACACTGTGTCGTGTGCCCTCCGTGTGCCACTTTGTGTGCGTGTCCTGTGTGGCTGTGCATGTCACCTGTCCCCTGTGTGTTTGACTCTGTGTGACTGTGTCCCCTCTGTGTGTGTGGCCGCGTTTTCCCCTCGCTGTTCGCGTCCCTGCCCCGTGTCCCCGCTGCCATGGGGTGTGCCGGGGCGAGGATGTGACCGCGACACGAGTGGCTCCGTGTCCCCGTTCTTTGGAGATGCCGGGTGCTCAGTGCCCTCCGTGGGTCCGCACACGCCTTGTCCCCCAGGTCTCGCTGGCACTGCCACAGGGGCACGGGGACGATGGGCACCGGCTCCCCGGGTTGTCACCCAGCCGGTGTCACCCCCAGGACAGAGGGGCCGGGCTGGGCTGGCTCCATTTCCTTATCGGTCACCGCAGGGACGCTCCGGCGGGGGAGCTGGGGGCTGTTCTGAGCAGCATTCCACCGGCTGTGCCTGGCATTGCTTTCCCAGCGGGATTTTTCCCAGCTGGGGCTCGCCGAGGGGTCGCTGACCTCTCTGCTCCTTGCTGGCTGCCCGGGGGGATGCTTTGGCAGCGAGGGATGCTGCGCAGCGCTTGGTTTTCCAGCTGTTGCTCCCGGGACAGTGTTGGGTGGGAGAGGTGGAGTTGTGCAGGTGTGTGATGTGCTGAAGGCTCGGGCTCCCGGGATCACCGATTTTTTGGGATCCCTGGCTGTTCAGGAGTAGCTGGATGTTTCTTAGGCTCGGCGTAACTTTGGTACAAAGAGGGACAGCGGTGACTGGGAGGTTGTTCTGTGCCCAAATTCAACCACGCTGCATCGAAGTCCCAAATCCCAGAGGAGCTGTGGGATGTGGGATCGGGTGGATGCAAATTCCTAGCGCAGCGTCCCCGCTGTGGAATGCCCATCATTGCCTTCCCCCCCTCTCCAGCCTGTTCTTCCTGGCTAGTGCTCCCTGAGATTTGCAGTGATTAAGTTTTGGCTGTTAATTAATATATACATTGCAAGTTAATAATTCAGTTATGCTGAACGGAGCAGCAGCTTGGATAGGAGTTGGAGGGGGGGTGTGTGTTGTATTGATAACTCTGTCTGGATGCTGAGGCTCTGGAATAAGGATTCATCCTTGGTTTCCTCATGCCTGACTACACCAGTGGGATGCTTAAATTCGCCTTAAAGTAAAAAAATGTCTCGATAATGAGAAGAACATCCTCCTGGGACAGCCTGTAAGTCTGACAGGGGTCAGTGGTGGGTTTGGTAGTGGGCTTAATGTTTGGGCTTGATGCTTTCAGAGAGCTTTTCCAGCCAAAATAATTCCGGGACCCTCAGAACAGTCGTGTCTCCCCCTGGCTCTTGCTCCTGTGCAGCTGTGTCAGTACCAGACCCTGCAGAGGGGACAGCATCTCTGGTGGCAGCTCTTCTCTCCTGTTCTGCTTTTTTCTTCTTTTCTTCTTTCCTCTGGAGCAGTTTGTCCTGATGAGTTGGGGCTGCCCCATCCCTGGAATGTTGGATGGGGCTTGGAGCAGCCCTGGTCTGGTGTGAGGTGTCCCTGCCCACGAGGTGAACTTTGAGGTCCCTTCCAACCCAAACCATCCGTCATGCCATGATGATTCCCTCGGCTTTCCAAGGTCTCCGTGTTCTTCCCACGGTGAGCTTTACTCCCCTGGTTGCTCACAGCAAAAGAATTCCCACTTTTCTCATGACCCCCCCCCCATCCCACAGACCCGCAGCCCCCGCTGAGTGCATCCCCTCCTGGCTGGGGAATTTTTCAGGCAGAGATGCCAGCTTTCCATGGATACATATATTTCCAAAATAACCCTGTTCAGGCCCTGTGGAAGGGAATGTGCCTTTCAAAAATAGCAGCTTCGTTACTTTTAATCAACCAGAGCTGGAGCAGCGTGGAGTGATTGCAGCCGCCGCTCGCCTCGGCGCTCGACATCCTAATTATGTTTGCCTTTTAATGAGAGGAAAACTATTTGCCAAGCTAAAATATTTATTTTAGCCTGGTGGTGTTGCTCGAGAGAGCTTGTGTGGATGGTAAGGAGGTGGTTTAGACACTGTGTGGGGCTTTGGTATTGTTTTGTTGTTCTTTTTTAATGGGAAAAACATTTAAATATGACAAGAGGCTTTTTCGTGGCCGGGGCTGTCTGTGCGAGAGCTGGCAGCTGGAGAGGCTGGGACGTGCAGTAGCATTTGCATCCTCCTCAGTCTCCTTGTTTCAAAGTGGTCTGGGAGTTGTGTCACCTCCTGGCTCTGTGGGTGGATTTCTGCTGGCAGCTGGCACAGGAGTGGCTGCAAATAACCTCACCTCGGAGCCTCTTGGCCTCGAGTTTGGCACCTGCCTTTTCTTTACTGCCCAAAATTCGTCCTAAAAGTACCTGAGCTCTGCTGGCTGCCCCGGAGGCTCCCCAGGAGATGGTGAGGAGGTAGGATGGGTTTTTATGGAATCATGGAATTTCCTGAGTTGGGAGAACCTGCAGGGATCACAGAGTCCAACCTCCAGCCCTGTGCAGACACCCCAAAAATCCCACCCTGAGCATCCCTGGCAGCGCTGTCCAAGCACCCCTGGAGCTCTGGCAGCCTCGGGGCTGTGCCCATTCCCTGGGGAGCCTGGGCAGTGCCCAGCACCCTCTGGGGGAAGAACCTTTCCCTGATATCCAACCTAAACCCTGCCCTGACACAGCCCCAGCCATTCCCTGGGTGCTGTCCCTGGCCACAGAAAGCAGGAGATGGCAACACCCAGGAAGGTTTTGTAGCCAAATGTTGACTTCCCCAGTGACCAGTGATGAGTCAGCTTTGAAACAAGGGGATCAACCCACTGGGGAATGTATTTCTGCTTATTAACTGGGATATCTTAACTGGAGCCAGGCTGGGATATCTGGAGCTAGACAAGCCAGACAGGGATATCTGCTCTGGAGCCAGGCTGGAAGAGCTGGGGGTGTTCACCTGGGGAAGAGCTCAGAGCCTCTTCCAGGGCTTAAAGGGGCTCCGGGAGAGCTGGAGAGGGACTGGGGACAAGGGATGGAGGGACAGGACACAGGGAATGGCTTCCCACTGCCAGAGGGCAGGGATGGATGGGATATTGGGAAGGAATTGTTCCCTGGCAGGGTGGGCAGGCCCTGGCACAGGGTGCCCAGAGAAGCTGTGGCTGCCCCTGGATCCCTGGAAGTGTCCAAGGGCAGGTTGAACACTGGGGCTTGGAGCAGCCTGGGACAGTGGAAGGTGTCCCTGCCCATGGCAGGGAGTGGGATGGGATGGGCTTTTAAGGTCCCTTCCAACCCCATCCATTCTGGGATTCTCTGGTGGCTGCAGCAAGGTGTTCATGGTGTTGTGGGTGCTGCTGGGGTTCCCTGCCCTCTGGACAATGCCCTGCCAGGATGCAGGAGGCATCTCCACTGCCAGCACCAGCTCAGGACCCATCCAAGCTGCTCCCCAAAATTTGCAGAGCAAGATTTAAAGGCACAGAAGACATCCCCCATTGCTTCCCTGGGCTCCTTCCTGGCCAGCAATCCCTGCATTAACCCTGCCCAGGGCTTGGGCACAGGGCTGGCATTGTCTGGGGACCTCGGCAGCGCAGTGCCAGCCTTGGCTGGGGCAGGGAGCACGTGGCTCTGCCGGTGCTGGCACAGGGAAAATCCCGCTGGCAGGACTTGGGAGCAGAGGCAGGAGGGGCTGGAGAAACCCTGGGCTGCTCCTGTTGGAGGTGGTGGGGCTGAGTCCTGTCCCCGAAGGAGCTGAGGGGTTGGTGTCACCAACCTGTGGGGACACCAGGGCAGCTTTGCTGGTAATGGTGAGGCTGCAGGGTTTTATTGCATTCAGAAGCATTTGCAACCCCAGCTGCCTTGGTGGCCATAAATAATGTTTGGGGTTTTAGGAAGGGGAAAAGGAGAAAGGACCTGCAGTTTTGGCACATGCATGTCCTGACAAGTCCCTTTGCTTCCCAAACAAGGAGCAGGGACTTGCTCCCAGCAGCTCAGATCTGGGTTTTAGTGCTCAAGTGATGCCCCAGTTCCATTAACACCACAACCATCCACACTGAAGGATAATTTGTGAGGGTGCCTGTGGCATCTCCCCCTTCTCGTGCTCCTCCTTGCAGCCTGGGGTCCTTAATTTTCCCTGGTGGTCCTTGAAGTGGTTTCCATGTATTTGTGTTTCTGTGGGCTCCTAAAGGAAAGTGTGGGAGTATGGATATGGATGTGTAGGGATGGCTCACAGCAGCAGGGAATGCAGGAGCACATGGAATCCCTCTGCTGCCTCGGGGGGGCTGCGGGTCTAGGTGTTTCCCAGGGTAAAGTCAGTTTTTCATGGATCAAAGAGCAGACCATAAAGTTTCCAACTCTTTCATTGTGCCCCTGGATTCGCTTTTTGTCCCTCTGCTGGTTTGGGTGGGTCGCATGTTTTTGGGAGGAATCACTCGGTGTCCACAAGCAGCATTTCCTGGCTTTAATCCCATTTTTTTTTTTTTTTTTTTTGTGGCCAAGCTGCTGCCCCTCCACTGGGAACCCCATGAGTGGTGCCCCCCTAGTCCTAAGGGACGTTTCTATTTTTAACCTGCAGATTCCATGTGGGTTTGTGCCAGGGGTTATTTTGGGTGCTGGGAGGCAGCCATTCCCATTCCCAGCTGGCATATCAACGGGACAGTCATGCTCTCATTCCCCAGCTCCTGGGGCTAAAGAAGTGTTCCTGCTTTTGCCTACCTGAGTGGGTGTTCCTGCTCCGCCCAGGAGAGAGGTTGTGTCAAATCCAGCTGTGGGAGGATGGCACATCCCATCTCCTCTTTGTGGGATCATCACGGAATCCCAGATTGGTTTGGGCTGGAAGGGACCTTAAAGCTCTTCCCATTCCACTCCCACTGGGCAGGGACACCTTCCACTGTCCCGGGCTGCTCCAAGCCCCAATGTCCAGCCTGGCCTTGGACACTTCCAGGGGCACCCTATGCCAGTGCCTCCCCACCCTCAGAGGGAAGAATTCCTGCCTAATACCCAATTTCTTTCCATTTGGGAGAATAATTTTGTAGCCTCGAGCCTCTGTATATGAAAATACAAGGAAGGTGCCTCAGCCACTTGTTTTGTAATCTCTCTGATGTTTCTTCCAACTGAAATGACTTCAAAATGAAGGAGAGTAGGTTTAGATGAGATATTGGGAAGGAATTGTTCCCTGGGAGGGTGGGCAGGCCCTGGCACAGGGTGCCCAGAGAGGCTGTGGGTGCCCCTGGATCCCTGGGAGTGTCCAAGGCCAGGTTGGACAGGGCTTGGAGCAGCCTGGGACAGTGGAAAGTGTCCCTGGAATGGCAGGGGATGGAATGGAATGAGCTTTAAGGTGTTTCCAGCCCAGACCATTCTGGGATTGGGTGATTTTTTCATCATCTGGCTGCTTTTTTGTAGATTGGAGAGATGGTGGTGCACATCTGGTTTGCAGTCCTGTTAAATGATGGGGAAAGCTTTAGTAATAGTAATAATGATAGTAATAATAGTGATGATGATGTGAAAGCCTTTCCTTTTCACTGTTCTCTGCAGTTGCTTCCTCTCCTACCCCACGGGAGGGTCACCCTGGGGACCATCCCGTCCTTTCCGAGAGGAGAAATCACTGTCACAGAGCTAAACCAGCTGTTTTCTAGGTGACTCCAGCAAATTTTGACCCAGCAAAGCCTCCTGGCTGCGGTGTGGGATCGTGAGGCTGCCTTGCTCATCCCGTGCTTCCCTCTCCTCTCTCCGGGGGTGAATCCAGCTGCCGCCCTTCTCCTGCTGTGCCTGGTAAAGTGCTTTAGGTCATCCCTCTGAAGTGTTCCAGGTCGTTTTTGGGGGGGCAGGGTCGGCGTGGTGTGTGGCCTTGTTTGAACAACGCCGGCTGTTTCCTTAGGAACAGGGGAAAAAAAGCTTTTTTGGAATGGAACAATGGTGCGGGCGCCGCCTGGGTCAGTGCAGAGGAGCGGGGCAGGAGGTGTTTTATGGGCACTGCTGCTGGAAGCAGTGATCCTAAAGCTCTTTTCCAGCATAAGTTACGAATCTGGGATAAGCCCAAGAGTGGGTTTGCTTGGACTTCTTCGTGTGTCCGGGGCTGGGTGCAGCATCCATCGTTTTGCTTGGCGTGGTGGGGGAGTTATCCAGCTAAAAACACCTTCACAGGTAAAGTGTGGAGAAAGGGAGAGGAAAAAAAAAAAAAAAAAGGCAGGAATTGGAGTAACAGATGCCATGGTCACACAGGGAGTTCAGCCCGAAGTCTCACAAGTCTCACACACCTCTGGGACTGAGAACATTTCAGTCCTGGTCGTGTGGTTGTGGGAGATGTTAAATCCCTAATTCCTGCCTCATTCCCTGCTGCTGCTCCATCCTCTTGGCCCACATCCGTTCCCAGAGCGGCTGGGGAGGGCTGCTGGGTCCCTCGGTGCAGAGACTGCCACGGCTAAAATTAAACAAAGAGAAACTTCCCATTTTTTTTTTTGTGAGTGCTCCAGCTTCCGGAAAATGGCAGCGCGCTGGAGGCAGGCAAACAAAACAAGGCGTCCCCGGCCAGAAAAAAAAAAAACCTCCTCACCTCAGAGGCATTTCCTTGCTTTCATTCCCCCCTCTCCAGCCTCTCTCCCTCCCCATCCTGGCTGCTCCATTGAAAACCTGCCATCAGATTAGTGCTCCCGGGGTGGGGTTGCTCTGGGAAGCAGAGCAGCCTGCATGGAAAGCCAGCCTTGGGAATCACTCTGCTCTCTCCCCCAAATCCCCTCCTTATTGCTTATTTTGCCAAAAATATCCTTAGTGGGGGTTTTTTGGGTGCGTGTGGCTGCACATTTGGGGCAGGTTGGGCTGTTGGGATCCTTAAGGAAGTGCAGGGTATACTTCCCAATGATTCTGGGAGCAACTGGTCCTTGCAATGGATAAGGTTTGAGGGTAGGGAAAAAAAGGAGGAGATGCTTGAGTGCATTCTGAAAAAAAAAAAAAGAGATCCCTGAGTTCATCCCACAAAAGCAGGAGCTGTGTGAGTATATCTTGCAAAAAAAAAAAAAAGGAGGAGGAGGTAGGGGTGCATCCCAGAAAAAGGAGGAGATGGGGAATGCATCCCGCAAAAAAGGAGGAGGAGATGCCTGAGTGCATCCCAGGAAATAAAAAAAGCAGAGGAGCAGATGCGTGGGTAGATCCTGGATAAAAAGAGCTGTGCAAGTGCACCCCACAGAAGGAGAAGGGTTTGCGTGGGTGCCTCCTGGAAAAAAGAGCATCTGTGCTAGTGTATCCCTCAAAAAAAAAAGGATGAGGAGATGTGAGTAAATGCCACAAAAAAAGGAGAAGCAGGTGGGGGTGCATCCCAGGAAACAAAAGCAGGGATGCCCAAATGCATCCCACAGAAAGAGAGGAGGAGAAGGGAGGGCTGCATCCCACAGCTCGTCTTCCCTTGCTCTGGCTCCTCTTCCTTGGAGCAGCTTCCCCAGGAGTGGTACCTCTGCAGGGATGCATCTCTCATTGCTCAGATGGGATAAGTGGGTTTTTGGGGAAAGGGGAGGGAAACCTGGCATCTCCAGCACCGGGATGGGTTATTTTGGGGGTGTTTTGTGTCTTTTTCTTTAATACCAGCTTCCCAGAAAGTGTTTCCTTTCCAGCAGCTGAGCTTATCAGGGAGTGACAACACGGAGCAAGGCTTTCCTTGGGTCTTTGGAAGTGTTTTCCTTGGTTTTCTCAGAATGGGCCGTGGACAAAGGACTTGCTGTCCCTGAGAGGTGGCAATTACCTCACCAGCAAAACAGAGCCCCTGTGCTGCCAGTGCTGGCCTTGGCCACCTCATCATTCCAAGGATTGCCTGGGAAGGATGCTCTGGGATGGGAACATCACTGTGGTGGCTCTCCTCCCCTGCCTGGCTCTTCCTATCCTGCTCGGCCTGGGAAATAGGTGAAATTAGGGAGCATTTGGGTTTTTTTTTTTTTCACTGAGAGCTGTTGGAGTCAGCAAACGCTGCAGACAAACAGCTCGGTGTCGTCGGTGCTTCCAAGTCATTTTTCCATCTCTCCCTCCTGATGCTCCCGAGCTGTAGCCCCTGCTCCCCAGGGAGAGCTGCCTGAAAGTTAATCGCTGCTGAAAAATGCTTTAATTAACTCAATTAGCCAGATGGTCCATCTGGGCTCCTGCAGAGCCTGATGAGATCCCTCGAATGAGGTCACAGCTCCATCCCGCTGATGGAGAGGACAGAGGGACTCCTCCAAATCCCCACGGGATGTGCTGTGCTCTCCAGAGCATCCCTGCTCCTGGACCTGCACTGGGAGGTGTTTGACAAGGGGGAATTACTTTAAATTCCCAGGTGCAGAGGGCAGGGATGGATGGGATATTGGGAAGGAATTGTTTCCTGGGAGGGTGGGCAGGCCCTGGCACAGGGTGCCCAGAGAAGCTGTGGCTGCCCCTGGATCCCTGGAAGTGTCCAAGGCCAGGCTGGACACTGGGACTTGGAGCAGCCTGGGACAGTGGGAGGTGTCCCTGCCCATGGGAATGAGATGGGCTTTAAGGTGTTTCCAGCCCAGAGCATTCCCAGATTGTGCACCTTGCCCTGCCGTCCCTGAGGCTCCTCTGCAGCCCCTGCTTTGCAGGAGCTCCTAAAACATCCAGGACATGGGAAGAGTGAGCAGTAAAAGCCCTGCACACTGTTGGAGCAGAGGAATGCAGGGCCCTGGAGCAGGGATTTGGGAAGGGTGAGTGTTTAACCCCTTGTGGGCATTGCGACTGTTCCATCCCAGCTTTAGCTGCATGTGTTGGGCTCTGTTTTAAAGCCTGGCCTTACAGACATTGGGAGGGAAGCTGCTTCTTCTGGCTGTGATGGAAACCTGAACGCAGGCAGGTGGAGATGCATCCTTCAGGCAAAAGGGGGAAATGTGTGTCCCGAAGGGTTTGGATACCACTGGAAAATGGTTCAGGGAAACTGAGGCACGGGGCATCAGTGTTTCCCTGTGGGAATGTTAAACCATGGTCTCTACAGTCCAAAAATGGTCTCAAAAATCTCTTCAAAAGGGCTTTTGGTGCAGGTGGGAAAATCAATCAGTGTGGGAATATTTGCTGTTGGGCCTAATTTTTAGGAGATTGTGATCACAGAGTGGTGATGCTGCATCAGATGCTCCCCTGGCTTGGAGAGGGAAGGGGAGGTGTTTTCCTTTGGGAAAGGGCTGGTAATTCCTGCTTTAAGGCAACTGAGCTCGTGAAAGTGGGACAGAGGGTAATTCCCAGTGGGAATGCTGGCAAGGGAGGTGATGCTGCTGGGAGCTACCAGGATGCAGAGCATTTTCCTCTGGGATGAGCATCCACTGCCCAGTGCTCCTGCCTGGAGAGGTCCCAGCTCGTGCTCAGCTCCAAAGCAGTGCAGAGTCCAAGCATCTCCCTGATATTTTTCTTCTTCCCTGGATGGGAATCGTTTGGAAGCAGAGCCTGTCCATGGAAATCCCACACTCTGTAGTGCTGCAGTCACTTCTGCCTCACTTTTGCCTTTCACCAGAAAATCCTCACCCCCCTTCCTGCACAAAAAAATGTGAGTAATGCTGGAGAAATTTGGGATGAGGCCCAGCAAACGATCGGATATCCGGCTAAGCAGGGCTCTGACTTCTGCACTGAAAGCTCCCAAATGAATAATGCAGCAGGAGGAATGGCAGATTTCGAAGGATTATATTTTTCTGGTGGTGCTCTGTTTTATCTCTCTTTAAATCTTCACTTTGCAAAACTTGGGAATGGCTTTTTTTTTTTTCATTGCCTCAATATATTTTTTTTAATGCTCAAGTAATAACACATTTCTCGTCGTCCTGTTAAAAGCAGAGCTGATGGTATTTAAAAATAATACTGGTGCCAGTTGTCTTGTGATGCACATCATGTGTTCTGGCTGTAAATGTTGTTTACTGGGATCATGCATAGCAGAAAAAAAAGCTGGATTCACTGCAAAAGTGGGTTGTTGGGAGGCTAAAATGCCAGTGGATGTTGCCCTAAGGAATAATGTGTGGTGGTGACTGTCTGCCTTTTGGTTTTCTTTCCTCCTTCTGGACCCTGCAGAAAAAGTTCCCTTTTTTTTTTCCTGTTGATCAAGTACTTAAGTCATTCTTCTAAATATAAATCTCTCCTGATGCGTCAGCTGTGCCTGGGATTTCACTTCTTTTATGTGGCACTTCAAGCAAGTCTTAATTAAAAAAAAAAAAAAAAAAAAAAGGTCCATCTGCATTGGTTTGATATTTAGTGAGTTTTTTTTCCTCATCAGGAGCGTGTCTAATTCCAGCCTGACCCTTCAAAGTCCTGCAGACTGCATGTGGCCATCAGCTGGTTGTGCTGGAGAGCATCCTCAGCTCCTGAGAAGTTCTTGCTGTGTCCTGCTTGGAATCAGGGCATGGTTTGGGTTGGAAGGGACCTTAAAGCTCATCTCATTGCAGGGCAGGGACACCTTCCACTGTCCCAGGCTGCTCCAAGCCCCAGTGTCCAACCTGGACTTGGGCACTTCCAGGGATCCAGGGGCAGCCACAGCTTCTCTGGGCACCCTGTGCTATGGCATCCCCACCTTCACAGGGAACAATTCCTTCCCAGTATCCCATCTCTGTCAGTTTAAAGCCATTCCCCCTTGTCCTATCCCTCCAGGCCCTTGTAAAACATCTCCCATTTCCTGGGAATCCAGGTCTTTTCCTCAGGGCTGCTTTCAGTCAGTGCTGCTTCTGCTGTCCCATCTCTGTCACCACCATCAGCTCGATCCCAACAGGGGGGAAAAAACAACCAAAAAGCCCTGGGCTGTTGTTGCTGCTGTGGAAGATGCTGAGGACAGGAGGTGTTGTCTGGGCCAGTCGGTGAAGGTGCCATGGATTTCTCTTCTCCAGCCAGGAGCCTGCTGCTTGCAGCCCTGTGTTTTGGGTCTGGAAATTAAAACACATCGCTGTGGTTGGCAGAGCAGCCTCCAAGCAGAGCTGGTGGTGGGATTGAAGTTCTTTTCCACAGAGATCCTTAAACGGAGCAGGTTCTGTGCTGCTGACCCAAGAAATCTGTCCCTGAACACGTGAGGCTTTTTAACCTCAGTTCAGTCCTTATTTTCTGAAAAGAGATGTTCTTGTAGAGACAGAGGACAAGCTTTGGGCTCTACTGTATCCCCTGTGTGGCTCTCAGTGGCTTTGTCTTGTTTCCTCTAATTTGGGCCCTTGGTTGGCCCAAAACCAGCCCTTATTACAGCAGATAATGCTTCACCCCTAATTCAAACTCCAAACCCCCAAAATTTAGCTCTGTGCTGTCTTACAGACAGGAATTGAGCAACCTGGTCTGGTGAAAGGTTTGTTTGCCCGTGGATGAGCAAAGAAGGGCTTTAGGGTTCATTTCCAGCCCAAACCCTTCTGAGATTCTGTGAAATCTCAGTGGGAATGGAGGGAGCACATGGCTGTGGGGCTCCTCTTGGGCAATGAGGACACAGGGCAGGTCTGTCTCCTTCCAGCCTTGCCTGGGGCTGACTTCTTGGAGCCAACAGAGAGGGAATAACTTGGCCTCTGGAAATGTTCCCCTCTGTGGTGGCTCAGAGTTGTCCCCTTTTTAAGGGATGCTCTTGTGCTCCGTGTCCCATGCACACGTGGCAGGTGTTTCGTCCTTACAGGTGCAATGCAGGCAGTTGTGGAAATTGCTCCACTCGAGCAATAAAGCTCTGCCTTGAGCAGGGAACAACCTGCATCCACTTTAGGATGACTCTCAGGTGTCATTTTAATTCTGCTTGGTGACTAACGCCATGAAAAAATGTGTTTGAGATTTCAACCCTGCTTCGTCCAGCAAGGGGGAGTCATTTTGAGCAAAGATTTTTGCCAAATTTGCATAAATTACTATTTTTACGCCAAACGACCTTGCTAAATCAGGGGCATCTGTCTGCAAAATGGCTAAATGTTTTGCCAAGGGTTGTGTCCTGGCCCAGAGAAGCAGCTTTGCCATCTCACACAAGTGGAGGCTGCAGGAGAGGACTTTGGCTCTCTGGTTAATTCCCACTCGAGTTCTTAAACTGACGCAAAGCTGCGGTTCAAAGGGCCTGGCTTTGTTTGCAGACAAAGCCTGCCCGTAAACATTTGGGGCTTAAAAAAGTGTTGAAATTGGTTTCTTATCAGCCATCTGACCCATGGTGACAGGACTGAGCAGCTCTGAACCCGGCGAGACCGAAACAACAAAACCCCAGAGCAGCTCCCAGACCGAAACGACCAAACCCTGAAGCTCTGACAGATGGGGGTGGGTGGTGTTGTTTTGTTTTTTGTTCTTTTTTTTCCCTTCATGGCACTCCTGATGCTGTGGAAAACGCTTGGAGCCACTGCATGGATGCTATCTGACCTCCCTCACCCCCAGGTTGAGTTAATTTGCAGGTTGCACGGAGTCCCTGCGCAGTCTGACGGGCTTTAATTTTGGGGTAATTAATTAAACATGCAGGCGTGGTGTTTGCTCTTGTGTTGCATAAACAGCAGCCAGTTTTCATGTATCTCAGGCACCCTCCTGGCTGGCAGAGGTAGGTGTCTGCACCTGGAAAGCTCATTCCCACCCGTGGAAGAGCTCTAAGCTAAATGAAGGTGAGGACTTGTGCTGCTGAAAACCACCTGAAATGAGCCACGTGGTCTTTTGTGTCCGTGTAATGAGTGTGGTGTTCAAAGCATGCTCTGGATCGAAGCAGGAACACTTCCTGGGATGGGTCTGCAGCTGGGTGGATTTGCAGGTGACAACAAACCTGAGGTCCTGGTCCAGGCTCTGTTTGGTTGGTTTGGATCAGATATTCAGAAGAAATTCCTCCCTGAGAAGGTGGCCGATGGCCTGGCACAGGGTGCCCAGAGAAGCTGTGGCTGCCCCTGGATTCCTGGAAGTGTCCAAGGCCAGGTTGGATGGGGCTTGGAGCAGCCTGGGATAGTGGAAGGTGTCCCTGCCCATGAGACAAAATTTAAGGTCCTTTCCAACCCAAACCATTCCATGATTCTCTGATCTGTCCTCACATCCTCTTCCTACTTGCATCATCACCTGGGAGTTTGCTCTCCAGGTGTCTTTGCCCCCTTTCCAACGTGGAGATTCCTGGTTTGTGAGATTGGGTCAAACATGGAGCACCCCATGAGGTGACCAGCCTCCATCTTACCTTCCCATGAGAGGACCACCAACTCCAGCAAAGGGTTAAGCTGCTTAAACCCAGGTGTCCTGGGCAATCTGATTTGGGAATGTTTACCAAAGAGGAGCTTAAAAAACCCTGCTGTTTTGAGGGAATTCTTTGCAGTGTGCTGATTCTGTTTGTTTCTACAAAAGGAGGTTTTTGGCTCTTGTCAGCATTTTCAGCATAGCTGAGGGTGTCCTGTAATCCAGCAGCAGATCAGTGATGGATTAATCAGGAAGGTGTGCAAGAAAATTAAACCAAGGGGGAGTGGTTTTGACCCAGCTTGAATCGGTTCTTGGAATCCACAGAGGTTTCATTCATCGTTTCTTGGTGTCCAGGTGGCGAGTTGGGAACAAAACCCCTTGTTTTTTTCCCAAAAACAGACCTTCTGACTGAGGAATAGGTGGAGATAGATCAATCTTGGTGGAGTACTTGGGCTGGGAGAGCTGTGTGGAGTTGTTGGTGATGACCTGCTGGGAGCTGCCTTGTCTCTGGTGGTCTGCAGCTCACCCCTGGAGCTTTGTGTTGTCCTCTCTGCACCAGTTGTGGTGGCAGCCTGTCCAGCAAGCAGGATGAGTGACTTTCTTGTGCCTGTCCTTCTCTGGTCATGCTGGTGGGACTGGTTTTCCAGCCAGGAGCAGGGAGGACACGTGGCATTGCAGCAGCTCCTCTCCGTCAGGCAAGGGCAGAGTCAGTGAAGGGTGATGGGGACAGGGCTCTGAAGTGTTGATGCAGTTAAAGCCCTGTCATCATCTCCTCTTGGGGGAAGCTCAGCAGTTCAGGGACTTTGGGTTGTGACAGCTCTTGAAGGCCAAATTAGCATCCAAATTATCCGAGGAAGGAGAAGCTGCCGGGACTGCGGCTGGAGGGTGGGAAGATAGCGAGCTGCTCCGGGATTTTCTCAATTAGCGCCTTTTGCCTTCAAGCTTCTGTGGATCTGGTTGGTTTGAGATGGAGAGGAGGGATTGAGTGGGTGATTATGAGATGGTTCTTGCAGCATCCACAGAGGTGGGAAGCTGTTTCCCCTCCTTTTGACTTCCGTGGTTTCCCTTATCCTGCTCTTTGTGGGTGTTTGCCTGAGATCTCTTGGGTGACCACGGTGTCTGTATGCATTTTCCTGGTGATTCTGGCAGGATCTTTTCTTTAAAAGTGTCTTACTGTGGCTCTGGAAACCTGGATTTCATTTCTCCTCCACCACCTATTGCCTGTGTGAGCTTGGGCTGTTGCCTGATCCAGCTTAAATCTGAGTTTCCTTGGTCTGCGAGATGTTTGGTCCATGCTTTTGGGTCCTAAGCATCCTTCAAACCGTGGCCAAACTCTTGGGCTTATGAAGGACTTTGGAGGGACTGTGAGGGCTTGGAGGAAGACTGTTCTCTCCTGGACTCCTGTTCCATCCAAGGGTTTTAAAGCTTGAGTTGATGGCTTTTTTGTTTAACTGCTCTGGGAGCACAGCAGCGGATGTGACTTTGGGTTCTCATGGATTTGTTGGTCCCCGTGGGACTTGTCTGGATTAAACTCATTGTCCTACCAGAGCAGCATCCATCTGCAGCTCCCTGTTAGAGAGCCAGAACACCTTTGGGAGTGCCCTGCCTGAATTAGGCAGGAATGTTGAGCAGACAGCAGGGGCAGGGCGGACCAGGACTGAACTCTGCCTCTTCTGATACGAGGTGGACATCAGATGAGGGGCTGTTCCTGATGGAGTTGAGTTTTCCATTGCCTTCCAGCCCACCCATGGAGTTCCTTGCTGTAGGACATTGTGGAGACAGAAATGTCTGTGGGTTCGGGGAAAGACTGACCAAGCCCTCCCCTGGGCAAGAGGTCTGGGTGAGGCTGCAGAATGGTCCCCGTTGAGGTCTCCTTTGATCTCACTGCTTCACCGAGAGCTGTTTGGGCAGACACCACCTCTGGGTTTTTAATTGGCTCTGGGTTTTTAATCTGCTCTTGGGGAGTGCCTCGCTCTCCGTGCTGACATTCCGGCAGCGTCTGCTGTGCTGAGGGCCATCCTGTTGGAGACATCCCTCTGCCTTGCTTTTTTTGGGGGATGCCACAGGGGTCTTGCAGCCCGTGGTAGTGTTGAAACCATGTGGAAGCAAGTCCACCTTTTTTTATTTACTTGCCTGGGTTATCAGGACAGGTGTGTGTGTGTGTCATGGTTGTGTCGCTGTGGAACGGGAGGACCTGGGCTGTTATCCCAGGAAAACCTTTTTTGTTGGCCCTGTCAACCTCACAAGGGTTCCTGCCCTCTGCAGCACCTCCAGCACCTTCCTGCGCTTCCGGGGTTTTTAAACCTCTGCCACACCAGCCCCGTTTTCAGGGATTTGGGCTGGGCTCTGAGGCTGCTATGGATGCTCGAGGGTGGTGCCTGCATCTCCAGGCATCAGCGCTGGGCAGCAGCAGGAGGTCCTGCAGGGAAAACTCCCTTTTCCCACCCTCAGGACTCATTTATACTTGGGTCTCGTGTAGCTGATGATGGATATCCAGCAGGACTCGAGCTCAAGAGTCTGTAAAAGGGAGCTTTCCTGTCGTTCCTGCTTTGCCTGTGAAGGGTGACGTGCCCGGCAGGGAGGCCGTGACGGACACCAGGCACTGGCAGCACACAGCCAAAATTGCTTTCATTCCCTGCCTTCTCCATCAAGCTTTGCCTTCATTCCCTCTCTTCTCCATCAAGCTGGCTGTGCTTGGCTTGCCCTTGCCTGGCAGCAGGAGCTGAGCCAAGCTGGAGCTCCAGGGCAGGATTTTTCCGTGGGGCTTGGCAGGGAACAGAGGGCACGGCATGGCAGCGCTGGGTGCCGTCATTCCCACATCACATGGTGGGAATGGGCTCCAAACAAACCCCTGGGACGTGAGGGTGCTGCAGGAGCGATGGCAGGTCCCACAGGGCTTCCACAAGTCCCTTCTTGTTTGCTGGGAAAGGGGCTGAAAGCGCCGTGTGTTGTGTTCCTGGCAGCTCCCGGGAGGCTCGCGCTGGGACGGACGTGTGAGTTCACACCAGGGTGTTCTTTTTGGTACAAAGAGCTGGTGTTTGGTGTTGTCTGAAGGGGTGGTTTATCTTCTTTGCTTGGCTTGGGTGGGTCTTTTCTCCTTTTTTTTTTTTTTTTTTTTTTTTGGAAGATGAAAGCGTTGGCTTGGCAAGCACAAGCGGTGAAGGAGGAGGAGATAAGAGCGAGGCAGCGGGGTCAGGAATCACCGGGATACACAGCACAGCTGGCATCAGACCTGGGGAATGCTTGGGCTGGGCTGCTGAGGGGAAAAACTCAACAGCAGCCAACTCTTCCCCACCCATCCCCACCAGCAAGGCTCGTGGGAGAGACCTGCATCAACGGGACACGAGCCACAGGCTCATTAGTCCTTGCCACCAGCTGCTCCCAAAGCCATCCCAGCCTTGTAGGATGGGATGCAGAGGAGCTGGGCTGTGCTGGTGTGTCCAGTTCCGTGTCTTCCCACCTGCCTGAAGATCTCTCAGGACAAGGATGGGAAAAGCAGGGATTTCTCAAGGTGCTGGGATCATTTTCCACTGAGGGGGAGCGTGCCAAGCTTTCTGTTGTGTCGTAGCCGTGAGGGAGATCTTGAAAGGTGAAGGATTCACAGGGCAAAACCAAGTTCCTAAATCAGATTTTCTGCTAAAATTTGGCAGTTTTGGTAGCTTTGGGGCTTTTTACAGCTTCTCTTTTGTAGGCCCTTGCACCTTGCAGTGGATTGGTGTCCCCTGGCACTCCCTGAGCAGCTCCCTCAGGGCTGGGGTGTGGAGGGGTCTTGTCTGCATCTGATTCCACAGATTTGAGTTACTTGGGGTTTTGTGACTGATAAAAGCAACGTTTTCAGTAAATTCATTGTGTGGGACGAGTGTTGTGGGGAGTGCTGTGGCTCTGGGACATGAATTCCTCCCTAGAAAAAATTTCAATGTGCTCATACCAAGCAAAGCCGACTGTTTTTAAAAGAAACCTCCAAAAACACTTTTATGTTTGTAGGAGAGCCAGAGGAACTCGATTTTGGACAAAGAAAAAGCAAATTAAAAGCCATAAAGCAACAAGTGCCTGGAGTTGATCTTGGCTCTGGCATGGGGAGAGGATGATGAGGAATTGATTAGAAGCTCCTTCTTTTTTTCCCAGTATTCAATTTGTGGCCCAGGGAAAGGTGGGAGGCTTTCCCTGAGCTTGCACCACAGTCTTGAGAGGCTTTTAATGGATTTTCCAGGGAAAACAGAGGTGCAGGGTGGTAGTTATGGCAGAGCCGACCAGTCTTGTGTCATGATGGCTCCTGTTCCTTGTGCTTCCCACAGACACGGATGTGCCTGATGGGATGGACCCTGCAGCTCCAGGGAGGGCTGGGAATGTGGGATGGGCAAGGATGGACACTGCTCCCTTTGCTGGTGGCAGCTCCTTGGCTGGACCTGGAAGGACCTGGCTCCATCTCCAGGGTGCTTGGTGATACCCAACCCTTGGTACTGCCCAGTCCTGCCAGCCCTCCTGGCTTTTATCAGCCCAAATTCTTGGCAGACAGGGATTTTCCCTCCCCGAGGCTCCTGGAGGGGTTTTCTCCCACCCTTGGCCAGCAGCAGATCCTGCTCCCCACCCTCGGGCTGTGCACTTTTGGGTGTTCCCATGGTTTTATTGCATTTCTTTGCTCCAGGAAGTGCTTTTGGTATTTTTCCTGGGATTGCTTTTCCCTGTCCAGCACAGCTGGGTGCCCGTGGTGTGTCTTTGATTGATCTGGCCAGAGGTGGGTCCATCCCATAATCCCATCAGATGAGCTTGGAATGATGGATGGAGCTGGGAGTGCTGGGGTCTGCCAGTGCCAGGAGGTCCCAGGGGGCTCCCCCAGGCCTGCAGTTGCATTTCTGGGGTAAGTGGTACCAGACGTTTTGAAAAAGTTATTTTTAACCTTTTCCACGCTGCTGCATGCTGGGAAATGCCGGGGTGCTGAGTGCTGTGTGTTCAAGTGCTGCAGGAAAAGCGACCTTTGGCTTTAGTTTTTAGCTAAGTTTTAATAAGTGGGGTTTTTTAATAGATGTGACACTGTCACCTGCCCGAGACCTGCCGCTGGTGGGACCTGAGGGAGCAGCTGGAGCTGTGCCAGGGGATGTTTAGGTTGGATTTTAGGAAAAGGTTTCTGGCTCGAAGGGTTGGGTTTGACCCTGCAGCATTCCCTGTGCCTCGCAGGAGGGGAAAAACCAGTGTGAAAAGCAGGTGTGGGTGCCTTTGAGAAGCTGCAGGACGAGCTGGTCGCCCACTGGTTTCCTTCCCCCCACCATTCATTTAGGATGCTGTTTGTGGCTTTGGGTAAACAGATGGGGCTGGGTTTTTCCCTGGTCTATATTTAACCCCAGGCTAAATTTAAAGCAAGTCTTTCAGAGGAGTTTGCTGACCATTGTCTCAGTGATTTCTAAACAAATCTTGCCCCTTCCACCCTTTGTTTCCTCCCACTTGCCCCTTTTATCCTCCTCACACAGCCTGAATTGGAGGGTTTGCTGGTTCCCCCTGCCTTCAGAAAGAGTTTGGGTCCATCCCCAGCTCCAAAACAGGGCTCCCATCCCAAATTCAGCCGTGGGGGGCCTGGCCCCCATCCTTCAGAGTGTGTGTGTGCATCCCTAGATCCAGGAGGGGCAGGCAGAGATCCAGGAGGGACAGGCAGGGACCCAGGAGGGGCAGGCAGAGATCCAGGATGCTGCTATCAGGAGAGGAAATACCTTTCCACATTATCCCTCATTTTTGTGTGTAGATTCTCACTGCCTTTTGGGGCCTCAGGGTTCGATGCAGAGGGGATTTACAGCTGTTTCTCCACACAGCCACATCTGTCAGAGGCCTTTAGCAGGAAGCTTCCCATCTCATTATATAAATATAGGGAGGGGGAGCATCCCTGCAAATTCCAGGCTTGTGGATATGTCAGTGAGAGCTGTCAGGGCTGTAGCTGCCATAATTAATATAAAATTCATTTGATGCTGGACCAGCAGGCAGGTGTTTCAAAACATATTCCTGGCTTGCACTTGGTTTTTTCCTACTTTGTGCAGTGCTGCCTGAGCAGGGGGGAATTTTGGGATTTTTCATTTTATTTATTTATTTTTTTAACAAGATCGTGTGCAAGAATCACCAAAACTGGGGAGGTGTGGGGTCTCTAGAGGGAGGCACTGTTGTGTTTGGGGTCTTTCCATGCCCCCTAGAAAGCTGCAATCCCAATTGGCATGAATGGGAAACTGGGTAGATGGTGAAGGGTGCCAGCCAAGAGAAGCATCATTCCTCCCTTCCTTGCTTCCTGCTGGAGCTTCCTGCTGGTTATTCCTTTGTTTTGCCCCAGGTCCCCTCTCTTACCTGTCCCAGCACTGCTAAGCTCAGCCTTGACTCAAAGCCTGGTTTCCCTGTGTTTATTCCCCACCAAACCCTTTCCCCTTGGATTGCTCTCAGCAGGACCCAACAGGAGGCTCTCCTGGAAGGGGAAATGTTTGCACACAAGTTCTCCCTTCCCTTTTCTGGCTGCAGCCTGGTGCATCCCTTCCAGCCAGCCACATTCCCGGCATACCAGCCCCGGGGATGGCTTGGGAAGCATTTCAAGCAGGCTGGAGTATCTCCTGCTTAGGTTCTCCCCTGCAAATTTCCTCTTGCTGCATTCCAGGAAAGGGCACCAAATCCTTCAGGACTTGCTCTTCCCCCTCACAGTGCCGGAGAAGATATCAGTTCTGTATTCCCACCTAGGGAATTTGGGCCTGGCTTTTATTTTCTGCTTGATTTCATTTTCAAGCAGAGGGAGGAAAAAGGAAAGAAATTGCATGGGAATGGGGGAGAAAGGAAGAACAGCATTAGGAGTGGATGAAAATCCCTTTGTAAAACAAGGCATTTGGATATAACTTTTAATTAAAACTTCTATGGTTGAGACTGGGTGGTTTTGCAGCCAGGCTGGAGTTTTGTGGCAGGGGCTGAATCCCGAATTTCCAGGATGATGCTGGCTGTGCCGGACAGCATTCCTGCTCCCTGGTGCAAGCCTGGAGTAGCAACTCAGCGCTCAGGCTGTGCTCCAGCCATGCCTTCAGCCTTCCCTGCTTGTCCTGGCCCATCTGGGCACTGTCCCAGCTCCAGAGGACACGGGTGACGTCAGGGGAGCTCTTGCCCGTGCTTGCATCAGCCACGACGTTGGTGGTCGGGCTGTCCTGTGGGAATGGGCTCTTTTCCCCCTTGGCTCCAGCGGCTCTTCCACAGCGGTTCTGCAAGTGCTTTTGCAAGTGCTGCTGGAAAAAAAAGGAGGGAAAACCCCTTTGTTTTTATCATGTTCAGTGCAGGAAGGGATATTGCTTGTCCTGGTTGGTTGGGTGAGGAGAGGGATGTGGGGAGCAAGTGGGAAAAGGCAGTTGCCATCCTAAGAAATGCCACAGTGGGAGAAAGGGATGACCCATCTGAACAGGGAAAAAGCTCAGTCCTGTGGGTCTTCTGTGCTCCCACAGCAGCTCAGTGCTTGGTGGTTTTATAGCTGTGTTACAGCAACATGCAAATGCCTGGGGAACGGGGAGAAGGATCAATTCACCATCCTGGGAGCAGCGTACTCCCAAAAACACTCTTAAAGGCCGGAGGGCATCTTCGTGTGGGGTGGTGTCCAGCATCCTGTAAGGCCAGGCTGTCCTTGCTCTCCAAGGGTTTGTGGGCAGCCCTGTGGTTCCTTGGAGCACCCAGGTTGTGTTCCATGGTGGTTTAAGGAGGACAGGACAGGCTCCCCTTTCCTGGGAACACCCAGGTTGTGTTCCATGGTGGTTTAAGGAGACCAGGACAGGCTCTCCTGTACTGGGAGCACCCAGGTTGTGTTCCATGGTGGTTTAAGGAGGACAGGACAGGCTCCCCTTTCCTGGGAGCACCCAGGTTGTGTTCCATGGTGGTTTAAGGAGGACAGGACAGGCTCTCCTTTCCTGGGAGCACCCAGGTTGTGTTCCATGGTGGTTTAAGGAGGACAGGACAGGCTCTCCTGTATTGGCACCACGGGATCAGTGCGTGGGCGGCACGGGGGGGTCCCGCAGCCTTGCTAACACCCTGGCCTGTGTCTCTGTCCCCCAGGCAGGTTCCCCGAGGTGACACCGGGCTCCCCATCGCCGGCAGAGAGGCCCTGGCCATGTAGTGCCCGCCAGGAGCGGAGATGGCAGCGCAGAGGATCCGGGCGGCCAACTCGGGAGGGCTCCCGCGCTGCAGGTCCGAGGGGACGCTCATCGACCTGGGCGAGGGCTTTGCTGAAACCACGCTCTGCGACGTCAAAGGTGCGTGGGGAGCATCCCCCGTCCTCCTTCCAGCCCCATCCTCAGCCCCTGGGAGGGCCCAGTGACAAAGGTTGTTCCCTGTCCCCAGTGCTGAGAGCTGGCAGGTTGCTCCTCCAATAATCCTCTTTTTTTTCCTCACCTTTTTTTATATTTTTTTTTCCCCCTGCTGTGTTTTCCGTGGTCAGGTAGGAGGGGAATTACAGCTCCCCTGGCGGGAGAGCATCCCAAGGAAAAATCTCCAGGTGGAATCTGGAGAGCGCTGAGGGCCTTGAAAGTAAACAGGCACAAAAGGGATTGTTTTTGCAGGTGTAGCACCTGAACATCAAACACTTGCTGAAAATTAGATGGGCTTTAATGCAAAACTAGGAATTGCTCCTCTTCTCCAAGGGGTTTTAGCACATCCCTGTTAACCCCTGCATGCCCAGCTGGAGGGCTGTAGAAGCAGCCACTTGCCTGTCTGATCTGACACCAAAAATGCTCCATCCTGCAGGATGGCTGAGTAAACAGCGGCTTCCAACCTAGCAGGCTGCCAAAATAATTCCAGTTTGGAGTTTCTGTGTAGTTTCCCATTGGATGCATGTCCTCGTGCCTTTGCCTGCTGGCAGATGAGTTGTTCAGCATGTATGCAAAACTCTTCTCCTCCGAGTGCTCCATCCCTAGGCTGTGTGCAAAGGCTTCTCTTTGCTCAGCTGTATCTTCCTTTGCCTTGTTATTTCCGTGGGTGAGAAGTGCTGCCAGCCTGTGAGTGGTGGCTGCAGGGATGTGCAGCCTGAGGTCCCATCCCTTTGTCTCTGGGATTTTAAGGGCTTCCTGTGTTTTCTAAACTCCCTTTTCCTCCCAGAGTGCTCTCGAGCCTGTTGAAGCAGGTGCTGTCCCAGTTCCCTTGCAGCTCCCTGCTGGTGAAAATCCAGCTTTCCTTGTTTTCTTCAGTCTGTCTAGGGAGACAGCACACATTCATCCATTGATGGAACATCATCTGCAGCTTGTTTTTAGCTCTTTTTACGGAAACACGTCCTGAAAATGAGAGCAAAGTCAAGAAGTAGGGTGGCAGCGTAGGCTCAACCCAGCCTGGATGTAAATTGGGATCCCCTGGCAGGAAACTCTTCCACTGGCACTTCTGCAAGGGAGGCTGGAGATGCTGCTAGGACCAGAGCAGCAGTGTGGGAGGGAGGTGCTGGGATTCTCTGAGGGTTCAAACTGGGTAACCTTTAGAACCACAGAATGGTTTCACTTGGGAGGGACCTGAAAGCAGGGACACCTTCCACTAGCCCAGGCTACTCCAAGCCCCATCCAACCTGGCCTGGAACACTTCCAGGGATTCAGGGGCAGCCACAGCTTCTCTGGGCATGTGCAGGAGAGGGGTTAGAGCAGAGCAAGAGGGCTTTTAGCCTGTAGGGAGAGTTATCTTGGGTTTGGATGAACCCTTCAGGGAAGAGAGGGGTGAATGTACCAGAAATAGTAGAGTTTTCTTGAAAAAAATTTTATGGAGAAAAATACCTGCAGGCTTGAGAGGTTGGCCCAGGGAATTAGTGGACCTGGAAGTGTTCAGAAAACACATAGATGTGGCACCTGGGGACGTGGCTTAGTGGTGGACCTGGCCGTGCTGGGCTAATGGTTGGACTCGATGGTCTTGAAGGTCTTTTCCAACTTTAATGATTCGGTGCTCCCAAGACTTAAAACAGCCTGGAGGGGTGACCTGGAATAAAGGATTCCTAGTCATTGGTGACTCTGCTGTGCATCTCTCACAGTGCTGTCTCCTCCTTGCCTCTGCAGTGCCTTCTCCCAGTGCCTTGCTGGTGGACAATCCCACATCCTTCGGGAACGCGAAGGAAGTCGTGGCAATCAAGGATTACTGCCCCACAAATTTCACCACCTTGAAGTTCTCCAAGGGGGACCACCTGTATGTGCTGGACACGTCGGGAGGGGAGTGGTGGTACGCCCACAACACCACTGAGATGGGCTACATCCCGTCCTCCTACGTGCAGCCCGTGAGCCACCGCAACTCCTCCCTCACGGACAGCGGGGTGATCGACAATCTGCTGGAGAGCCCCGACGAGGGCGCCAAGGAGCTGGACCTGCTCGGGGAATGGACTGATGTGAAGAGAAACTCTGCCAAATCCTTCCACAACAACCCCTTCCTGAACGGAGCGCAGACCAACCCGTTCCTGAACGGGAATTTGCAAGCAGCGCCCGGCTCGGACAAAGAGTCCGACTCCAGCGTCGCCGTGGATTTGTTGCTCTTCGACACGGGGGCTCCCACTTCGGCTCTTCCCAGTTTGGCTGCCAACAGCAGCCTGGGGAACCTTTTTGACGAGCTTCCCTCCACGAACAGGCTGGATGTGGACCAGCCCGTGAGAAGGGACAACCCTTTCTTCCGAAGTAAACGCTCCTACAGCTTGTCCGAGCTGTCCGTCCTCCAGGCCAAGTCGGATGCGCCGGCATCATCGGGTTTCTTCAGCGGTTTGAAGTCTCCCACCCCCGAGCAGTTCCAGAGCAGGGAGGATTTTAGGACAGCGTGGCTGAACCACAGGAAGCTGGCTCGGTCTTGCCATGACTTGGATTTGCTTGGCCAAAATCCTGGCTGGGGTCAGACGCAGCCGGTGGAGACCAACATCGTGTGCAAGCTGGACAGCTCCGGCGGGGCCGTGCAGCTGCCGGACACCAACATCAGCATCCACGTGCCCGAGGGCCACGTGTGCCCCGGGGAGACGCAGCAGATCTCCATGAAGGCCATGCTGGACCCGCCGCTGGAGCTGAACAGCGACAAGTGCAGCACCATCAGCCCCGTCCTGCAGATCAAGCTCAGCAACATGGAGGTGAAGACCTTCATCATCCTGGAGATGAAGGTGTCGGCGGAGGTCAAGAGCGACATCGTGAGCAAGAGCCTGGTGGGGCTGCAGTGCCTGCGCAGCGACATGAAGGAGGGCCCCTACACGCCCATGCAGCTGAGCTATTCCTACGGGGACACGATCCAGGTGCAGCTGGAGAACCTGGAGCCCTGCATGTACGTGGCGGCCGTGGCGCAGGGCCAGAACATCCTCTACCCTTACACCGTGTGGGATTACATCAGCAAGAAGATCACGGTGGGCGTCTACGGCCCCAAGCACATCCACCCTTCCTTCAAGACCGTGGTGGCCATGTTCGGCCACGAGTGCGCGCCCAAGACCCTGCTGGTCAACGAGGTCACCAGGCAGTCCCACAGCCCGGCTCCCGTCGCCCTCCAGCTCTGGGGGAAGCACCAGTTTGCCCTGTCTCGGCCCCAGGACCTCAAGCTCTGCATGTTCTCCAACATGACCAACTACGAGGTGAAGGCCAGTGAGCAAGCCAAGATCGTCCGGGGCTTCCAGATGAAGCTGGGCAAGGTCAGCCGCCTCATCTTCCCCATCGCCTCCCATGACCCCAACGAGCTCTCAGACTTCACGCTGAGGATACAAGTCAAGGACGACCAGGATGCCATTCTGACCCAGTTCTGCGTCCAGACGCCGCAGCCGCCTCCGAAGAGCGCCATCAAACCCACGGGGCAGAGGCGGTTCCTCAAGAAGAACGAGGTGGGGAAGATCATCCTCTCCCCTCTGGCTGCCACCGCCAAGTACCCGGTTTTTCAGGACCGGCCGGTGCTGAGCCTCAAGTACGGGAAGCTGCTGAAGACGGTGGTGAGGCAGAGCAAGAACCACTATCTGCTGGAGTACAAGAAGGGAGATGTCATAGCCCTCCTCAGTGAGGAGAAGATCAGGTTGAAAGGCCAGCTGTGGACCAAGGAGTGGTACATCGGCTACTACCAGGGGAAAATCGGCCTTGTGCACACCAAAAACGTGCTGGTGGTCGGGAAGGTCAAGCCCAGCTACTTCTCCGGGCCGGATCTCACCACCAGCCTGCTGCTGGAGCAGATCCTGAGGCCCTGCAAGTTCCTGACCTACATCTACGCCTCGGTGAGGACTCTGCTGATGGAGAACCTCAGCAGCTGGCGCTCCTTCGCTGACGCCCTGGGCTACCTGAACTTGCCGCTGACGTTTTTCTGCCGGGCGGAGCTGGACAGCGAGCCGGAGCGGGTGGCCTCCGTCCTGGAGAAGCTGAAGGAAGACTGCAACAGCGTGGAGAACAAGGAGAGGAAATCCTTCCAGAAGGAGCTGATGACGGTGAGTCTGAGGTCTGGCGGAGCGGGGCTTCGTTCCTGGCTCTGTAGAGGGATCTGGGGAGGTGGCAGTTCCTTAATTCAGCCTTTGGAGAGTGAAGTCTGTCTTGAAGGTCCTTTGAAGGCTGCTGGGCACTGCCAGGTGGGAGTCCAGCCCCGTGGTTGGTGGGCACTCGGTTTAGCAGGATCACGGCAATAACGAGCAATGCGCTGAGGTACTTGGAATTCCAGAATCGCACAATGGCTGGGCTTGGAAGAAACCTCAAAGCTCATCCAGTCCCACCCCCTGCCATGGGCAGGGACTCCTTCCACTGTCCCCAGTCGCTCCAAGCCCTGTCCAGCTTGGTCTGGAACACTTTCAGGGATGGGGAGCTTTTTTTTTTTTTTGCGTGGTGGCTAATCCAAGGGCACCTCTGAGCTGGGGTGTTTCATACATTGCAAATGGAAATACATGGCTTGCTCTTTGTCCTGAAAGGAATTTGGGAGGAGCACTGCCTGCCAGTATTTCTAGGATGCCGTTAGCAAGTAAATCCCTCACGAAATTTCATCTCCACAATCATTTCTAGCATTTCATAGGAGGCGAGCCAAAGAAAATACAGGGCAAAATGTCTGGAAGAGATTTGCAGCTCTCTCCCATTCCCCACCCTCCCACAGGAGCAGGATAACGGAGTTGAGGAGAACAGCATGGTTTAAAATGTCAATTGGATTAAGGAATAGCAGCAGCCTTGCTTGGCAAAATGAAATTATGGCAAAAGGGGACTGGAGCTGAATGAGGGAGTTTAGTTCCCACACTCCTTTTAGGGAAAAGAAGGAAATTTAAGGATTGAGTGGAAGGAGTATGGAATCCATTGTTACTCATGGAAATGTTGTCTGGAGAGTTCCCTGTGCCCAGGTACCACTTTGGGGCCTGTGGGGTGACACTTTAGCTTTGACCTTTCAGCTTTCAGCACTGCTTCTGTTGCAGGGTTCTCCTGGCCAACAGGTGACCCATTCCTCATCCAGAATTGGGAAATCCCCCCCCTCTGGCCCCCGTGTTTCCCCCAAGGGAGGGTTTGTTCCTGTAATCACCAGGCTCGGTGAATGTTGAGATGAAATCAGTGCTGCTCTTGCTGGATGCTTCGGGAGCTTTGTGCTGTTTGCTTTACCTTCTTGCAAAGCCCGTAGGTGCTGCTTTTATCTGTCCCCATTGTTTCCAGGGATCCCAGACAGTCTGTAGGTCATGGAGAATCCTCACTGGGGAGACGAAGGGAAAGATAAGGCTCAGGGAGCTGCTGGCTCAAGGGGAGGACTGGGAGCTGCAGGAAAACATCCTGCTCCCCTGTGGCTGCCTGGAGAGCAGAGTCCCAGGGCAGGTTTTATTCTCCCTGTTTCTCTAATCCTGCTCTCTGTGAGGCTGAGCCTGTGGATAAAGGATGAGCTCCTTTCTTGGTGGAACATGATGCTGCTTCCAAACCCCTGACTGCCGTCAAATCCTCCTTAGCCTATGGAGAAATTAGATTGAGCCCGTTGAAAGAAGAGAATAATGATGTTTCAGGGGATGGCAATGGAGCAGTAATGGATTTTATTGTGTTTGAATCTGATTTTATTTGTAACAAATGGACTGGCTTTCTGGCAAGAAGAACCAGCTGCACTAAGCACCAGTGTGGCCGTTTCAGCTGAAAGTTGCTTGTCTCCCCCCAAAAGGACTGGGAAGGGAAAAGCAGGAGCAGGTTTATCGGTGTTGAGTACACAAAACGCCAGTGGCAGAGTCGTGCACCAGCAGCCAAGCAAGGAAAAGCCTGGCTGTGACGACTGGTTAATCAGTAATCTGCCTTTAATTACTCTTTTTCTAATCAGGCACTAGCACTGGAGTGTGAAGGTAACTCGGGGGGATGTGGCTCGGGAATTGCTCAGCAGAGAGGGAAAGCTCTCCCTCCCTCCTCTCTGCCTGTCAGAAGCAGGCAGCACATGGATGGCTTGGATAAAAAAGCTGGGCATGGGTTCAAGAAGATTTCATTGCCCCTGCTGCCTGTCCCGTGGGTTTAGACCTGCCCTGAGACACAGCATTTCTCCCTCTCTGGCTAAATGAGAGACTCTCGTTTATCATCCTTCCAGCAGACACTGCTGTTGGGAAAAACACGGGTCTGCTGGGAATGGCCCCTGGCACGGCAGCAGGGAGCTGTGCAGAGGAAACTATGAGCTTGTTCTTCTCCAGACTGCTTGTAAAGGTCACACAGGAGATGAGCTTGGGATATTTTTTTCCTCTCCCATTGTTTTGTTTGCCCTGATTCCCGGTATCCAGGTATCCAATGTGCTGCCTGTCTCCTGCCAAGAGTTTCTGCTTGTGGTTGGAAGGGACCTGAAAGCCCATCCCTTTCCACCCCTGCCGTGGGCAGGGACACCTTCCACTATCCCAGGTTGCTCCAAGCCCCCCATCCAATGAATCCAGCCTGGCCTTGGACACTTCAAGGATGTGATGCCACATCTCTGAGCAACCTGCGCCAGGGCCTCACCACCCTCAGCATGCTGAGATTCATCATGTCCAAGGGAATTACCCCGTGGAGGCAGTGCATGACTGTATGAGGTGAAAGGAAACAAATCAGTATTTAGGGCTGAGAGAGTGTATTTTAAATGTGCGAGATGATTCTGGAGGTGGTGACAGCCAGAACAGTGAGCAAAAGAGATGTTTGATGGCTAAGCAAGGATTATTTTGGGGAACATTTGTAAGGAGCCAACTTTTTTGGGTCAAAACCTGACCTGTGTCCTGGAGAGGATGATGAGCCAGGAGCACGTGCACGAGCATCCTCTCACCCTGTGGCATCTCATGGTCTCCTTGGGGACTTTATCCCCCGTGTTTGAGGAAGTCCCAGTGGGGAGCTGTTTTCCTCCACAATGCTGCTTTCCTTCATGAGGAAATGGGATTCTGCATTTCAAAGCTGGGATGTAAATTCAGCCTCTCCTGGATGCATTTTAAGATGAGGTGTTTCTGCTTTGAACTGGGATTTGAATATCAAACACCCTCTTTGCTGGAGGAGCCGGTTCCCAGCTGCTCCCAGAGGAATAAATAATAAATAGTTCCAAGGGCTCTGGCACGGCACAGGCCAGGTCACACCTGGGTGATGAGGGATGGGGACGCAGTGAGTGGACCCAGCTATCCTGGGAGGCTTGTCCAGGGCAGGGGAAGAGGAAGGAAAAACTTGTGGCATAATCCCACTGGAGGATTAAGCCTGCTGAGCTGATCCCAGTGTCTCGCCCATTTCCAGTAATATTCCCCCTCTGTCTGCCACCTCTGTGATGCCTTGCACCCCATTCCCACCTGGCTCTGGTGCTGTCCCTGTGTCCTGTCACCTCTGCCCCTGGCACTGGAGCTGCCAGGGCACGGCAGGTGGTTTCAGTGCAGCGCTCCGGAGCGATCCATCTCTCCCAGAGTCCTGGTTTTGGGTGACTTTGCAGTTCTTGATGAGGTGGCCTCCCGGGTGTTTTCCTCGCTGCTGTTTTGTTATTCACCCGGAGCAGCAGAAGGAGCGGGAGAATCCATCTCCTGCAGCTCCATCCTTCCCAGCCCTGCAGCACTCCCGGCTCCTTCACCCCGCTCTCCCAAATGCCAGGTTGTGCCTGGCCTTGAGATCCAGCTGCCTGGAGAAGGCAGGTTTGAGGATGTTCAGCCTGCCCCTTCCTTAGGACCCCCCGGATCCCTTGCCTGCAGAGAAGGTGCTTGGATCCCTCAATATTTGTGTCACTCGGTGCCTGTATTATTTTTCTCCTGTTCCTTTTAAATCCGAGTTTTTTTGACAACTTCCGTTCCTCCTTCTGCTCCCCGGCTCTCAGCTATTTCACCTGGGAGGGAAATATTTTTGCACAGGAAGGTTATTTTAAGTGCAGAGAGGGAGCTGGATCCATGGGCTGCAGGAGAGGAGGCGGTTCTGGCGCAGGTGCCTGAAGTCTAAACATTTCTGAACGTCCTTTTGCAAAGGCAAGCAAGCGCTCTTTTGCATGGATTTTCCCTGCTTGTTGAACAAGGGGGTTTATGGCCTCCCTGGCTCCCACAGGAAGCAGTGTCAGCACTCCAGAGGAGCAGGCACGTGCTGGGCTGCAGCTGTGATTAGAACCCAGCTCAGCTCGGAGCTGGGAGCAGATAAGGGGGAAATCAACACTCATTTGCTTTGCAAATCGCTGGAGTGGTTTCAGATGTTCCCATCTTCCCTCCCCCAACTGTCCCCCCGTGCAATCTCAATCTCCAGTGGGAGGATTTAACCCTTCTTTGCCCCAGAGCCAAACCTGGGTTTGCCCAGACCCCTGTGTCGGGAGAGGATGCAGGACTGAGGTAGATTCTGGCCACCTTATCATTTCTGAAAGAACCGTCCCCATGCTGCTGTGAAGGGGTGGGTGAGGTTTGTTTGCTTGATTTCCATTTTTAATAACATCAATCCCCCTCCTGATTTCCAGGGTGGGATTTGCCCAAAGTCTGGGGTTGCTGCTGCTGGGACTCTTGTGGTCCAGAGGCTCTGGCAGAGGCTGTGGGAGCCCTGGGGAGTGGGATGATGATCCTGGCAGTCAGATCCCATCCTATGAGACTGGACACTGCCACTAAACCCTTCCTTTTCCAGGGCTGCGCTGGGGTTCTCCCTACTGCAACTTCATCCCACACTGAGGGGATTTTTATGTGATTTGACACTTCAAGGCAGGAGCTAAGCCTGCTGCATCCTTTTTTGCCTGGACTTTTTTCATTCCTACCTAGAAAACCTGGACTGATGCAGTTGCTCTTTCCACTTCAAAACCATTTGTGGAAAATCTCGGCTTTTAGGACAATGAATGATGCAGGAAGAGGAGGAGAAGAGGAAGAGCATCCCATCCTCTGAGCGATGCAGCGTCAGAGTC